>NC_091989.1:176338537-176656584 GCF_044704955.1 Pristiophorus japonicus
TGACTGAGGAAATTAGCTTGATGGTAAATGCCCCCACATTGTGACAGAACCCCTTTAATAAAGAGCGGGCATAAGGCTAGAAAGTACATGGACCAACCAAAGCAAACACTGATTCAAAATGCCTTCAAATAATAATGAACATGTTCTAAGGTTTTTGAACCTTCGCTAATGATGTACAAAATGGCATGCGGCTGATAATGTGAATATGATAACAAATGTAATGTAGTTCCGTGTCCTCTTGTATTCCAACTGCTATTTATTTTGCCAGTGAGATGGCACAAGCAATGTTAACAAAGCCGTGTAACGTTGCCTGTTTTTCTGGCTTGCAAGCTGCAGAAATGCTGGAAAACAGCCTGGCATATTCATCTCGTCATGCCAGCTTTCACACTTGCACTGCAGATGGTATCTGACCCACGCCAATGCCTGACATTGGAGGGTTTTTATGTTTTACTCTGATTTTGTGAGTTTAGGGGCAAGTTTAAAAGGAACAGTCTGCTTTAATCTTGCCTGTAATTTTTTTTTGTCGTACGAGTTCTTATTTTTGCCTGGTCCCTTTCGAAGAGGCCCCATTATCTCCGGGGGACTTTCCAGATACATTTTAGAAACGACAAACTTCAGAACTAACCCTCTCTGAAAGTCCAGCTACTTCACCAAGCTCATCCCAAGGAACATTGTCCTCATCTTGTGCTTTAAATGCTCTTAACTTGGTTTAATAAAATGAAGACCGGAACTGGATAAATTGACCAAATTCATGCACTGATGGAGGCCCTGAGTTCCAATCTCCCATCTGTGGTTAGTTTGCTGATCTCAATCAGGGTAATGGAGGAACGGGACAATCAGCCCTAGCGCATCTGGGCGAGGGAGAAGAACAATCGGTCGGTATTCCGGAAGCTCCCTGTTGGGAAAGTGTGCAGGTGGGGGCAAACTCAGGTGGGACTAGGATTTGCTCCTCCTTTCCCCCCACCCCCTTATGGTCAAATGACACGGTTGAAGAACAACATAAGAACATAAGAAATAGGAGCAGGGGTAGGCCATTTGGCCCCTCGAGCCTGCTCCGCCATTCAATAAGATCGTGGCTGATCTGATCCTGGCCTCAACTCCACTTCCCTGCCCACTCCTCATAACCCTTGACTCCCTTATCATTCAAAAATCTGTCTATCTCCGCCTTCGATATATTCAGAGGCCCAGCCTCCACAGCTCCCCGGGGTAGAGAATTCCAAAGATTCACGACCCTCCGAGAGAAGAAATTCCTTCTCATTTCTATCTTAAATGGGCGCCCCTTATTCTGAAATGACTCATGAGAGGTTGTGTAGACTGCCACATAGTGGCACCATACCCCAGAGTGAGTCAGCAACTTCAGGAGAGGCGGGGATCGGGGTCAGGAGAGGGGAGGGTCGGGTGGGGGGGGGGGGGGGGGGAGAGGGAAATTGGGTGGGAAATGAGCCATTCCAAACTGTCTTGGCTGACACTTCACCACAATCACATCGCTCTTTTAAAAGCCGGATTGTAGACCGAGTGAGCTCGAGCGTTGGAGAAGGGCAAGTAAACAGAAAAATAGCAGTTTAAATCCATGCATGTTCTACCCCTGTGGCTCTGGGCTGTAATCAGAGTCTGACAAATGACTTGTGAAAGAGAATGATGAACCCTTATTGTGCAGACACTCTTTAGTTAATCCAAAACCAGATTTCGAGGTAATTTCACATACACTAAAAAGATTGATGGTGTGGGCTGCCTTGACAGCTTGCAAATGTTTGGGAGGATTGAAAATGGCATTGAGACTTGATTAAGGATGGTGCAGGGCTTCAAAGAAGTTTCTCTATTCAGTATATCTATCATTTTAATTTGCAAACTGCCTTTACAACAACTTACAGATGTTTGACCCCTGACAGAGTAGTTACCGCTGCAGTCAAATGGGAATCACTGTGGGGAAAACAAGCCTGCGATTCTTGCCACATAATCTTTTGAAATACAGTCAAGATAAACGTGTACCTGCTCCCAAGCATATTTCTCCTTCAAGTATAGTGTTCCAGTGTACAGTTAACTCCCAGTCCCACTTATTGAGATGTATAATGTGTGCAAGGGTTAGTGCACGTATAACATTTCCTCACAAATTAATTCTGTGTCTGTCAGGATCCAGGTGCATTTTGTGCCGTCTGCCATAGTCTTCCAGGAACCTTTTTTTTTGTAAAACAAACAAAGGTTCTTCAAAATGTAACCAGCTGTAACAAGACGAATGTTCCTTTCCAAGTCGTGATTTGTCTATTGAAAACATTTCTTTGTAATGCAGAATTGGAGTGCCAGTGCTCTAATTTAATACAGATATTATAGTTATTGAGAGTGAATTCATTGGCCACACCATTCTGCAGTATCAAGCCTACTATAAACCCATTGAAAATGTGCGAAGAAAGACTTGCATTTATATAGCGCCTTTCACAACCACCGGACGTCCCAAAGCGCTTTACAGCCAATGAAGTCCTTTTTGAAGTGCAGTCACTGTTGTCAGAAAGGCGGCAGCCAATTTGCTCACAGCAAGCTCCCATAAACAGCATTGTGATAATGTCCAGATAATTTTTTTTTTGTGATCTTGATTGTGCATCGTGGATTCCAAGCAGAGTGGAGACTGAACGCGGATTTCACATCCAGTGGAATTTGAAGCGACGCCGATGTAAACAAAGACACAGGAAGGACTCCCAGAATCCACCTTGGCAACGCACAGCTCCTGGGTGGAGGGTGGGAATCCTTATTGGATGCAGCATTTATCTGGTTTTGGTTTGTATTTCTTTTCTTCTTGACTTGGATATGAAACCATATCCTCTTCAGAAGAACCAGCAAAGACAAACCGAGCCACAATCTCTGTATCTTCCACCACACTTTCTTAGCACAAGACAAGAGTGTTCATGCAACTTTTGCTCCTAGTCAGGCCAACAAAAGTCAGAGTAATGATACCTTACAATCGAAAGCCATTAACCGCAGAGAAATCTTAACCGGATTGCATGGTGCCTTCTGGGCTACTTTTCATGTGTTTTAATGCAGAGCAATGCACAATGGCATCGTTATGTTGTTCACTGCTTTGGCCAGTTTCTTCTTTACCATTTTACTTTCAGTCAGCACAGAAATCAAAGAGGAACGCGGTGCTCCTGTAAGTTTTTACTGTAAAGGATCTGGCATCTGCAGTAGCAGCAGAAACTATGCCTGGAGGTTAACCTTGGCACTGCTTGCAGCAAGGACTGATCCTGGGGGTCTTAGGCTGAATCTCAAACTGGCCCCAAAAGTGCCCCTTCAAAATGCAAGTGGTTCTCGACTAACATTTTGTTAATGTTTATCATTTATTGGGTTGGTAAAGCAATATCATGCAGTCAAGCTAGCCTTTAGTCGAAGGGGCAGTACAGTCCTGTGGGGGAGTTTCTGGAGCAGGCCTGCTCACGTGTGGACTACCTGGCTTGTTTTCACCTCAGCAGGCGCTGCATCCATCTTATTGCGTAGCCTTTCAATGTCGTTTCCGCCGGCTGGTCTCAGTTTTGACAAACGACAGCAAAATAATCGATTATGGCTGCAATCAGTAATATAATGTCATCGCATTATTCTGCGTGCCTCTGTGTGCAACGGCTCCCGTGACATTTTGCCATGGCAACAGCACCCCTTTTGGGAGAGCAGCATCTGTTCCTGAAGGGCCCTTGGCGGAAAACTTGGGAAAAGCAGCTTGGAAAGCAAGTTTCCGGCCATACCGACGACCGTGGATCCATTGAGGATCTGCAGTAGGAAGGTCAAGGTAAGATTGCCACTATCATAGAATGATGCAGCACAGAAGGAGGCCATTCGGCCCATTGTGCCTGTGTCGGGCATTGTTACATTGAGGAATTCAGTGGCCAACCTCCCCAGTCCTACATCCTTACAATACATGTTATCAAATGCATCCCCAATCTCCGACACATTTTTAATAAATGCTTTCAGGTCGTCGAAGCAAAATTGTTACTTTTTTTTTTAAAAACACACTTCCTGGTGGAAGAAACAGCTTTGCAGTATCTTCGTTCTCATGTTCTGGTTGGATCTGGGCTTTGAGACGTACACCAGTAGGTCGTCACTGTAATGGAGGACCCCAATAAGGCTCGAACCGAAAGCCCTATTGATAGTCAGGCTGAGGCCTAAAAGAGGCCTTTCTTTCGATAACATTTTTTTTTTCCTTTCTCCACCGGTTTTCCCCTCATCTCTCCTGGAGGCACTGACTCCTGCTGGGATATGGTTCCACTGGTTGCAGCAGTAGCTCATGTAACTTGGCCATTCTTCATGTATGAGCCTCGATGGTGAGTGCCTGCAGGTCATTCCTTTGCGATGGGCATCGCAGCCAACCCTAAACTCTACCCCTCACACAAAATCCACACACTCACATGCACTTTCCAGGAGGAGTCACTGCATAGCAATGAGGAGTGGGAATTTTGTCTGACCTCTTGCATCGCCGCCCTCCCACCCTCAACCCCACCTCCAATCCTTGTTTTGCCATGGAGGAGACTTTAAAAGAACATTTTAGGCTCTCAGTTGAAATAAAATGCCCAACTTGCTCATGACAAAAAGCTTTGCTTTTGCTTTCTTTCATTATTTTGCCTCTCTCATGAGATTACATGGCTGGGTGGGTGTTGGAGTGGGGTGGGGTGGGCGGGGGGGTGCGGACGGAGGTAGTGTGGTGTCACGAAGCTCTGTCCGTCATGGTGTGGCAGACTTGATCAACCAGCTGTTTTTTTCCTGCCCGTCAATTGTGTTGGTATTTTGCAGCGCACCTGGTAATTTAGATTGTTGCGGAGTAGCATTGAATTCTTTTTAACATTCTTGGAGGATCTATGTGGTTCATTTATCCATTCATCATCCTCTGAGATAACATCAAAGTAGAGGAAACCTACCACTGGCCCATTAGAACTAAGTGAATGGACTGGCGCTGGTATTGAGTAATTGAGCAGCTGTAATTTAGGGAATACTTCATTAGACCTTGATCTTTCCTTTGGTGTTGAAACTATTATCTGATATGCAGAGGATCTATTTTGTGTAATATAGAAGTATTCACAATAATTCCAGCTCTCGGGCATGGGTGATTGATTCGGTAGGACTATTAACCAAGGGTTCGCGTGGTCCTGGCACCCAAGGTGGAATTTTCCCCTCTTGTCCCCACAATACTCCTCATTCATAAAGGATAGAATGTTTTTATTCTTGCAGTTGGATGGGTCATTCTTCACCCATCAGGCTTGCTTGTGTTGGGAAGGCAGACCCTCAGCTGAAGCCAAGCTGGTACTAGGGTTGGCTATTGTAATAGAGCTCCCCCTAGTGGGCTACTGCTCCACCTAGTGGACTACTGTAGTAATGCAACTACTGATGTAAATACAATAAAAGGGTCATGTGGCAAAGTCACATGATGACAGTTTAGAGCCATCTTGTGCAGTGTGTTTGTTAGTGATGCCGTAAGAATATATCACAGCTATGAGCTGTGCTGCCATGCTGGCAAACAGTTGGCTCCAATGAGTTTTCCTCTGGGAAGCACTTTGCCTGACTGGAACTGACACTTGCACAGCAAGTTCTTACCTCAACTCACAGACCTTTGAGCGCAACGGGGGCTGAGGAGAAAATAGTAAGAAGAGGTTTATGCTTACAAGATTTCATTGAAATCTTGAAAGGGAAAAGAACAAGTCCACTGAGCTTAATTCCATCGATGGCATTGGATTATCTACATTTACATACATAACAGCCTTCATAAAGAACTAGCTAGTTGTAGAGCACTGTGGAGCATCCTGTGGACATGGCAAGTCATGTTTTTTTATCTCCCTGCCTAAGATATATTGTGTTTAAGCGCATGGATCATACAAAAATAGTTTCTCCAAAAACCTCTGTTTGAAGTTAATTTATAGATTCCTTTTGGGGGACGACAGGTTACATCTTCATCCCGTTTCACCTGCTCTGTGATCCTCCCCCCATCATACATATATGGCATCTGCTCAGCGTTTCTGATGCCCCCTCTCCCCCCAGCCAATGGCAGCATGCCATAGAAGTACTACACTTCTCAATCTGCCCTCGTAAACTTGCAGAATTGAGCTTGTGTTATGCCGTAAGATGCCAATGGTTGACTCGAGCCTGGTTTGGCAGCCGACAATTGCCGATTTTCCCAACTCTTCCCTTGGGATTTTATCCCGTTCCTGGATCGCGGGTATAGTCCCAGTTGTAGCCTCATTTACAGCTGGTAGTGGCTGAGCGATCGCTTTCCTTTAGAACTGTGCAATGAATAGCACCGTATTGAAAAGTTATTGACCCACATACTGGCTTTTGCGACTAGGCCACCGTGCGCAATGCCTCTCCAAGATCTATATGCAATAAGGAGCTTCCATAGTCTCTGTGAGATCCCAGTGCGCCCCACAGGTTATGAGATATTTTTCAAACATAGACCTTATTTAGTGCCTGAACTTTGCACTTTGCACTTTGGTCAATCTCTATGGGGATTAATAAGCATGATTTATTCTTCTTTTTGGACTGGGATGAAGAATAAGAAGCTGTGTAAGATGCAGAGGAACAATTAGGGGTACGGTAGCATAGTGGTTATGTTACTGGACTCGTGACCCAGAGGCCTAGACTCATGATCCAGAGAAGTGAGTTCAAATCCCACCACGGCAGCTTTAGTTAATTAAATAAATCTGGACTAAAAAAAACTACTATCGGTAACTAGACCACGAAACTACTGGATTGTCATAAAAACTCATCTGGTTCAGTGAGGTCCTTTAGGGAAGGAAACCTGCTGTCGTTACCTGGTCTGGCCTATATGTGACTCCAGACTCACAGCAATGTGGTTGACTCTTAACTGCTCTCAGAAATGGCCTAGCAAGCCACTTATTCAAGAAGGCAGCTCACCACCACCACCTTCTCGAGAGCAATAAATGCGGCCTGGCCAGCGATGCCCACATCCTGGGAATGAATTTAAAAAAACAATGCCCACCTTTTGGGTGCCAACACTGTCACCTTTCAGTGCGTTATCCGGAACAGCTAAAGTATGAACCAGACATTCTCTTTTTAAATAATAGACCCGTTTTTAAAAAAATATCCAATTTGGTGTTTTATGATGCAGAGGCCTTAGCTCTTAAGGTTACTGAAGCTTTCAATAAATTTTCACCATCAGCTAAGTAAATGCCAGGGGGGAGATATTATTTTACTGCGCTGGCCGTTAAATACTCGCCTGCGGGGAGCCGTAGAGTGAAGCTGAGTGGGGAGGATTACACGCCATAACACGATGTGCTCGGTTTTTCCATCTATTAATTTAAATGGATGGAAAGTTGGACAGGCTTCATTAGAAGCGTGCAATCCTCCCCGCACAATTTTCCCCCCTTGGCTCTGCTTTATGCTCAGGCACAAAAAAGAGGAAATCTTCCTCCCCACCTCACCTCCCCCGAACTCTTACCCATGATATGACCTTCTGTCCTCTCTTTATTCAGCTGCTGGTCTGGTGTTAAACTTGGCAACAAAATAAATAGCATTGCCGTCTGCACTTCTGGAACTCCACTCCCCTTTCAAAAAAGTGTCTAAAGGTGGCACGGAAAGAAGTTGATCTGTCGATACCCCTTCGGGTCTGCATTGCATCAGTCCTTAAAGCTGCAGCGTATCCTTTGTCTGCAAAAGCCTATGTGTGGGTCAAAAGCCTATTTGCACAGTTCAAGTGAGCGTTCCCATTCATTTCAGGAGCCGCAGCTCTCATCCCGGCACCAGTGTTTTACCAAAACCAGCTCGGGAAGCCCAAAGTGACTAGACCCATCCTGCCTGTGGCATGGCTCTCCTGTTGACTTGTCAGTGAGGCTGGAACCCGCTCGGTGTCTAATTGCCGCGGTAATGCTCAGTCATTCAAGGGTTTCATGTACCTTGTAGCTGGTAATGTTGGCAGGAATCGTTGACAGACTTTTACACAATTAAATCAGCCTGATGAAAGGAGAATGGAGAGGTTTGGCACATGTCACTATGCTTGCGCTTTGTACGTTTGTGCTTAATTAGAGTGTACTCGCAGATTTTTCTTTTTGGCAGGGATTTTTGAAACATCAGTGCTGTCAGAATAAATTCAACATCAACGTTACCTGCCACCTTATAGCGCGAGAGAGATAAAACGACTTCTCACTATTCAATGTGTTTTAGTCTTAATTATTATTACTATCGCGCTGGAAGTTTATCTTATTCCTTTCATGTTTTCTTCCAGCAACAGGGAGCTGCCACCACCGTGTACTGTGGCCTTGTCCCGGAGCTGGAGGGCCTGGGAGGGATGTACTTCAACAACTGCTGCCGGTGCCTGCCGTCGCAGGAAGCCCAGGATGAAGCATCGGCTTCTGCCTTGTGGGAGCTGAGCGAGAGGCTGATTCGCGAGCGAGTTGGCAGCCAATCTGCGTAGCGTGCAGCCCCTGCTTCTGAAGACGAGAAGCAAGGAACCTTGCACCAGAAAACTGTCCACTTCGCTTGTTCTCCCTCTGTCTCTCTCTCTCTGTCTCTCTCTCTGGTTCAATGCCAATGTTATCAGCTTGCGAGATTAAGTACACCTCAAATAAAGCTTAACCCTTCGAAGATTCTGTTGACTTCCGTCTGCACTGTGTTGAGGAATAGATCAGCTTTTGCTCGCTTAGAGTGTGTAATTAGAACATGTTGCTAAACAGTCTCATTACTGATCATCGTTACGAATGAATAATTATTTGTAATATTTAGCATGGCAATAGAAACTAACATCCTTTATGTACAACAAGTATGTGCAAGCTGTTCTTGGTCACTCCTCAAAGGGTTAATGATCATCAAGGAGAAAATCCCTTAATCTTGGATTACTGGAGTTATGTTGCAAGCAGCTTTTAAATTGCATTTTTTTAAAAATATACCTTATTAAAAAAAAAAGCATTTAGTTCTCTTTTTATTTCCCCTCTTTATTGCTCCATGTGTGTCGTTCACTTAGTCGCTGTCCTCCCTCCTCATCTGGAAGGGTCGGACAGTCTGCGCCATTGAACTCTAGATGACCACCAGTCCATGCTGCTCTAGAATGGGCCAGTGGGAGACGCGGTAATAAGGGGGTGAACCAGATTTTGCTGTTTTTCTCTCTCTAGCTTATCACTGCCATGCCACAAATTGAAGCATCCCATCATTACTGCATGAAGCGGCGCTTCAGGTAAAGGCCCAACTAAGACTTAAAGGAAGATTTTAAAAACTCCGGCTCCTTCTGAATAGTAGCAGGTAGGTTTGAATAACATGGAAAACCTGTTAATCGAACCTGCAAATCTTTCCACTTGGGGCTCTTGCTCTCCGCACCGCCCCCCCCCCCCCCCAAAATGTACATTTTATAAACAATTAAACCAGTTCTGGTCTGAGTCTCAAATTCACTAATGACATTTGTTATGTGTTTTCAAGTGCAGATGCCATCAAACTTCTACATTATGATAAAAGCAAAACACTGAGGATGCTGGAAATCTGAAGTAAGAACAGAAAGTGTTGGAACTACTCAGCAGGTCAGGCAACATCTGTGGAGAGGAAGACACAGTTAACGTTTCAGGTTGATGACCTTTCGTCAGAACTAATACAAAATTAGAATAGTTCTGATGAAAGGTCATCGACCTGAAACGTTAATTCTGTTTCTCTTTCCACAGATGCTGCCTGACCCGCTGAATGTATCCAGCATTTTCTGTTACTATTCTACCGTATGATAATGACTAAATTCACTCATTGTACTTTGATCTAGCTGAGCAAGGCTAGATGACTAGGTGGGATTCAACTCATGATAAGCCTACAATACAGCCAAGGGGAAAGAGATATAGTTAAGAACATGATGCTAATGAATGAGAAGGCGGTGGGTTTTAATGTGCCAGTGCGTCCTTTTTCTTTTGGGGGGGTGGGAGGGGGGGGGTGTTCCAATGCCCAGAACAAACACTAGCGCGCTAAAGTCCCACGGCAAACCCTCACTGTTGCCAACAGAGAGTAGATTTTCGTCGACCTTCCTTTTTGTTGAGATTAAAATAAAAATGTTAAATAAGACAATTCCTGTTAAAAATCTGCAGTCTTCTCTGGTGTGACGCACCTAGTAATGCAACGTCTGTCAGGCTTGGAGCAGGTCTCGTGCTCCTCAGCCAATTCGGAATCCAATAGACCAGTGGGCTGGTCTCAGAATCTCCCTTTGTGACTACCCGTAATCTAACGTCAATCACAATTACTGTGAGAAATCGGAAGCACTGTTGAGATATGTGAATATATCAAAGAAGCCTAAATATGTACACAGGGTGCCATCAGCGGCTGCGGGATTGAGATCAGGGAGGGTCAGTAATTGTCTCAGCAAAGTCTTCGTTCGCAGATTAAGACTGTTTCGCCGATGCACACAGTTTTTTTTAACGTTTTTTTTTCCCTTTGCTCAGTTTGTCTCGTTTTTTTTTTAAAGTAATGCCAGCATCTTGTCATTTTTGTGGGTTTTTTTGTTAAATACTGTCACTGTCTTTTATTCAAACATCATGCGTGCGTATTATATATATATATATATATAAATTTATATATATGTGTTTGTGTGTCTGTGTGTGTGTGTCTGTGTGAGAGAGACCTGAACGAATAGTCGTCTTCATTTGTTCATTGCTGTCCTCTGCTTAAAAAAAGAACCGAAGGTGGAAGAAGAGGAAGAAACTATAAACTAGCCAAAGGAGTCTTGAGAACGCTGCTGCGATGGTTGTCTTTCTCGTTGCGTTATCTTTTTTTCTCTGAGGTTTTGTGCTTTATGGCGGACACTGAGCCGCGGGGAAAGTTCCGATCTAAGCAATCAGCATTCCAGCATCATGTTTTCTGCAGAGAAAGAAACAATGAAAGGTGAAAATGTGGATCAACAGTCCAGAGAAGATCCTTTTCTTTGCTTTTCTTGACCCTTAATGCAATATTCATCAGACTTGCATTTCTATAGTACCTTTAATATAGTAAGCTTGACAGGGTAGCTGCAGAGAGGATGTTTCCCCACGTGGGAGAATCTAGAACTCGGGGGCATAGTTTCAGAATAAAGGGTCGCCCATTTAAGACGGAGATGAGGAGGAATTTCTTCTCTCAGAGGGTCGTAAATCTGTGGAATTCTCTTCCCTGGAGAGCTGTAGAGGCTGGGTCATTGAATATAGTTAAGGTGGAGATAGACAGACTTTTGAACGATAAGGGAGTCGAGGGTTATGGGGAGCGGGCGGGGAAGTGGAGTTGAGGCCAAGATCAGATCAGCCATGATCTTATTGAGTGGCGGAGCAGGCTCGAGGGGCCAAATGGCCGATTATTGCTCCTATTTCTTATATTCTTATGTAAAATATCCCAAGATGCTTCATGAGAGCGTTATCAAACTAAATTTGACACCGAGCCACGTAAGGAGATATTGGGACAGATGACCAAAAGCTTGGTCTTATGGAGTGGCTTGAAGGATGAGAGAGAGAGAGAGAGAGAGAGACAGAGACATTTAGGGAGGGAATTCCAGAGCTTAGGACCCAGGCAGCTGAAGGCACGACCGCCAATGGTGGAGCGATTGAAATCAGGGATGTGCAATAGGCGGTTTGGTGGAGGTTACAGAGATAGGGAGGGGCAAGGCCATGGAGGGATTTGAAAACAAGGATGAGAATTTTGAAATCGAGGCATTGCCAGACCAGGAGCCAATGTACCTTAACGAGCATACGGGTTATGAGTGAATGGGACTTGGTGCGAGTTAGGATACGGGCAGCAGAGTTTTGGATGAGCTCAAGTTTATGGAAAATGGGAGGCCAGCAAGGAGAGCATTGGAATAGTCAAGTCTAGAGCAAAAATAACAGCACGAATGAGGGTTTCAGCAGCAGATGAGATCTGGAGGAGGTTATAGAGATGGGGGTGGGGGGAGTTGGGGCAGCACAGAGGGATTTGCAAACAAAGATGAGAATTTTAAAATCGAGATGTGATGACTAGAATTGATTAAGTTGCTGAAGGGCTTTAATATTTTAATACAGTTAGCCAAACCCAGAAGGACTTTGTGATAAATTGCAAAAACACTTTAGACTGTACTCTAAATCATAATTTGCCATCAGACACGTGTTATTTGGCAGACTATCACATTGATATCAGGGACTCCAGGCAATAGCAGTAATATTCCAGTAAAATTGTCCAATGTTATAGTTAAAGTGCGAGTTTCACTACCAGTTCCTGTATTAAAACACATCAAAACGTTCACAAAGAATGATGATTAAAGCTCTTTTAAAAAAAAAAATGTATTGAATTCCTTGTGATTTTGAGTTTTGTTTGAATCAGTAAGAGTTTACAATGTCATCAGGAGGAAAAGGCCAAATTAACAGCAGTGGACATTGTAATTATCCACGTGCCCCAGCACTGTTTTAACTGCATGCATGGGTGTGTTAATAAGAATGTAAGAATTAGGAGCAGGAGTAGGCCATTCGGCCCCTCGAGCCTACTCCGCCATTCAATAAGATTATGGCTGATCTTCTACATCAATTCAGCTCAATGTCCCCAACAAACCAACTGCACTTGGCTTGAGCCATCAGTAATATTACAAATGTATGTCGCTAGGAAAAGAATGACGTTATAATTTATTTTATAAAGATGTTAGAATTTATTTTATAAAGATGTTCTACCAACTAGACTCCTTTAAGAATTACATTTACTGATAGTGCCAAAGTGTTTTGTGAATAGTCTATCTTCTCTTCCCTCCACGCCCCCAAAAACTATAAATATGTTTCTTTCTCTTTTGCATCCAAATATTTGTCTGTAGGAGTTGATGAAGGCATCTGCAACAGATTAAATGTCAGATGTGAACAAATCCCCCTGTATCTTTGGGACTATTAGTGAGGTTTCAGCTGGTATTGCAGTGTCTCTTTATTGAAGATAAATAAAATGTCAGAATTGAGACGGGGAAGATTTACCCACACAGCGCACCGTTGGGGAAAGCAGCTCTTAACGCACACAGTGGGTGTTTCCCTGCCGGTACTTGCAGTGGCCATGCCAAGTAAATCAGCTGTGTGAAGCCCTTCGAATGTCAATGTGTTCGAGGAGGGAGGGGGGTAGTAGCTGGATCCAGATGGAACCAGGCCAAGCTATCGATCCCAGGCCCTTCCCTCCGTCTCTGGTGAAATGTCAAGATCCGCAGAACAGACGGCACCATCAGCAATGTTCCCTGTACGCCGTGCTTTGTTCCGCACAGTGTTTCTTTCAATGCGCGGTCTCTTTAAATTTCTGCGCATGTGCAGTACTTCGTCCAATGTTCCCGATGTTGGGGAAGTCCAGAACCAGGGGTCACAGTCTAAGGATAAGGGGTAAGCCATTTAGGACCGAGATGAGGAGAAACTTCTTCACGCAGAGAGTGGTGAACCTGTGGAATTCTCTACCTCAGAAAGTTGTTGAGGCCGGTTCGTTAGATATATTCAAAAGGGAGTTAGATGTGGCCCTTATGGCTAAAGGGATCAATGGGTATGGAGAGAAAGCAGGAATGGGGTACAGAAGTTGCATGATCAGCCATGATCATATTGAATGGTGGTGCAGGCTCGAAGGGCCGAATGGCCTACTCCTGCACCTATTTTCTATGTTTCTATGTTTATCAGCATATCCATCTATTCCACTCTCCCTCACATAGTTAGCAAGCTTTAAGTGCATCTATGCTATTTACCTCATCTATACATATATATATATATAATCAGATACAAATATAGATGAAAGGAGGCGAAGATATGCCTTAAAGGGTTGATAACATTTTAGCAGCCGACATTTTTCTTAATCCTGCAATTACTTCATTTGGATAGTCAAGTTGGAAATGTAAAAAGTGCCGTGTGGCTTCAGTCTGACATTCATTGTGAAGAATGATTTTTAAAATCACGCCGAAAGCCTGTATCAGCTACAAGCTGGAGACAGCGAAATGTGTTCTCTTAGAGCAGAGCAGTTGTAAACCTGTCTGGATGTTATGGATGCCCAAGTGATAGAGAATCTTGCTACTATTTGCTGAATATTGAAGGAGGATAGCTAATGGTGTGCAACATTTAAACCTGTTGTGACGATCATCCATCTGTCTGTGAGGGAGTGAATGTAAGCAGACCCCCGGTAAAATGAATTTTGAGCAGGTTTAAATCTGGCGAATGCCCCTTTAGAAGCTATTGTCGATCATTAACTGTGGTCAGGCGAAAAACGTTTCAGCAAAAAAAAGCAACAAAGAGGACAATGCAGGCATTAAAGCCTGTTATCCAGATAATGGCAGTTAACCCTTCAAAGAGATTACTTGTTAATTCCAGGCCTGTGCTGAGTTGGCAGGTTTGGACCGGAATAGCAAGTTAGGCTTTGCCGCTACACCAGCAGCCATCTTCATATATGTGCCCAGGCAGTCAGTGTTGGGCAGCCGGATCCTATTCTCAGCTTGCATGTTATTTTCCAGCAGGGGTCAGTGGACATTGATCAGGAGTGGAAATACTGCCAGATTTCCCCCACCCTCCGCACCTCCCCCACTCTTCAGCTCAAGGGGCACTGAGTCCAATTGTAACACCCGAACTTGCTAGGTTGCAAATAGTGATACCTCTATTCCCAGTCAGAATAGAGATGATTGGATAACTCCCCCCATCAATGTAGTTCACAGATTTGCTTTTTAAACAGAATCTATAAATAGTCTTTGCTATTTAGTGTACAATACACTGCAAGTGGCAGCCGTGGTTCAGTGGGTAGCACTCTTGTCTCTGAGTCAGAAGGTTGTGGGTTCAGGTCCTGCTCCAGAGGCTTGAGCACACAAATCTAGGCTGACACTCCAGTGCAGTGCTGAAGGAGTGCTGCATTGTCAGAGGTGCCGTCTTTCAAGTGCGGCGTTAAACCAAGGCCCTGTCTGCTCCCTCAGGTGGACGTCAAAGATCCCATGGCACTATTTTGAAGAAGAGCAGGGGAGTTACCCCCGGTGTCCTGGCCAATATTTATCCTTCAGTCACCATCACTAACAACAGAGTATCTGGTCATTATCATAGTGCTGTTTGTGGGAGCTTGCTGTGCACAACGTGTTTCCTACATTACAACAGTGCAAAAGTTCAAAAAGTATTTCATTGGCTGTAAAGAGCTTTGGAACATCCTGAGGTTGTGAATGGCGCTATATAAATGCAAGTCTTTCTATCTGTTTGGCTGTAAGTCCTGTCGGCCATAAGTCCCGCTACGCCTCTAACTCTTTGGTTGACACGGTGGCATCAATAGACATTCCGTCTGAAAGGGATAGACTGTTTGGGCAAGATCGAAGGGCTGGCGCCCATGGAACAGTGTCACGGCCTTACGAGAAGGGGAGGAATCTTAAACGAGCCAAAAGAATATATCCGCATTATGTTCTATCAACAAGCTCCCCGTTGGAGTAGAACTAAACTACAGAACCAGTGGGAAGCTGTTTAACCTACACCGCCTCCAGGCCAGGTCCAAGATCATCCCAACCTCTGTCGTTGAGCTGCAGTATGCGGATGATGCCTGCGTCTGTGCACATTCAGAGGCTGAACTGCAGGATATACTCAATGTATTCACTGAGGCATATGAAAGCACGGGCCTTGCGCTTAACATCCATATGAACAAAGGTCCTCCAGCAGCCTGTCACCGCCGCATAGCACTGCCCTCCAATCATCAAGATCCACGGCGCAGCCCTGGACAACGTGGACCATTTCCCATATCTCGGGAGCCTCTCATCAACAAGGGCAGACATTGATGCAGAGATTCAGCATTGCCTCCAGTGCGCCAGCGCAGCCTTCGGCCATCTGAGGAAAAGAATGTTTGAAGACCAGGCCCTCAAATCTACCACCAAGCTCATGGTCTACAGGGCTGTAGTAATACCCGCCCTCCTGTATGGATCTGAGGCATGGATGATGTATAGAAGGCACCTCAAGTCGCTGGAGATATATCACCAACGATGTCTCCGCAAGATCCTGCAAATCCCCTGGGAGGACAGGCGCATCGACATCAGTGTCCTCGACCAGGCTAACATCCACAGCATTGAAGCACTGACCACACTTGATCAGCTTCGCAGGGCAGGCCACAAAGTACACATGCCAGATACGAGACTCCCGAAGCAAATGCTTTATGCGGAGCTCCTTCATGGTAAACGAGCCAAAGGAGGACAGCGGAAACGTTATAAGGACACCCTCAAAGCCTCCCTGGTAAAGTGCGACATCACCACTGACACCTGGGAGACCCTGGCCGCAGACCGCCCGAGGTGGAGAAAGTCCATCCGGGAGGGCGTTGAGCTCTTCGAGTCTCAATGCAAAGAGCACGAAGAGGCCAAGCGCAGGCAGCGGAAGGAGCGTGCGGCAAACCAGCCCCACCGACCCCTTCCCTCGACGAATATCTATCCCACCTGTAACAGGGTCTGTGGCTCTCGTATCAGACTGTTCAGCCATCAAAGAACTCACTTTGGGAGTGGAAGCAAGTCTTCCTCGATTCCGAGGGACTGCCTATGATGATGATGATGCCACGAACACAAGGTAAATGAGGCTAGAAATTAATTGAGGGGTACAGGGGCTATCATAAGCCAAGGGTGTACAGTTTGGTTGATAGATGCCTTCTGGATCCCACAATGAAATTCCAACCCTATGTTCCCTCAACCAGCTTTTAGTTTTTTGATAAAATGCCAATACGCTAAAAGCCATTGCTAACAGTTAAAAGCAAAATGACACTGATTGGAGACTGTGAGAGGCTATTGTATTATACAGAATAATCCAAACCGCAGGAGGCTACGGTAAAGGAATTATTTTCCAATTCTGAAACAGAATTATAGTGCAATGAAAATAGGAATGTGCCGTGATTCTGTTTATCCTACTTTGCTCTAAATAGTCAGGCAAATACTAGGAGTGAGATTTATGATTAGACAAAAGTGGTGTGGGTTGCAAACCTATTTAAATGTACACAAGTGTTTAATTTTTAAGAGTGACATTCATCAAAATAGATTGTAAATTTAAACCCAGAAGTGTGTTTGCATATTATAGGCTTGTAGGTGGTAACTGGGGGAACAAGTCAAAGGGTAACGAGAGATAATAGAGGAAGCTAAATTGAAAGTCGACAGTCTGGTTGAAATTGAACAGTGAAACTCAAAAGTTGGAGCCACTGACGTAGAATTGGGGATCACTCAGCAGTTCATTCACTGGTGCTGTTAGTTCGATGCTGAGATAACACAACAGAGACTAGGACATTTATGTTCATCTCGTCCTTTGATGCTCAAAAATATTGGGCTCAGTCTTCTGTGTTTTCTCAGGCAAAGACTTGTCAAACCATGGAATGTAACCACACAGAAAGAGGCCATTCAGCCCATCAGGTCTGTGCTCGTGATTTCCCTCCATTTGATCCACTTAGTATAATCCCACTCTCTTACTCAGTCCCCATGCATATCCATTAATGTTCCCTTTTCTAGCATCTAATTCCCTTTTAAAAGAATTTCTGGACTCTGCTTCAGCAGCAGCTTGTGACAGAGAGTACCATATTCTAACCAAGATGAGCATAAATGTCGCTCAGTGAGTAGCACTCTCGCCTCTGAGTCAAGAAGGTTACGGGTTCAAGTTCCACTCCAGAGACTTGAGCACATAAATCTCGGCTGCCGTTGCACTGTCAGAGGTGCCGTCTTTTGGATGAGACGATAAACCGAGGCCCCGTCTGTTCTTTCAGGTGGACGTAAAAGATCCCATGATATTATTTTGAGGAAGAGCATGGGAGTTCTCCCTGGTGTCCTGGCCAATATTTATCCCTCGATCATCATCTAAAAAAAAATAAGTTCCTGGTCATTATTACATTGCTGTTTTTAGGAGCTTGCTGTGCACAAGTTCCCTGCCGCATTTCCTACGTTAGACAACACTTCAAAAGGTTCTTCATTGGCTGTAAAGTGCTTTGGGATGTCCGGTGGTCGTGAAAGGTGCTATATAAATGCAAGTTTTGCTTTTTTTTCTTTTTAAATAATTCTTTTCTGACCTCCCCGTTTGTCATTATCTTTAAGTTTGCACATACAACCGATTTAGTTATTGTGCACTGTTTTAGCATGTTATATGTTGGACTGAACTGCAGTCAAATGGAAAGGAAATAGTATGTAAATGAGAACTCCCCCTCCCCCCGCCACCTTCCCGTGTCCAGTTGCAGAGGCCGTTGTAGCAACTTATGTTTCAAAGGGAGTGTGCAGACGGGTTGTCCTCAATGTCGGGATCTGTTCCCTCCAAATTGCTCTCTGGTTTGTTGATTTTCAGTAACTATGAATGATGTTTCAAATATTGGCCTTTCAATGGGCCTCTGCCTTCATGCATAAGCCCAGGGGCTCTTTTGTCCTCGCTTTTGTTGAGCGGGATTTTAAATGAACGTGTTTATTTGCAACACCTAAAGCTCTGATTGGTCGCTTTGGGATGACAAGTCCCGATTGCTGATTGGTCCCCTTGGAGGACAAGACACACCCAGCAGTTTCTCTGGAATGTGTAATTAGATCCTCTCTGCCGACGTAATCAGTTACTTTGCAAAGTGTAATTCGAGCCATTCTGTCTGCTTACTCCAGACAGAATAGAGCTCACTTGGAACAGACAAGGCTCACCCTCGCAGGTAAAGACCTTCTCCCACCCCCCAAACAAGCTCCTGCCACCGCCCAAGTTCCTGACCTCCACCCCCTCCGTCCTGGAAGCTCCTTTTCGAAAGATAACCCAAAAGCCCCAGTAGCAGGATCAGGCTCGAGCAGTAATGGCAGCAACTCCAGGTTCAACAACGTGGTTCGGCCCGACTTTGGGTTTCCTCATATATCGTACTGCGCATGCGCGACCGGATCATGTGCGCACGCGCTGTACCAAACAGACATGCATGTGCAGAAGGAGTCAAAAACCAGCGTGCAAATAATCACTTTGATTTGGGACACCTGAGGTAGTCATAAGAACATAAGAAAGAGGAGCAGGAGTAGGCCATATGGCCCCTCGAGCCTGCTCCGCCATTCAATAAGATCATGGCTGATCTGATCATGGACTCAGTTCAACTTCCCCGCCCACTCCCCATAACCCCTTATCTCCTTATCATTGAAGAAACTGTCTTTTTTTGTCTTAAATTTATTCAATGTCCCAGCTTCCACAGCTCTCTGAGGCAGCGAATTCCACAGATTCACAACCCTCTGAGAGAAGAAATTTCTCCTCATCTCAGTTCTAAATGGGCGGCCCCTTAACCTAAGATCATGCCCTCTAGTTCTAGTCTCCCCCACCAGTGGAAACATCCTCTCTGCATCCACCTTGTCCAGTCCCCTCATAATCTTAACATTTCTATAAGATCACCTCTCATTCTTCTGAATTCCAGTGAGTAGAGGCCCAACCTACTCAACCTTTCCTCATAAGTCTATCCCCTCATCCCCGGAATCAACCTAGTGAACCTTCTCTGAACTGCCCCCACAGCAAGTATATCCTTTCGTAAATATGGAAACCAAACTGCACGCAGTATTCCAGGTGTGGCCTCACCAATACCCTGTACAGCTGTAGCTCTGATTCTCTCCATTATGTGACCGACCTCCCCCCAAAAATTAACTGGTTTGTGGAAATGGGTCGGAAAATGTGGACCTGTGTCCATATACTAGATGCCCAGGTGGCAGCAATGTGTACACACAAGGGCAATACTACAACTGCACATTTTTAAACTAACACCCTGTTTCCTCCTAGTAGAAAGTGGGACAATAATCATCTGAATCCTTAGAAGCACAGAGCTCCCATCAGGGAAATGCTTGAAATGTCTTCTCCTATAAGCTTCCATATCCGGAGTTCCCAAACCATTATAAGAGGCACAATGTGGAGGCTACATTTCCCATGGAGAAGATGGAGGAAATATAAGACAGGCCTCCCTAGCCCACTAAGACAGTAGCATTGGAGATGTTTGATGGCATGTTGCCTCTCGGTCACTGCATGACATTAGCTGTATTGAGGGACAGGACAGTTTAAAATCCCATCTAGGAATTACTACGGGTTGCGTTATTGGATTCAAGGCATTTTGCCAGTGGAAACTGTAGAAGAAAGAAAGACTTCTTCCCTTGCCCCGGCCCCGCCATGCTTGGGAGGGGAAGAAAAGTTGCAGAGCAAGTTCCACCTGGGAAAGAAAGAAAGACTTGCATTTATATAGCGCCTTTCACGACCACCAGATGTCACAAAGCACAGTGTTGTAATGTGGGAAACACAGCAGCCAATTTGCGCACAGCAAGCTCCCACAAACAGCAATATGATAATGACCAGATAATTCTGTTTTTGTTATGTTGATTGAGGGATAAATATTGGCCAGGACACCGGGGATAACTCCACTGCTCTTCTTCGAAATAGTGCCATGGGATGTTTTACATCTACCTGAGAGGGCAGACAGGGCGTCGATTTAACATCTCATCCGAAAGACGACACCTTCGACAGTGCAGCGCTCCCTCAGCACTGCACTGGAGTGTTAGCCTAGATTTATGTGCTCAATTTCCTGGAGTGGGACTTGAACCCACAACCTTCTGATTCAGAGGCAAGTGTGCTACTCACTGAGCCACAGCTGGCAATGTGTGGGAAGTCCAGGTTCCCATCCTGATCACAACCCTGTGGTCCCTGCTCAAAGTACATGTGTGGAACTTGGTTGAAAACGGGGTCAGGCTCACATGGTTGAATTTTCTGCTGACTGTTGCTGTTTAGGCATAAGCATGAATGATGCTCAGCATGGTGCCAGCAGCACTCCAGCACCTCAACCACGTGAGCATTCTTCGTGTACAGGCTTAAACAGCGGAATAGAACGTTGGATGAGAATGTGTTATAAGTTTTGGCCTTACCTGTAACTGAGCATTTGTTTAGCCTCTTTCAGGTTGTATTGTCCATTCTTTGCTGCTGCATTGACATCATTTGCTGTGTTAAGCCTGGGGAAAAGCAGAAGATAATGTTGTACTCTTTGTGCTTTAATACAGATATCAGCACGATGTCTGTCTATGAGGTTAATGTCGTTTCATACTTTAATATATTTGCTTCATGGGTTCTTGCTTAAGAATTCATAACAACACTTTGCTATTAAAAACTAGTTGGTTTATTAACAAAGGTTTAACAATCACACTATGCATTACCAGTTCATCCACTAGGCTCACACCTGCATACCTCATCGTGGATGGCCTAGACTCAACTGACTGGGGTTTTATTGAGTCTTGTGAACATCACGTGACTGGCTAAGCCACTCACAATGCAACAGCTCTACACTATTTTAGTGAAAACTATAAATCAAGTGCCCCATTAAAAGGGACACTAGAACCGACAAATAAACAGATTAAACTTTTATGGTAACTTAAATCAAATTAAAATTTGTTTGCCGGGGTGATGATGCACTCCAGTCCCTCTGGTGCCCACCTCTCGTGGAAGGCCGCGAGCATACCGGTGGACACCGCGTGCTCCATCTCTAGGGACACCCTGGCGCGAATGTAACCGCGGAAGAGAGGCAGGCAGTCGAGCTGAATGACCCCCTTGACCGCCCGTTGCCTGGACCGGTTAATGGCCACCTTGGCCAGGCTCAGGAGCAGTCCTACGAGGAGGCCTTCCGACCTGACTGCTCCCCTCCGCACAGGGTGCCCAAAGATCAGGAACGTGGGACTAAATTGCAACCAAAATTTAAGGAGCAGCCACTTCAAATATTGGAACCGGGGCTGCAACCTGACACACTCTACATAGACATGGAACACGGACTCTTGCAGATCACAGAAATTACAGACGGCCTGGGAGTCCGTGAACCTACTTGGAAACATATTGCACGGGACTGCTCCGTGCAACACCCTGCAGGCCAAGTCACCAATAAATAGAGGGAGGATTCCCGCGCAGAGAGCACTCCATCGGGGACCCCCGCCTCCTCCGGACAGCAAGATGGTGCGCCATGGTGTGTCCAGACGGCAGACGAGAATGGCAAAGTGGAGAGTGTGCAAGAGCAGCCCGTACAGGAATCACCTCCGCGCAGAACTGAAAGGCACGGAGGGGATTTCCCGGAAGAGGCTCAAGTTGTGAGACGTCGGCACCCGAGGGAGGTTTCAGGGCTTGACGCTGATGAGGAATTCCGTCCGGACGAGGACAATAGCTCTACTCACAAGAGCTTACATTACACATACGTTGTTAATGATTCAGAATGTAGGACATTGCTTTCCAAAGTTTGCTTTTTTTATGTGTCTTGCCTCCATGCAGTTCCCATTGTTCCAAAGAATTGGCAGCCATTTTCATAATTTGACATGCTTCGTGCTATATTTTGCAATGATGCACTTTGGCACTGCCACAATAACAGGTGTTCTGCAGAGATTCTAAAGGGACAGACAGGCCCAATGGTTCAGAAACATCCTTCAACATATCGGGGAAAACAGTCAGAACTTGCAGACACTCAATTTGTCCAAAATCTCATACCCTGCAAGAGACATTACCCCGCTGTTGAGCCCTTCCTTCTCACCCTACCAAAGCAAATGGTAATTCACCGCGCAGCTGCCTGTGGATTCTTGCTGTGCACCCCTTTCTGGAGTAAAAATAAAACGGGGAAGGTGGCTCAACCATGGCTAACAAGGGAAATTAAGGATAGTGTTAAAGCCAAGGAAGAGGCATATAAATTGGCTAGAAAAAGCAACAAACCTGAGGACTGGGAGAAATTTAGAATTCAACAAAGGAGGACTAAGGGTTTAATTAAAAGGGGGAAAATAGAGTACGAGAGGAAGCTTGCAGGGAACATAAAAACTAACTGCAAAAACTAACTGCATAAATATGTGAAGAGAAAAAGATTAGTGAAGACAAACGTAGGTCCCTTGAGGTCGGATTCAGTTGAATTTATAATGGAGAACAAAGAAATGGCAGACCAATTGAACAAATACTTCGGTTCTGTCTTCACGAAGGAAGACACAAATAACCTTCCGAATGTACTAGGGGACAGTGGGTCCAGTGAGAAGGAGGAACTGAAGGATATCCTTATTAGGTGGGAAATTGTGTTAGGGAAATTGATGGGATTGAAGGTGGATAAATCGCTGGGGCCTGAGAGTCTGCATCCCAGAGTACGTAGGGAAGTGGCCCTAGAAATAGTGGATGCATTGGTGATCATTTTCCAACAGTCTATCGACTCTGGATCAGTTCCTATGGACTGGAGGGTAGCTAAAGAAACACCACTTTTTAAAAAAGGAGGGAGAGAGTAAACGGGTAATTATAGACCGGTTAGCCTGACATCAGTAGTGGGGAAAATGTTGGAATCAATCATTAAGGATGAAATAGCAGCATATTTGGAAAGCAGTGACAGGATTGGACCAAGTCAGCATGGATTTATGAAAGGGAAATCATGCTTGACGAATCTTCTGGAATTTTTTGAGGATGTAACTAGCAGAGTGGACAAGGGAAAACCAGTGAATGTGTTGCATTTGGACTTTCAAAAGGCTTTTGACACGGTCCCACACAAGAGATTGGTGTGCAAAATCAAAGCGCATGGTATTGGGGGTAATGTACTGACGTGGATAGAGAACCGGTTGGCAGACAGGAAGCAGAGAGTCGGGATAAACGGGTCCTTTTAAGAATGGCAGGCAGCGACTAGTGGAGTGCCGCAGGGCTCAGTGCTGGGACCCCAGCTCTTTACAATATACATTAACGATTTAGATGAAGGAATTGAGTGTAATATCTCCAAGTTTGCAGATGACACTAAACTGGGTGGCGGTGTGAGCTGTGAGGAGGACGCTAAGAGGCTGCAGGGTGACTTGGACAGGTTAGGTGAGTGGGCAAATGCATGGCAGATGCAGTATAATGTGGATAAATGTGAGGTTATCCATTTTGGGGGCAAAAACACGAAGGCAGAATATTATCTGAATGGCGGCAGATTAGGAAAAGGGGAGGTGCAACGAGACCTGGGTGTCATGGTTCATCAGTCACTGAAAGTGGGCATGCAGGTACAGCAAGCGGTGAAGAAGGCAAATGGTATGTTGGCCTTCATAGCTAGGGGATTTGAGTATAGGAGCAGGGAGGTCTTACTGCAGTTGTACAGGGTCTTGGTGAGGCCTCACCTGGAATATTGTGTTCAGTTTTGGTCTCCTAATCTGAGGAAGGACATTCTTGCTATTGAGGGAGTGAAGCGAAGGTTCACCAGACTGATTTCAGGGATGGCCGGACTGTCATATGAGGAGAGACTGGATCAAGGGCCTTTATTCACTGGAGTTTAGAAGGATGAGAGAGGATCTCATAGAAATTTATAAGATTCTGATGGGACTGGACAGGTTAGATGTGGGAAGAATGTTCCCGATGTTGGGGAAGTCCAGAACTAGGGGACATCGTCTTAGGATAAGGGGTAGCTCATTTAGGACTGAGATGAGGAGAAACTTCTTCACTTACAGAGTTGTTAACCTATGGAATTCCCTGTCGCAGAGAGTTGTTGATGCCAGTTCATTGGATATATTCAAGAGGGAGTTAGATATGGCCCTTACGGCTAAGGGGATCTAGGGGTATGGAGAGAAAGCAGGAAAGGGGTACTGAGGGAATGATCAGTCATGATCTTATTGAATGGCGGTGCAGGCTCGTAGGGCCGAATGGCCTACTCCTGCACCTATTTTCTATGTTTCTATTTTTCTACAAAGCACTGCTGCGTTAGCCTTGTTGTACTTCAGAATAACTCATTGTACATGAAATACATTGAGATGTGATAAATGCAATCAGATCTTTCAGCTTCACTCCTGCCCGATATATGTTCTCTCCCGGTTGGCAACTTCATATATAAGTATTGATTTCTCTTGCCAATCTGCGCACAGCAAACTCCCACAAAACCGCAGAGAAATAACCAGGTCATCTGTTTTTTTTAGGTGTTGGTTGAGGAATAAATGCTGGCCAGGACACAGGGGATAACTCCCTTCTCTTCTTCGAAATAGTGCCTGTGGGATCTTTTACGTCCACCTGAGAGAGGCCAGACCGGCCCTCGGTTTAACGTTTCATCTGAAAGACAGCACCTTCGACAGTGCAGAGCTCCCTCTGCACTGCACTGGAGTGTCAGCCTAGATTATGTGCTCAAGTCTCCGAAAGTGGGGCTGTATGCGTGGTGATTAGCACTGCAGTGAAAAGATTCGAGGGCACTGATCAGGGGGACTTGTTGAAAGGTAACTTGTGGTTACCTTTGAAAAATGCTCAGGCAGCTGAGGAGTGTTGAAAGGAGCTTTTACGAGGTCAGGAGTTAATCTATGGAGTTAAATTTAAAATTATTCCCCCAGGGAACATCATAAGACGAAAGATTTGAGACATTTTGTGCTTTCTCTGATGATGTCTGGCGTTTCATTCTTACATTAAATAGCCTTTGATCCATCAACCCATTACTCCTAGATCTAGCATGTTTTCTCTCCTACCCTTTTCACCCTTGGTTTTTGTCCAGTATTGTGGGTTTTGGCACTTTGCCTAGGTTTCTCAATTGAAAAAAAAACATGCTTTAGACTTCAGTTATTTGGGCTTTTTAAAGAAAGTCTTGCAATTATATAACGCCTTTCATGACCACTGGATGCCCCAAAGCGCTTTACAGTCAATGAAGTAGTTTTTGAAGTGTAGTCACTGTTGTAATGTAGGAAATGCGAAAGCCAACTTGCGCACAGCAAGCTCCCACAAACAGCAATGTAATAACAACAACAACTTGTATTTATATAGCGCCTTTAACGTAGTAAAACATCCCAAGGCGCTTCACAAAAGTGTTTTAAGACAAAACAAATAAATTTGACACCGAGCCACATAAGAAGAAATTACGGCAGGTGACCAAAAGCTTGGTCAAAGAGGTAGGTTTTAAGGAGCATCTTAAAGGAGGAAAGAAAGGTAGAGAGGCAGAGAGGTTTAGGGGTGGGAGTTCCAGAGCTTAGGGCCCAGGCAGCTGAAGGCACCTAGATAATGACCAGATAAACTTGTTTTTTTTAGATGTTGATTGAGGGATAAATATTGGCCTTGAAATCCCGGCCTGCCCCGGGTCTGTACGGAGTGTGTACGGACCCGGGAAGGCATCACAAAAGCCAGTTTTCGGCGCGCAATGCACATGAGCCAAAAACTGGCTTTTCCGATCGGTCAAATTTCTGACTTGACAAATCCTCTGTATCTCGGGGAGAAAGACATTCCCACAACAGAGATTGCAGTATTTGTCCATTTCTTGCCCTGCGAATATCCTTAAAACTCTTGCGCCTGGTAAAAGCTACTTTTACCAACATAAGAGTTTTAAAACATATAAAAATATATAAAAATAAAATTTAAAAAACACATTTTAATGTTCAAAACCCTGCCCACTAAGGTAAGTTTATTTTACACCATAATGAAAACTTTTTTAAAAAGTCGGCAAATATTTATTTTTCAAAAACATTTACATCAACTTTAATTTCAATAATGTATTTATGTGAGGTGTTTTTTAAATGTTTTATGTAGTGTTTGGGTGTTTGGGGCTGTTTCTCATTCATAATAATAGGCGTTTCAGACTTACGAAACTCCTATTACTATGAATGAGAAAATACTTCAACGTGATTGGGTGTCCAGGCCCACGTGACTCCTACGGACGTCCCAACATCAACGAGCTCCGTTGCGCAAGAAGAGGAGGACTGGGGACTCTGGTGGGCGCAGCAGGAAAAGGTAGGTGCACATCTTTTTAGCCATTTTCTGGCGAGCACCCACGGGATTTCAGGGCCATTAGCTAGGACACCGGGGACAACTCCCTGCTCTTCTACGAAATGGTGCCATGGGATCGTTTAAATCCACCTGACAAAGCAGACAGGGCCTCAGTTTTACAGTCATCTGAAAGACAGCACCTCCGACAGTACAGCAGTCCCTCAGCACTACACTGAAGTGTCAGCCTAGATTTTTGTACTCAAGTCTCTGGAGTGGGACTTGAACCCCCAAGCTTCTGACTCAGTGGCGAGAATACTACCCACTGAGCCACAGTTGACACTTTGAGTCTCATGGCTGAGGTAAAGTAAAAAAAAACTTTCCTCTCATCTTGTTTTTGGGAAGGTCAAAGAAAGGTCAATGATGGTAAGGGAAACCACTGCTCCTGGTGGGGGGCACAGCATCTGGGCAAATGTTAGACTGTGCCCAGAGAATGGCAGGACATAGATTTCTAAGCCCATTTTCTCCCTCATTGTGACCTCTCCCAGGTCATCAAAAGTTGAGGCAAGCCACTTCTTGAGACAAAGCGGGTATCTAGGAGGGTGAGTCCATTTAGCAACCGGTTACCAAATGGGAGTCGCAGATGCCCAGCAACAGAACATTTAACCACCATCTCTGCCAGGGCATGAGAGACGTAAAGAGAGATGAAATTGAGTGATGTGCAAAGGACAATTGTACTGATAGCTCGAAGATGAAGTCTTTATTTCTGAGGTACATAGATCAAGAAGTCACTAGGTCCCTGGTTAATGCTAATTTAGTCGACCTCAGTCGGGCAAGCAGTATTTAGGCCATAATTGATCATCTTGTCTCTGGCTAAGAGATGGGAAAATTGTCCGTATCTCTTAAAGCGCACCCTTTTCTGTAAGTGGATGGCGGATGAGGAGAGGGACAGACTCAGTTGAGCTGCCGTCCGCAGTTGGATAGCCTCCCCGCAATCATGTTCAAGGCTCACATGTGAATAATGACTGCTTGGACAAGATACCGTAGGGCTCAATAGCCAGGGAACCAGACCCAGCACATATGGGCCGGGATTCGGTGAGGGAGTTAATGCCTTCAAGATGGAGGGAAGAACAAATTGGGGTAAGACAGGCTTTAAACCACAATAGAAATCAAATTAATAGGATTCTCTATTGGCAGGACAGGTGCACCAATGCCAGTGTTCTCGCTCAGGCCAACATCCCCAGCATCGAAGCATTGACCACGCTCGATCAGCTCCAATGGACGGTCCACATCGTCCGCATGCCCGAAACTAGGCTCCCAAAACAAGCATTCCACTCAGAGCTCCGACATGGTAAGCGAGTCCCAGGTGGGCAGAGGAAACGCTTCAAGGGCACTCTCAAAACCTCCTTGAAAAAGTGCAACATCCCCACTGACACCTGGGAATCCCTGGCCCAAGACCGCTCAAAATGGAGGAGAAGCATCCGGGAAGGCGGCGAACACTTCAAGTCTCTTTACCGGGAGCATGCGGAAGCCAATCGCAAACAGCAAAAGGAGCACACGACAACCCAAGCACCCCACCCACCCGTCCCTCCAACCACCGTCTGCCCCACCTGTGACAGAGACTGTAGGACCTGCATTGGATTCATTCAGTCACCTTATTAGTGTGGAAGCAAGTCATCCTCGACTCCGAGGGTCTGCCTAAGAGAAGAGAGTTTGGTAAACCGGTTGACGCTGTGGGTGACAGACTGGGGGGAGATTTCCCACCTGGGTGCTCCTGGGAGTGACGATCAGGAAGTTACGCAACCCTAACAAGTGATTTTGTGCTGGCCAGAAGTGTCCAGGAGGGACTGTTCTCTCACCTCTAGGGCCTGAGTTTGAAGCGAATACAGACTGATGGAATGAACTTTGAGAGGTCACAGGGTAGTTCCTATAGGCGAGCTGTGTCCACAAGTTGACATTAAATTAGTGGTCTTGCTGACAGAGGCAGGTTAGTGTGCAGAAATGGAAAAATGGTGCACCAGCAATTATGTATATCATGGGCTAGACAGAGAGCCCAGCGCTCACTCCTCTGTCCCAACAATGTGCCTTAATCCAGGCTCACCGATAAAGAATGGCCAGCTTGTGTACACTGCCTATTGTGCACGTTCAATCCCTAGTCTGAGCTCAGTTAGTTGACCTCAGCCAGGGTTCCCACTTCTGAATCCTGCAAGATAAAGGGCGTGTGTGTGAAAACACTCTGGATGAATTTCCGCAGGGTTCGCCCGCTCGTCCACCATCGCTGCTCGGGTTTCTGCGGCTCTTCCACAATAGCTATGGGCCATATGATTGGGAGAACCCCCGTGTAAATTCGCCCCGTCACTGTATAAACCTTTGTGCTCGCTGACCTAGATTGGCTCCTGGTAAGGTTCTCATCCTTGTTTTCAAATCCCTCTATGGCCTTGTCCTTTCCCTATCTCTGTAATCTCCGCCAGCCCTACAACCCTCCAAGATCTCTACTCTGCTCCAATTATGGCCTCTTGCGCATCCCTGTTTTTCATCGTTCCACCATTGACGGCCGTGTCTCCGGCTGGCTTGGCCCTAAGCTCTGGAATTCCTTTCCTAATCCTTTCCTCCTCTCTACCAATCTCTCCTCTTTTAAGACGCTCCTTAAAAGCTTTTGGTCAGGTGCGACCTCCCAAATCTGGAGTTCCAAACTCCGGAATGTTCCGAAATCTGGACATCGCGCAGATCGGTGGAGGGGTCATCCGAAATCCATAAAAGTATTCTGAAATCTGGACTTTTTTTTAACAACAATAAATAATCCCCCAGACACACACACACCAAAAAAAATAGCAAAAATTAAAAAATCACAAAACATTCACAAGACACTTAACTATCGAATCATTGCAAAAGAATTAAAAAATAAAAACTTTAACTTACCTTTTTTGCAAGTCTTCATAACTACTGCTGTCCCAAGGGTTGCAACGCAGGTTTGTCCCGGGCGTTTTTTTTCTTACCAACTACGGGTCACCGCTGAGCCAAATAGGTGTCCAGATTTGGAACGTTGGATTTCGTCTTCGAAATCTGGAAATATCCAAACCTCGGCCCAGGCATTTCTGGATTCGGGACGTCGGAAATATGTTCCGAAATCTGGAAATACCCGAAATCCGGAATGGCCTCGGTGCCGAGGTTTCCAGATTTGGGAGGTCGCACCTGTATCAACCTTATGTGGCTTGGTGTCAGATCTTGACTGATAATGCTTCTGTGAAGCGCCTTGGGACGTTTTACTACATTAAAGGCGCTATAGAAATGCAAGTTATTGTTGTAGTGGGCAGTAGGCACTGGTAGAACTGTCCCGTGGCATAAGTTAGCGTTTTCACAATAGAATTGGGAGGGTGGAGGAATAAGAAGTGGGCCCTGATGGTGAGGTGCCTTCTTTAACTCTTCAACAGCATCCGTTACACAAAACAGAAAGTAACAAATAAACATTCCTCATGTTAACACTGTTTCATTCCGTTCTATTTTTGTTGCTATTTTTGGTGGAGTAGATTTTGTTTAATAGTTGAGCGCTGAGGAGGTGGGTTATTTTGGCTTGGAGGCTTTACAGAGGCTGACGGTGAGAGGGGCTGAATTGACATTAGTAGAAGTGTAATCAGTATGATGGAGCAGCTTCAGTCAGTACTGAGCAGGTTAGCAAGATTTCCCTCTCACCCTCCAAGCCAGCTCCGAATGGTGCACATTGTCCGCATATGCTGTTCAAAACAAAAAAAACCCCCAAAATAATGCTCCGCTACAGAATGGCAGCAATAAGCACAGAGGGGTCGACTGTCCGCTTTGGGCGCGGTCGAGAAATTGCTTTTGCATAAGCGCAATTGTAAAATCTTCCAGGAACCAGTGCAATCGGGCAGCGTAATAGAACATAATCGGTTCTTTTTTTCCCTTTCAATTATAAAGTATTCCTCGATGTATCTAAATGTGGTAACCTGGTGCAGTTTTATTAATACAGCTGAAATTGGGTTTATCAGCAAATATAGGCATTTTTAATAAGGGTAATCCTGATCTAAAATGACTGAAAGAAAACTATACTGAACCATTTATCAGTTTCATTGGTGAACACCAGTCAGCTTCTTAGTAAATTACATTATTTTTTGATATGAAAAACTTTTAAAATGTGCCTACTTTTAAAATGTTTCCCACATTACTACACTTCAAAAGTAAGTCATTGGCCGTAAAACGCTTTGAGACGACCGGTGGTCATGAAAGGCGCTATATAAATCCAAGTCTTTCGTTCTTTACTTGTGCTAATGCGCCTAAGAAAATGAGCGCAATTGGAAGAGCCTTCCCGAACCAGCACAATCAGCGGAATCTCGCAGTTTTGACCTGAGTACATAATGCGATTAACGCAGAGACCATGGTGGTTGAAGGAAAATAGGAATAAAAGGGTGTGGGAACATGGTGGGTACATGGGATCAGGCCTATTGCTCATGTGGAGGATAAAGATTAACAGGACTGAATGGCCTGTTTCTGCATTGTGATTTCTATCTCAGCTTTGATGACATAACTCACGATAAAATACATTGTGCTATATGGGCCTGACATCATAGGATCTTACAGCACAGGAGGAAGCCATTCAGCCCATCTTTGAAAGAGTTTTCCAATTTTTCCATTCCTCCAACCGGTCTCCACAGCCCTGCAATTTCCTTTACAAGCTGTCTAATGTGTTGCCAATAACTGCATTGAATCATACAGCACAGAAGGAGGCCAGTCAGCCCATCGTACCTATGCCTTTGGGAGAGCTAGCCAATTAGTCCCAGTCCCCCCTGCTCATTCCCCACAGCCCTGCAATTTTTTCCTTTCCAAGTATATATCCAATTCCCTTTTAAAAGTTACTACTGAATCTGCTTCCACCACCCTTTCAGGCAGTGCATTCTAGATCATAACAACTCCCTGCGTAAAAATAATTCTACTCATCTTCTCCCCGCGAGGCATATTGCCCCATTACACTTCTTATTGTATATGCAGACTATGGATGTACTCTCTGTGTAGTCACTGTGTGGTTGCATAAGATGGAGACTTGTTTACCTGATGTACCATCAATAAGGTTTACACTGTGTATATACATGCTGGCACCACTAGAGGGTGTAACTGGTGGAGACCAGGGGTTTCCTGCCCTGGTGGCAGGGCCCAGTATAAAAGGCTGCACATTATGCTTGTGCCTCACTCTGGAGTTTGGAATAAAGGACCAAGGTCACTACAGTTTGAGTACAACACATTGTCTTGTGGAGTCATTCATAAGTACATTACAGACATAATACTTCTCCCTCCCCAGACTGAGAGATGATTTGACAAATACATCATTTCATCATAGGCGGTCCCTCGAACAAGGATAACGTGCTTCCATACCAAAAGCGATGAGTTTGCAGATGTTTCAATGAAGGACCCGATATACCAGTCCTGAACTCCAGGGGTGGAAGATGTCTGTGCATGGATTTTTTTAACGTGTGGTGACCATTGCACTTCAGCCATCAAATGGCAAATACGCGTTCATGAAGACAGTAATGAGGGCTTTTGGAATTATATTTTTTGGCAGCGGAAGGTGAAAGCACAGTATTTCTCTGCAGGCATACAGGGAAGACGACTTGGTTGCAAAAATCAAGCCATTTTTTGGGTCCTTGTTTACAGCCTGGTTTTTGCAAGTGCACTTGCATGTAACCAAATGGCAATTTTTTTCTTTCGCAGGGAGAATAAATGATGCTTTATTTGCCGTATTGTCCCTGGAGCCAAGCTGCTGTCGCCATTACAAGTGATTGGGTGTCTTTCAGGGCTGCCTGGCTCAGCCGTTATTCCCTCAGTTACCGCTAATAGCTCTGTTCACACTGATAAATTTTACAAGTGCTCAAGTCAGACTGAGCACACTAAAGCATGATGAACTGCCAGTGGAGAAGCTGCAATCATCTCGGGCTTGGCCACAGCTCACGCGGAAAACTTCCTCAGGCATCAACGGCCTCCCTTGTGTAGGGCAGCAGTCCCAATCACTAACAGGATTTGTCACACTTCTCCCCCTCCCCGCCCGCCTCCCCCTTCAACTCCAAATGTAGGGCGAGTCCCATCTTTCAAAGCTGGCAGCGATTATAATCTTGGCCTATTTAAACTTCTGCACAAATGGAACCATTTTCGCTCGTTCTTTCTTTCCAGTATTTTGCCCTCTCCTGCAGGTGGCAGCCCTTGGCTGAGGTCGGGTTCCACTGGGGCCTCCGACAGGCCTCTGCCACCTCAGTAAGGTAGTTGGTTCCTCACGTGGGAGCCCGGGCAGCGAGTGTTGGCAGCTTGCTTAACCCTTGGGGGGGGGGCGGTATTTGAGCCCGAGCCTACACTGATTCAGTGTACACATGCATGCATTATCCAACAGGAGTCGTTGCAAAGCAATCAGGAGTGGGGACTGGAGTTGATTTTCTTGTTCTATCTTCCTCCCCCAGCGGATAAGTTCATTATCCCTTCATCGTCGCTGACCACTATGGGAGCAAAGCTGAGCGGTCCCTGCCCAACTGTACACCTGTGCATGCGCGTGTGTGTTTGTGCATGTGAGTGTGTGCATATGTTTGTGGGTGTGTATGCGTGTGCACGCGCTTGACAAAGTGTCAGTTAACAGCTCTTACATCACACTCAGTGATGTCCACGTCAGTGAAATTTGCAGCTCTTGAATTTATAGAACCGAAAGTTTAAATTTAATTCCAGATTATTCTCAGCAATAGTCACAATTGAAATTTAACGTGTGTCAACTGTGGCTCAGTGGGTCACACACTCACCTCTGAGTCAGAAGATTGTGGGTTCAAGGGACTTGAGTACATAAATCTAGGCTGATACTCCAGTGCAATGCTGAGGGAGTGCTGCACTGTCGGAGGTGCCCTCTTTCAGATGAGACGTTAAACCGAGGCCCAGTCTGCCCAGTCAGGCGGATGTAAAAGATTCCATGGTACTATTTAGAAGAAGAGCAGTGGAGTTATCCCCAGTGCCCTGGCCAATATTAATCCCTCAATCAAAATTAAAAAAATAGATTATCTGGTCATTATCACATTGCTGTTTGTGGGAGCTTGCTGTGTGCAAAGTGGCTGCCACATTTCCTACATTACAAGAGCAACTACACTCCAAAAGTACTTCATTGACTGTAAAGCGCTTTGAGATGTCCGGTGGTTGTGAAAGGTGCCATATAAATGCAAATCTTTATTTAACCCTGTCATGTATCTTACATTATTATATATAACTGTATCCTAACATGCGATACATGACTGTAATAAGATATGACCTGTAACCACCAGGGGTGCACTTGCAAGAGACAGGTATATAAGGACAGGTCTTAGGCAAGTGCAGCATTCCAGAGCTGTGAAATAAAGGTGCAGGTCCAGAGTGACCTTGGCTTCACTACATGTCTCGTGTGAATCTGTACTGAGGGGACAGGACTTTACAGTGGCGACGAGTTACGGGATTACAGAGTCCACAGAATGGCGAACAACGGATCAGATGACAATTGGGAGGACTTTATAGAAAGGCTCCAGCAAAGCTTTGTAACCAAAGACTGGTTAGGAGATGACAAAGCAGACAAGAGAAGAGCCCATCTCTTGACCAGCTGTGGCTCGAAAACATACGCTTTAATGAAGGATCTGTTGGCACCCGAGAAACCAGCAAGCAAGTCGTTTGAAGAATTGAGCACACTGGTAAGAGACCACTTGAAGCCAGCGAGCAGCCTACACATGGCCAGACACAGGTTCTACAACTACAGACGCTGTGTGGGCCAGAGCATACCCGACTTCGTGGCGGAACTTCGGAGGTTGGCTAGTTTATGTGTGTTCTCCGATGAACTGAGGAGAGATATGCTGAGAGACTTTTTCATTGAAGGAATAGGCCACGCAGGCATATTCCGAAAGCTCATAGAGACCAAGAATCTGACCTTAGAGGCAGCAGCACTGGTTGCACAGACATTCTTGGTAGGGGAAGAAGAAACGAGGTTGATTTACAATGCTGGTACGACAACTAACAAAATATCGGAATAAGAAGTTCACAGCACTAAACAAGCTGCTACCCCCACACACAGACAAAACCGGGAGAACAGGCTCTCGACAGCAGGCAGAAGCCATCAAGGGCCACAGGAACGGCCATTCACACCTCATCAACCCACAATGCGAGCAATCAACTACAAACTGAGAGAAGCTCAAGAGAGATCAGCCAGACGCAGCTCATTCTTTGGGAACACTTTAAACAATGGAACAGGTCTGGGCTGGAGGTGTGGGGGTGGGCACTCGTCAAGGGGATGTCAATTTCAGCAGGCTGTTTGCAGAAATTGTGAATATACAGGGCATTTGGCCTGCATGTGCAAACAAACGGCAGCTTGGCTGGTATACGAATCGGATGGGTCGGAAAGCGGACCAGAAGATGGTGGGGACAGTACCCGGGACACCGATGTACAGCGGGTCAACACGATCAATGGCCGCTGCTCCTACAACAGGAAGCCTCCTATAATGATGAGGGTCCTACTCAACGGGATATCTGTCAACATGGAGCTGGATACGGGAGCGAGTCAATCTCTCATGGGCGCTCAACACTTTGAACAACTGTGGCCGCATAAAAGAGACAGACCAAAACTCACAAAGGTCGACACCAAACTAAGGACCTATACCAAAGAAATCGTACCAGTTCTCGGCAGCACCATGCTCTCTGTCACACACAAAGGGACAGTGAACCGACTTCCCCTGTGGATTGTCCCCGGAGACCCCCCAGCACTGCTGGGGAGAAGCTGGCTGGCAAAACTAAACTGGAAATGGGATGATGTCCATGCCATGTCATTAGAGGAATGGACCTCCTGCTCAACAGTTATAAAGCGATTTGAACATCTCTTTCAGCCAGGTGTGAGCACTTTCAAAGGGGCCAAAGTCAAAATCTACATCACACAGGATGCTAGACCAGTCCATCACAAGGCCAGAGCTGTACCCTATGTGATGAGGGAAAAGATTGAACACGAACTAGACAGGCTTCTGCGGGAAGGCATTATATCACCTGTGGAATTTAGCGACTGGGCAAGTCCCATCGTCCTAGTCATGAAGCCTGATGGATCCGTACGAATCTGTGGGGACTACAAATCTACCATAAACAGAGTCTCCCTACAGGACCAGTACTCGCTGCCCAGAGCGGAGGACTTATTTGCCACATTGGCTGGAGGTAAACTTTTCTCAAAATTAGACCTCACATCTGCGTATATGACGCAAGAATTGTCCGAGAAATCCAAGCTACTCACCACCATCAACACACATCGAGGCCTTTTCATGTACAATCGATGCCCATTCGGCATCAGGTTGGCAGCTGTCATATTCCAGCGCAACATGGAGAGTCTGCTCAAGTCCATCCCGGGGACGGTTGTATTTCAAGACGACATACTTATCATGGGCAGGGACACCGACTCCCATCTCCGTAATTTGGAGGAAGTACTAAAGCGGTTGGATCGGGTAGGCCTACGAGTCAAGAAATCCAAGTGCCTGTTTCTCGACCCGAGGTTGAATTTTTGGGCAGAAGGATTGCCGCTGATGGAATCCAAACAGAGTCCAAAACAGAAGCAATTCGCCTGGCACCCAGGCCCCGGAATGTCTCAGAACTGCACGCCTTTCTCGGGCTACTCAATTACTTTGGGAACTTTATGCAGAACTTAAGCACGCTGCTGGAGCCTCTCCATGTGCTACTCAGGAAGGGGTGCGATCGGTTTTGGGGGGACGCCCAGGAACGCGCCTTTAATAAGGCACGTAACCTTCTGTGTTCCAACAGTGTTTTGACTTTCTTTGATCCAGGTAAAAAGCTAGTTCTCACATGCGATGCGTCAGCGTATGGGGTCGGGTGCGTTTTGCAACATGTCAATAGTGCGGGCAAATTACTACCCATAGCTTATGCCTCCAGGTCACTTTCGCGGGCAGAGCGCGGGTACGGAATGGTAGAGAAGGAGGCGCTCACGTGCGTGTACGGTGTCAAAAAGATGCATCAATACCTTTTCGGGGCCAAGTTCGCATTAGAAACCGACCACAAGCTCCTCACGTCCCTCCTATCCGAGAGCAAGGCAATAAACCGCCAACGATTCAGCGCGAATTCAGCGGTGGGCACTCATGCTGGCATCCTACGACTATACCATAAGGCACAGACAACTGTGCCGACGCGCTCAGCAGGCTACCCCTGGCGACCACGGAAGGGTCTGATGAACAGGACTGTGAGATAGTCATGGCAATCAATGCCTTTGAGTCCACAGGTTCGCCCATGACAGCTCGCCAAATCAGAGCCTGGATGGCCAGCGACCCCACGTTATCCTTAGTAAAAAGATGTGTCCTAACCAGTGACTGGGCAGAGGCTCGCGATGCCTGCCCCGAGGAATTAAAACCCTTTCACAGGCTATCACTACAAGCAGACTGCCTGATGTGGGGCAGCCGAGTAGTCATGCCTCTGCGAGGCAGAGAGAATTTGTCCGGGAGCTCCACCGCGAGCACCCGGGGATCATTCTCATGAAGGCCATAGCCAGATCAAACGTCTGGTGGCCTGATATTGACTGGGATACCCCTGCGCAACTGTTGATGAAAAGGACTTTAAAAACAAGGCTCTCATTAATCCTCCCAGATATGCACAAAATCGTTGAGGCAAAGCGCCGTAAGCTGACTGAGTACCATGACAGAAATTTGAGGGGGAGATGGAATGAGATCGGGGACAAAGTGTTTGTACTAAACTATGGCAGGGGTCCCAAATGGCTTGCAGGGACAGTAATGGGCAAGGAAGGAAACAGGCTACTGGTAGTACAAATGGACAATGGCAAAACCTGCCGGAGGCATGTAGACCAAGTCAAAAGCAGATTTACCAACAACACTGCGGAACCAGAGGCAGACTACAATGTGGAACTCGCACCACACCTGGTGGACAGACAGAGGGAACAACCTAGGAAAGGGCAATCCCAACAGACAGCCCAGACGAGTCAACAACAATCACACCAATCGAAACAGACAGCCCAGGCGAGATAACAGCAACCACACCCAAAGAAAAACAGACACCAAGGCAAACAACTGAACCACAACTCAGACGCTCCACGCGAGAGCATAGACCACCTGAGAGACTCAACCTATAAAGACAATAAGACCTTGGGGGAGGTTGATGTCATGTATCTTACATTATTATATATAACTGTATCTTAACATGCTATACATGACTGTAATAAGATATGACCTGTAACCACCATCATACCTTACCACCAGGGGTGCACTTGCAAGAGACAGGTATATAAGGACAGGTCTCAGGCAAGTGCAGCATTCCAGAGCTGTGAAATAAAGGTGCAGGTCCAGAGTGACCTTGACTTCACTACATGCTTCGTGTGAATCTGTACTGAGGGGACAGGACTTTACAAACCCTGTGTTTGCTGAAGTTCCCAGGTAACTTTCTAAATTGCCATTTAATTTGTTTGTCTAGAAGACGGACAACCTGGATATTACTGAGTACTGATACGCACAACTAAGGGAACGTACAGAAGCCAAGGGAACATACAGAAGCAAAGGGAATGTCTCTGCTCATTCTCTGGATGAAATGAGAAGTCCAGGGGGCCCTCCCTCTTAGTCATGGAATACTGCAGGAATAGCAGTTTGACCCTCACCCCGCTCAGTTCTCCAGCACAGCCGCACCAAGTGGAGGTTGTAGTGAGTGAAGGCCGCAACACAATCCCTTCCGTGCCTCCCCAGGGAGTAGGGGGAACTGGCAAAGGGAGAATCGGAGGGGAGCGTCACATCCTGAGTGGTCCCTGGTGGCTGGGTATAGGGAGGCCATAGTCTGAGATGCGGTTGTCCACTTCCGCTGTCCTCTGTGTTTCAGATAGATGGAAGGTGGGCAGACTAAAGAGAGGGCATTTTATGGTGCATTCATACTGCAAGGCTATGTGTCTGACTCCTTTGTATGATAGCCCAACATTGGACGAGGCCCAAGAGACTCCAGAAACGAAAGGAGGGAGAAACACCAAAGCTGTTTTATTATTCTCTAGACTTTAGAAGAATGATTTGCAGGGGACCTCATTGAAACATCCAAAATTCTCACTGGGCTTAACAGGGTAGATGCAGGGAGAATGTTTCCCCGGCTGGGGAGTCTAGAACCAGGGGTCACAGTCTCAGAATAAGGGGTCGGCCATTGAGGACTGACATGAGGAGAAATTTCTTCACTCAGAGGGTGGTGAATCTTTGGGGCTCGAGGGGCTGAATGGCCTACTCCTGCTCCCAATTCTTATGTTCCTAAGTTCTTGTGGGAGTAAATCCAGCAGCGCAAATCATTACTGAGGGCTCTAAAGATAAGTGCAGCTAAAGTTGTTGTATTGTTATAATAAAGTAAGAACTTACATTTCTGTGGCACCTTACATGGTCTCAGGATGGCCCAAGGCACGTTTCAACCAGTGAAGTATATTTTGAAGTGTAGTCACTGTTGTAACGTGTCGCACAATGGTTACATACATGGGTCGAGATCAGATCGAGCACAAACCAAGGATTAGATTGGGGCGTTCCTGGTTTGTTTGGCTCGGCTATTTGATAGACTTACTGTGCCAGTCTTCACAAAGGCAATTCTAACCTCACTCATTCATAAGGTACAGTAGATGAATTGTTCATATATTTGCCGTAAATCAGTGACCTACGATTAATCAGGATTTCCCCCTTCTTCAAAAAGAAAAAGATTCTCTTAAAAGGGGACTTTCCCTAAGTGCGGAGTTGAGAATGAAGTGTATAACACATCCCCTCACGCACTGAGTAACAGTGGGAGTGAAAGAGGACATCAATACTGTTTATAATACACCTCCTCATGTACTCACGATGACTAACAATGGGAAAGTGCGGTGATAATGTTTCAAAATTGTAACAAAGCCCTCTTTTGTGGTTCTATTGACTAACAAAGGATGTGCATAAAAGAAAGACATGCATTTATATAGTGTCTTTCACGACCACCAGACATCTCAAAGCGCTTTACAGTCAATGAAGTACTTTTGGAGTGTAATCGCTGTTGTAATGTGGGAAACGCGGCAGCCAATTGTGCTCGGCAAGCTCCCACAAACAGCAGTGTGATAATGACCAGATGATCTGTTTTTGTTTTGTTGATTATTTTGATGTAGATTGCAGAAGGATTATTATGTCTGTAATGCACTTATGACTCCACGAGGACCTTGGTCCTTTATTCGTAACTCCAGAGTGAGGCACAAGCATGGTGGGCAGCCTTTTATACTGGGCCCTGCACACCTATGCAGGTGACCCTCAGGTCTCCCATCGCAGTGCCCTCTGGTGGACAGCCTCTGCCACAGGGGCAAGAAATCCCAGTCTCCACCAGTTACAGCCTCTCGTGGTGCCAGCATAGTATATACACAGTGTAAACCTTATTGATAGCACATCAGGTAAACAAGTCTCCATCTTATGCAACTATACAGTGACTACACAGAGAGGATATCTATAGTCTGCATATATAAAATCACTCTCCCCCAAGTCCTTTTTGCCAATTACCTTTGCACTATGTGCTCTGGCTTAGCTCTCCCCACACTTAAGTGCCAATAGCCCTTGCACCTTGGCTGTGCTTTGGCTTGGCTCTCTCAGTGTTAACCCCCAAGTCCTTTTGCCACAATGTTGGGTAATGGTTACCAGCTTGGATGGTTTGATGATGCAGTGGAGGTTCCAGTGGATTCTGGGTGTGAACCATGTGTGTGTCCATGGCTACATACATCCATTTCTCCCGCCCCCCCCACACAGCGAGATCATGCAGCTGGCTCGTTACATTAACATGCAAGATCAGACACAGTGCAATTACAAAGAAAGGAAAAAAAAATGTTTTTGTTACAGTTTGTATCATGACGCCGTGGTTTAGTGACTTACATTCATTACATTTTACGGTCGTGCGCCAGGATTGGGTAGGTTGCATTCATGGTTCAGTCAAAGTCAGTACTGAGGACGTTAGTCCCAGAGCAACTGGACCGGCCCTAGTCGTCTGATGGCGGCGCTGAGCCCCCTGCTAGCGGGGTGGGCTTGGTTCGCTCACCTTGCCAGGACTCAGGGCCTTTGCCGTTGCCTAGTGGTGGGCAGAGCCACAGATGTGTGTGGCCTTCCTGTCCTCCTTTGAGGGCTGCAGAATCTTCTGCCTGCTCTCTAACGGTATTGGGAACCTGGCTGTTCCAGGTCCCGTTTGGAGAACTCATTGGTTCTGACCTTTCGCTCCCGGACATGGCCGAGATGGCGACTGGGTCTGGGGGCTGTGCCGTCTCCACCCGGGTAGTGGGGAACGGTGGTCGATTGCGCATATTGGCGGCGTTTTCATTTCCAGGTTCGTGGCGAATAGTGCCATCGGGTGCCTGCAGCTTGGGATAGACCTGGGGCAGGGTATCAGGATCAGTGCCTTCACCTTCCTGAGGTCGCTGACCTATAACCTGAGGGGACACTCTATTCCTGACATCTTGCAACATTTTGTTCTTTACGTTCTTAATCGGTTTGTTACATTGATTGCCATGCATACAATGTCTCTTTAAGTTCAGTTGGTTGCAGGTCTCCTTTAAGAGAAACCTGCCATGCCACGCTGCACCTCGCTGCAGCAGGGACGCCATCTTGCCTCTGGTCGATTGTCTTGATCCTTCTCTTCCGCGATTCTGTCACAAAAGCTGGAAGAGTGCCTGTGAATTCTATCTTCCTCCCCAGGAGCAGGGAAGGTACTTTTAAGTTGTTCCGGTCGGATCATTGCCACGCAGTCGTGATGGACGGTCTGTGCCTCAGGTGCTGCGCTGGTCTGTTCTCTGGTGCCTGGCCCAAGCGAAGGTGAGGTTTTGCTCTGCCTCTGATCAAGGGGGCGATCGATTGCTGGAGTGAAGAGGTCTTCTCATTTCCACTGGATCTTCCCCATCCACCTTCTTCCAAGTAGCGTTGGACCATCATCTGCAACAATCCACAGAGGTAACTTGTGCACCACACTATTATGGATTACACTTTCATCCGCATTACCGAGGACTGGGATCAGCTCCTTGATGTAGATGCGCAACTTTTCCTGTACTGGAACCAGCTCGGGTCATGTTTCGTTCCATAGCCTCTCAAAGGCATCCTGGCTCATCACTGACTGGCTCGCTCCCGTGTCCACTTCCATGAAGACTGGAACGCCGTTCATCTCAACTTCCATCTTCACTGGAGGACAATCAGTGGTGCAGGTATACACTCCATACACTTCTTCTTGGGGCTGAGCTGCCTTTCTGGCCAAATCATCATACTCCCCGCTGGATTCAAAGTCATCTACCGACTCCTCTGCTAGACGGTGAGTCGTATCTCTTTTACACATACACTGGAAGTGGCCCTTCATGTTACAGGCTTTGCATACGTACTCAGCAAACCGACACTGGTGAGCCCTATGGTTTCCTCCGCAACGCCAGCATCGTGCTACTCGATTAGCACCCCTCGGCGGACTCTGAGTTCTGGAACCCTGAGGTCTGTGCTCTCTGCCCTGGGCAGAGCCACGTCTACAGTCTTACCTATGAAAGGCACTATTCTGTGTACAGTACTTTCCGGGTTTGAGTCCACAGGATGATTAAATTGCTTGGTGCTGCAGGTCGAGGTCATGGACGCCCGACTGATGCTGATGGCCTTCTGCAGGTTGACTGTGGTGTCGACAGATAATAGCTTGTGAAGGAGGCCCTCGTGGCCAATTCCTATAATGAAGATGTCTCACAATGCTTCGTTGAGATGCGTGCCAAAATCACACGGTGCCGCAAGTCTCCTGAGGTCAGCAGCATATTTTGCAATCTCCTGGCCCTCAGGTCTGCGGTGAGTGTAGAATCTGTGCCTGGCCATGAGGATGCTCTCTTTTGGTTTTAGTTGGTCGCGAATTAGTTCAGTCAGCTCATTATATGTCTTATCCTTGGCCTTCGTGGGTGCCAGCAAGTCCCTGATGAGGCGGTAGACCTCAGGCCCACAACTGCTCAGCAGTATAGCCTTGCGCTTCTCCACCGATGTGTCCGTCTCCCCTGCCAGGTCGTTTGCCAAGAAATATAGCTCGAGTCTTTCAGTGAAGGCATCCCAATCATCGCCCTCTGCGAAGTCTTTTAGTCTGCCAAAGGTAGCCATAAGCACGTGAAAGTCCTTATTCTCGTCGCCAGTTATTATGTCTGTAGTGTACTTACGAATGACTCCATGAGGCAATGTGTTGTACTCAAACTGTAGTAACCTTGGTCCTTTATTCCTAACTCCAGAGTGAGGCACAAGCATAGTGGCTCCCCTTTCATACAGCCCCTGCCACCAGGGCAGGAAACTCCGGTCTCCACCAGTTGCACCCTCTAGTGGTGCCAGTATAGTACATACACAGTGTAAACTTTATTTATAGTACATCAGGTAAACAAGTCTCCATCTTATGCAACTATACATTGACTACACAGCGAGTATATCTATAGTCTGCATATATAACAAGGGCACAGGTAGTGTTCATAACACAGCCCCTTATGTGTTCACACTGAGAGGGAGGGTAGTGATACTGTATCATACATCCCTCGTGTGACTAACATACACCCCTCATGTGACTAATATACACCATCATCATAGGCGGTCCCTCGAAACGAGGATGACTTGCTTCCACGCCAAAAAGAGGATGAGTTCACAGATGTTTCAATGAAGGACCCGAACTACATCCTGAAGGGTGGAAGATGCCTGTGCGTGAATTTTTTTAATGTGAGGTGGCCATTGCACACCAGCTACCACACGAGCTTGACTGAGCAAGGTCTTGGTCCAGCGGCAAGGATTGCCAAGATGACTGGAGACCAGCTCTGCTGCACAGACCTAGTGCGCACACGTATGGTGGTGTGGACTGGCCCGTGCTACCACTGGGCCCCTGGCCCCTATCACATCCCTCTACATACATCCCTCATGACTAACATACACCCCTCATGTGATTAACATACATCCCTCATGTGACTGACACACACCCCGCATGTGCATAACATACATCTGTCATGTGACTAACGTACATCCTCATGTGACTAACATACACCCCTAATGTGACTAACATACACCCCTCATGTGATTAACATGCACCCCTCATGTGACAAACATATACCCCTCATGTGACTAACATATACCTCTCACGTGACTAGCATATACCCCTCATGTGACGAACATACATCCCTCATGTGAATAACAATGAAAGTATCGAGAGGGCAGGAAAATTTATCTTGTCCCCGAGCAGGATGACATTCTCATTCCCATTCCCTCTCACGCTTAGATTACTTTCAGTGGATGTACGGAGGCAAGCTGTTTCTTTCTGACTCAATCCCCACGTATATTTATATCAATTAGAGGGGGTACTGTTTGTCTTGGCTTCGAAATGCCAAGGCAGGATAGGTGCCAGCCAGAGCACTGGCAACAAGACAAGTTTGCCCATTTGGAAGTCTCGAACGTGACCTTTTGTATCCAGGCCACAAACCTTCCCCGACCACCTGCACTGACCCGGCAGGGTGACATCTGGCATCGCCAGCCTGTCCAGTTAGCCGGGCTGAGATCCTACTCACGCCCACTGCCATTTGATAAAGCTGCAGGAAAAATAAATGCAGCTCCTGAAGTGAAAATGAAAGAAAGAAAGAACTTGGCCAGAGGTGAAAATGAAAGAAAGACTTGCATATTTCTACAGTGCCTTTCATGTTCTCAGGACGTCCCAAAGCGCTTTACAGCCAATCAGGTACTTTTTTTATTGAAGTGTTGTCACTGTTGGAATGTAGGAAACGCCAGCCAATTTGCGCACAGCAAGCTCCCACAGATAGCAATGAGATTATGACCAAACAATCTGTTGGTTGAGAGATAAGTATTGCCAAATCTGGCACCAAGCTCATGGTCTACAGGGCTGTAGTGATACCCGCCCTCCTGTATGGCTCAGAGACGTGGACCATATAGAGTAGACACCTCAAATTGCTGGAGAAAAGCACCAACAATATCTCCCCAAGATCCTGCAAATCCCCATGGAGGGCAGGCGCACCAACGTTAGTGTCCTCGATCAGGCCAACATCCCCAGCATCGAAGCACTGACCACACTCGACCAACTCTGTTGGGCGGGCTACTCTGTTCGCATGCCTGACACAAGATTCCCAAAGCAAGCGCTCTACTCGGAACTCCGACCCGGCAAGCGAGCCCCAGGTGGGCAGAGGAAACGTTTCAAGGACACCCTCAAAGCCTCCTTGATAAAATGCAACATCACCACCGACACCTGGGAGTCCCTGGCCAAAGATTGCCCGAAGTGGAAGAAGCGCATCCGGGAGGGCACTGAGCACCTGGAGTCTCATCGCCGAGTGCATGCAGAAAACAAGCGCAGGCAGCGGAAGGAGCCTGCGGCAAACCAGACTCCCGACCCACCCTTTCCTTCAACCACACTCTGTCCCACCTGTGACAGAGACTGTAATTCCTGTGTTGGACTGTTCAGTCACCTGAGAACTCATTTTTAGAGTGGAAGCAAGTCATCTTCGATTTCGAAGGACTGCCTATGATGATTGGCCAGGGCCAATGTTCCCTTTCATTTTTTGGGGGGTGTACGACCCTTTTAAGGGTCTGCGGGGCCCGTTCAAAATATCGCGCATGCGCGTTTTTTCCTATTTAAAAAGCCGGTGATCCAGCTGTGCGGGAGTCCCAGAGCCTTGCGCGACCTCTCGGCTTAAAGTAAACATTGGCCAAGACACTGGGCAGAACTCCCCTGCTCAAGTAATGCCCACGGGGTCTTTTACGTTCAGGTGAGAGAGCAGACGGGGCTTGGATTTAACCTCCCATCTGACAGGCAGCACATTTGGCAGTGCAGCACTCTCTCAGCACTGCACTGGAGTGTCAGCCATGAGCTCAGGACTCTGGAGTGGAATCCACAACCCCCTGACTCGGTAGCGAGAGTGCTAGCACTGAGCCACAACTGGTAAAGCCAGTCTCTCACCAGTGATGGTAATATAAGGTAAAGGCAACATCGATTGCCCACCGGATTAAAGAGTTCACAGACATCCCCCACCACCCAAAGTCCAAAAGGAAACGAAACACCTACTGAGATAAACAGCATTGGCAGTAATGTACCATCAGGCCTCAGACAGAGTTCTGCAGGATCCCCCGCTATACATTCTGCCCAAAATGTCTGCCCTCCTCCCCCAGTCACAAAACGACATTTCAGTCAATAACAACAACAACTTGCATTTACATAGCACCTTTAATATGGTAACGTGTCTCAAGCTGTTCCACAGGAGCGTAATCAGGCAAAAATTGACACCGAGCCAAAGAAAGAGACATTAGGACAGGTGACCAAATGCTTTATCAAAGAGGTGAGTTTTAACAGAAAATGTATTTGTTTACAGGATGTGGGCGTCGCTGGCAAGGCTGGCATTTATTGCCCACCATTAATTGCCTTTGAGAAGATGGTCCGTGTGGTGAAGATACAGGTACAACGTCCCGAATCCGGAACTCCGAAAACCGTAATTGTCCGAAAACCGGACATTTTGCCGCGCGGCGAGGAGTGGAGAATCGGCGGGCGGCGAAGTCCGAAATCCGGCAAAACCCGAAATCCGGCATGGATTCGGGCCGCGGTAAGGTCCAAAATCCGGAAAACCCCGAAATCCGCCATGGATTCGGGCTATGGCAAGGTCCGAAATCTGGAAAAACCCCAAGACCGGCACAGACCTGGTCCTGAGGATTCTGGATTTCGGACGTTGTTCCTGTACTCCCACAGATTTGTAGCGGTTTGTTACTGCTGAGTGGCTTGCCCTAGTTGCCCTCGAGAAGATGGTGGTGAGCCGCCACCTTGAATACAATGAGAGTGGCTTTCAGAGGGCAGTTGAGAGTCAACCACATTGCTGTGGGTCTGGAGTCACATATAAGCCAGACCGGGTAAGGACGGCAGATTTCCTTCCCTAAAGGACATTAGTGAACCAGTTGGGCTTTTCCTGCCAATCCAGTGGTTTCATGATCACCATTACTGATACTAGCTTTTTTATCCCAAATGTATTTAATTAACGGAACTTAAATTCCCCCAGCTGCCATGGTGGGATTTGAACCCACACCTCCAGATTATTAGTTCAGTAACATAACCACTGTGTCCAATAGGGTGTGCGGAGAGGTTTAGGGCAGGAATTCAAGAGCTTCAGGCCTAGACGGCTGAAAGCACAGCCGTCAATGGTGGGACGAAGGAAAGGGGGGGCATGCGCAAGGGGTCAGAATTGGAGGAGCGCAGAGATCTCGAGGGTTGTAGGGCTGGACAGGGAGATAGGGGAGGGACGAGGTCGTGGAGGGATTCGAACAGCAGGGATGATGATTTTAAAATTGCTGCGCTACCTGACTGAATCATTCGGTTTGCTCTTTATTAAAAAACGTAATGAGTATTCCCATCAACAGCCCTTCAGGGAATTTCGGTGAAAACGTGTAGGAAGAGTGTGAGGTGAGCGAGAAAGAGAAAATTAAAAGCCCATTCTTCCAAACTTTTCACAGACATTTGCGTTTCAAGGTGCGCTGGCCAGCCAGGCTTGATCGTCAAGCACAGGCACATCACAGTCACACAGTCTGGGTGCTCCCTGCCCTTTCTTGTGGCGAACTATATTAAGCAGTTTATATGGAAATCAGCTTGTCACAAAACTGATAAGCAGGGAAGTTGAGATGCCAAAAAAGTAATTTACACTAATCGTAGTGGGGGAGGGGAGAAAACGGAGAAAAAAAAAATTAGAATGTTCTGGAAGAATTTGCAATTTTCTTTTCCCGCAAATGACGTGTCCACTCACTGGCTCTCGCCCGTAAAGGATTAGAGAAGGTTAAGGAAGGAACGGCGAGGAGTGAATTAAACAGTAATGTAATACAGGCTTTTCCACAGCATACCATGTTCAAGGTCAGAGGGCAATATTGAATGTACACGTGTCCACATATTGGTAATTTTAGGGGATTTTGCACAGGATGTGTTTTATACACCAGGGAGAACTGCGATCTGACTCAACCCTTTTAAAATAATGATTAAATAATTACCTCTTTAAACACAAGTGTCTACATAGCTGGGAATTGAAGTTAAACCATTAGAAATGATAGAACTAACCTCTATGGTGTCCCCCACCCCCCCTCCTCTCCAAGAAGCACTGACTCCTTGCTGCGGTAAGGATCCATCTATGTTCAAATAACATTTATCAGATGGCCTCACAATCCCATTGACGTTGAGTTATTTAATATGTATTTTAAGCACAGTGGGTAGCACTCTCGCCTCTGAGTCAGAAGGTTGTGAGTTCAAGTCCCTCGCCAGAGACTTGAGCATAAAAATCTAGACTGACACTCCAGTGTAGTGCTGAGGGAGTGGTGCAATCGGAGGTGCCGCCTTTCGGATGAAACATTAAACCGAGGCCCCGTCTGCTCTCTCAGGTGGACGTAAAAGAGCCCACCGCACTATTTAGAACACGAGCAGGGGAGTTCTCCCTGGTGTCCTGGCCAATATTTATCCTTCAATCAACATCACAAAAAACAGGTTATCTGGTCATTGTCACATTGCTGTTAGTGGGAGCTTGCTGTGCACAAATTGGTTGCCGCGTTTCCCACATTACAACAGTGACTACACTCCAAAAGTACTTCATTGGTTGGAAAGTGCTTTGGGACGTCTGGTTCTCGTGAAAGTTGCCGTAGAAATGCAAGTACTTCTTTTCTTTATACAACCTTCCATCTTTTTTTCAAATGGCACCCAAACTGCAGAGAAATGCAGGAGGGCCGATCTCCCCATCTACCAGAATGAAACAAGACCTTTAAAATGACATCTCTTCAGCTCAACCTCGTGCTATCCCACAGTATTTGGCTGTTCTTCACATGTGGACTTAGACAGTGAGGGGTTGAAATTGGTTATGGCCGTTTTTGAGGCGGTGTCACCGCCTGGTTACCGAATTTAGCGGCAGGCGTTAGGTGCCGCCTCATACTGCCAAATTCAGTTTTTACGCCCAAAGATGAGAGAGCAGCTCTAAAAGTGGCGTTGCACACTCCTCCTCGGAGCGGGAGCTCAGGAGGGCGACTGAATTTCCCGACAGAAGGCTGCAAAAACGGGGAAAGAAAAAACAAAGCTTCTCCGACCCACAACCACACTTCCCCACTGGGGCAACTAATAAATAAATGCTGAAATGAATAAAGAGAGATACTTACCTTGCTCTCTGGGCGATGCCGCCCAGGATCCCCGATGTTATGAATTAGGCCGCTGTAAAGACCAAACATCACGGGGTGGCGCTAGAGGGCACAGCGTTACATCTTGGCGCCTCCACCAATGCCCAACTCAATTCCCACGCCGACGTGGATGCTGTTCTCCGCCGATAGGCCTTTGCTGCACGTTAGCCACACATCGCCGGCGTTAACGGGCGGCGTTATCAAGCGAATTCCAGCACCTTAATTTCTGTGGACTATTCATCCGCAGGTGGCATCATAGCCAAGCCTACTCGTGTGCTCAGCTGCCTCCCTTTCCAGAAACGGGGGTCATTGGATAGCAACCGAGAACAAGATCGTGGACTGACGTCCTCCCACCTTCCAGGGGCATTGAAGGTGGCTTAACCTTAACCTGGCTCTGATCAGCTAGTTCAGATTGGGTCTGGGATTGAACTGGTTGAACAGATTTACTTCTAACTGTCGCAGTTAATGTTTGAGTGCAATGCTCCAGTCCCACATTCTATTTTGCTCTGATTTCTTTTTTTTTAAACCATGAATGCCCTCTATCAATTTACAAATAGCAAAAATGACATTCAGATTTATCAGACTCCCTGTGATTCGCAGATTTTACAGAGGCCTCTTCCCATTAGATTAATATGGCTGAGCTAAAGAGATGTCATTTTAAAGGTCTTGTTTCATTTTGGTAGACGGAGAGCGCTGCCTTTCTGAATTTCTCTGAAGTTTAAGTGCCATTTGAAAAAAAATGGAAGATTGTATGTGCTTAAAATACGTATTAAATAACTCAAGCTCAATGGAATTGTGAGGCCATCTGATAAATTTTATTTGAAAAAGAATAAATGTGAATGCGGTAGTTTCACATGACTTATCACCTTTTCATGAGGGCTCGTGTGAGAAAATGAAGGGTCCCTTTTTTAAAAATGCCACAAAGTAATGCAATTTTACTAAAAAATGGCATTGCGTCCAGGAATATAAGAAGGAGGCAGGAGGGGGAAAGTCATTGGTAAATGCCTGTCTAACGGAAAAGGAATGAAAGACTTGCATTTACATAGCGCCTTTCACGACCACCGATGTCCCTATAGTGCTTTACAGCCAATGAAGTACTTTTGAAGTGTAGTCACTGTTATAACATGGGAACAATCTCATTCTATTGGGAGAGCGCGCTACTGGGAGAGTGAAATTATCAAATTGAAGGGATTGACTCAAATGAAAAACACCAACAGAACCTTGCATTTATATAGCACCTTTAACATAGTGAAATGTCCCAAGGCACTTCATGTATGCGATTATCAAACAAAATTTGACACCAACTCACGAAAGGAGATATTAGGGCAGGTCACGAAAAGCTTGGTCAAAGAGGTAGGTTTTAAGGAGCGTCTTAAAGGAGGAGAGAGAGGTGGAGAGGTTTGGGATGGAATTCCAGAGCTTAGAGCCCAGGCAGCTGAAGGCACGGACAGTTGCGTTATTTTGTTTACACTGTGTAATACGGCGTGGAGTTTCCGCATGTTTTCCGCCCAGATATCAGTGTAACCCGGGCGGCTCTGAATGACATAGCACCGAGGATCGCGGCGTTTTAAACGCAAGTGAGTTGCAGCCATAACCACTTTACGCTGGAGCGTCCCCGATACCTTGTGCAGATTGAAGCAGTCAACTGAGGCCGATTGCAAAACGAAGACCAAGCGCATTAGTCCAGTCAGTTTGACGGATGGTTCAATTGCTGCCAATCCCACTCACACCTCCTTGTGATACTGAAGGATACCCCCCCAGTTCCAGTCACCAATCAATTACGACCGTTTGCACTGCTTGATTGCGCTGACTCATGGGAGATTTTACGATCGGGAATATGCTCCCGCGTCTTGTGCGGAAACCTGAGCGTAACTTTGTCCTGGCAAAAGCCACGAGTGTCCAGCGCATTCCGGGCGCAGTTTGCCGATTGCGATCCTCGTGAAGGCTCCACGCCTATCTATCTTTCATCATCATCATCGAGGATAATTTGCTTCAATGTCAAAAAGTTCGCAGGTGTTTCAATGAAGGACCTAAAATTCCAGATCCCGAACTAAATCTTGAGGGGTGGAAGATGCCTGTGCGTGGATTTTTTTAACGTGTGGTGGCCGTTGCACACCAGCCACCACACGGGCTTGACAGAGCAAGGTCTTGGTCCAGTGGCAAGGATTAACCAAGACGACTGGAGACCAGCTTTGCTGCACGGATCTAGTGCGCACACGTATCACAGTGTGGGCTGGTCCGTGCTGCCCCTGGGCCCTCGCCTCTCCTGGGCCCCGATCACATCCAGATGAACAGCGAATACATTGCGTCACGAGCCTAATCACTGGCCTTTCCAGATTTAATTTGGAGGGCGGCTGGCTGCCAATGTAAAGTTGCTCGAACCTGGTTCCAACCTGTACAAGGCCAGCTGGAAGGAATACTGCGATTGTGTCTTCTGACTACAGATTGTGTGTGTGTACCATTGCCTGAGCTGAACTGGCACTGCAGTACTGTCACTGCGTTGTTCTCATGGGCGGGGGATGTTGGGGGGGGGGGGGGGGGGAGGTGGGGGAGTCGCTGTCAGGATAGAAAGGTCAGAGTTTGCGCCTGCTACAACTTCCAGACACAAGAGATGAATACACGAGCCGAGGCGCAATAATTTGCCATTGTCAAGATATTCATCACGGAGCGGATGAGAAAAATTAGGATTTGTGTAACCTGCTGGTGAAAGCGGAGGTAAAGGGAGGTGATGAAACATTCATAATCTGTCCACACACACACACACACACACACACGCACACTTGGCTGCACATGCTTGATGGGTTGTTATACTGTCGAGTTAGTTCCCAAGGTCAAAGATGACTCGGAATTAGTGGGGACTTGAGGTGCCCTGTACAACATCGCTGTTCAAAGGTAGAGAAACACGAGACAAGTTTAAGGTCAGAAGGGGACACAGCTTGCCTTGCATGGGATGTTTTGCTTGGCTCTGCTGTTTTATGAAATGGATTCTGCACAGAAAAGAAAATGATGGAACGTTTAAAGGGAAGAACTAATGTGGTCCCCGGTGCGCACTTCAGAAACTATACATTACGTGTTCATCCCCATTTTAAATCATCATTATGGCGCTAAGTGCTGGCATCGGCTACAGTGATACAACTCGAGAGTGCCCTAGGTCCTCACTGCAAACCTTTCCTACCACTGGCTGCTTCTCTCTGTTCAAAATGTGAGAGTGCGATGGCCAGAGAGCGAATTCATAAAACCGATGCTAAGCAAAATTAAAGGACTTAAATACCGCAAGTGCTGAGAGGCGTTCCTGAGTGACAGACTGCCGCCTTGTATTCTCACGGTGTTTTTTTAAAATGTGGGTGTCACTGGCAAGGCCGGCATTTATTGCCCATCCCTAATTGAACTCGAGAAGGTGGTGGTGAGCCGCCTTCTTGACTACAACTAGAGTGGCTTACAGAGGACAGTTAAGAGTCAATCACATTGCTCTGGGTCTGGAGTCACTTATGGGCCAGGCCGGGTAAGAGCGGCAGATTTCCGTCTCTAAATGACATTAGTGAACCAGCTGGGGTTTTTTTTACGACAATCCGGTAGTTTCATGATCATCATTACTGACACTAACTTTTTATTCCAGATTTATTTAACTGAATTTAAATTCCCCAGCTGCCGTGGTGGGATTTGAACTCATGTCTTCGGATCATTAGTCCACATAACCACTATGCTACCATGCCGGATACTGTACAGTCAACCCTAGGCATCCTCATTCCACAGGACCCTTACGGGTTTTACGCCAATATTATTCCTTTAGTTCTGATTTCAGATTTCGTCTAGGGGGCAATTGCTCAGGGCATGTGACATAGCCCCTTGACAAACAGTTCCACGGAATGTTCCAGATTCAGTTAGTTCACGCAACAATGGTGTGAGACGCACCTGGAGATTTTAACTAATATTAGAAGCCCTCCACCAGATGAGACTGCCCCTCGGTGGCCCCTCGAACGAGGATGACTTGCTTCCACGTGAGTTCACAGATGTTTCAATGAAGGACCCGATATTACAGTCCAATTGAAGGGGTGGAAGATGCCTGTGCGTGGATTTTTTTAACATGTTTGGACCGTTGCACAACAGCCACCACACGGGCTTGACAGAGCTAGGCCTTTATCCAGTGGCAAGGGTCACCAGGACGACTGGAGACCTGCTCTGCTGCACGGACCTAGTGCGCACACATATCGCAGTGTGGGCTGGCCCGTGCTGCCCCCGGCTCTTCTGGGCCCCGTACCCTCATTTGCCGCACCTCCGCCACGATCTCTCGCCGCTCCTCCGCCACAAACATTTGTCGCACCTCCGCCACGATCTCTCAGTGCTCCTCCGCTATTGGGTTAAAGACCCACCTCAATGAATAAGTTTCCACTATATTAATTCTGACCAGCATGGAGGAACCCTGATATATTCCACTGCCCCCAAGAACACTTCCCTCACACCCTCCCCCAGTTTTTAAGATATGTTAATGGATTGCAATGTTTCTAAATAAACTGACGCTGAAAGCATGAAATAAATAGGCGGTACAGAGAGCAGTATACACAAGTAAATACGCAAGCATATAAAGGACAGGGCATATTGGACTGAGAATGGCTGCTAAACTGGGCTTGTAAAAGAAAAAACTTTCATGACCTCAGGATGCCCCAAAGTGCTTTACATCCAGCGAGGTACCTTTGGGGTGTAGTCATGGTTGTAATGTAGGAAACGCAGCAACCGATTTGTGCACAGCAAGCTCCCACAAACAGCAACGTGATAATGACCGGATAATCTGTCCCAAGTGATGCTGTGGATTAACCCTTTGAATGTAGCTTTCCAAATGCACTGTTCTGTTTGTGAGAGGGGGTCTCGCATTTCTTATGCTGAACAAATAGAAAATAAATATTGACAGTGTGTTACCCACACTGTGTTAGCTTGTGGTGTCCGATCATGTAGTGTTTGAAGTGGAAGAGCATGTAGGTCATGGAAACCGATCTCTTCCGGGGCTAACCACTGTCACTGAGTCGCTTCAGAGACTGAAATCTAAAAGATTAAAATGAACTACTATTAAATATCCTTTGTAAAACATAACCGGGACAGGGAGGCACAGTGCTACAGGCCTCCTGCAAGACATGATGCTGAGGAGAGAGGGCGGGAGGGAGGCAGAGATAAAAGTCGAAGGTGGGGTGGCTCAACTTGAGGACAGTGGAGCTATCGGGACAAGTCCTGGGGGGAATAGAACAGGAACCGAGGGGGAGCAGTGAGATGGAGAGGGATGGGCAGGTCCTCGGGCAAGGTGCTGACAGGCCAGTGTAGACAAAACAAAACTATTCCCAGCCAAGGTCCCATCGCAAACCATCCACTGCTCAACATCAAATACAACCCGAGACGCTAACAACAACAACTTACATGGATATAGCGCCTTTAAGACAATAAAAGGTCCCAGGGCACTTCACAGGAGTGTAATCAGACAGAAATTTGGCACTGTGCCATATAAATACTAGGTCCCTTGCTTTTTGTGGTATATATCAATGATTTAGACTTGAATGTAGGGGGTATGATTAAGAAGTTTGCAGATGATACAAAAGTTGGCTATGTGGTTGATAATGAAGAAGAAAGCTACGGACTGCAGGAAGATATCAATGGACTGGTCTGGTGGGCAGAACAGTGGCAAATGAATTCAATCTGCAGAAGTGTGAAGTAATGCATTTCAGGAGGGCTAACAAGGCAAGAGAACATACAATAAATAGTAGGACACCGAGAAGTGTAGAGGAACAGAGGGACTTTGGAGTGCATGTCCACGGATCCCTGAAGATAGCAGGACAGGTAGATAAGGTGGTTATGAAGGCAGACGGGACATTTGCCTTTATTAGCTGAGGCATAGAATATAAGAGCAGGGAGGTTATGCTTGAACTGTATAAAACACTAGTTAGGCCACAGCTAGAGTACTGCACGCAGTTCTGGTCACCACATTACAGGAAAGATGTGATTACATCAGAGAGGGTACAGAGGAGGTTTAGGAGGATGTTGCCTGGACTGGGGAATTTTAGCAATGAAGAAAGATTGGATTGGCTGGGGTTGTTGTCTTTGGAACAGAGGAGGCTGAGGGAAGACTTAATTGAGATGTATAAAATGATGAGGGGCCTAGAGAGAGTGGATAGGAAGGACCTATTTCCTTTAGCAGTGGGGTCAATAACCCAAGGGCATAGATTTAAAGTTTTTGGTAGGAGGTTTAGAGGGGATTTGAGGAGAAATTTTTTCACCCAGAGGGTGATGGGGGTCTGCAACTCACTGCCTGAAAGGGTGGGAGAGGCAGAAACGCTCATGACATTTAAAAATTATTTGGATGTGCACTTGAAGTGCTGTAACCTACAGGGCTACGGACCAAGAGCTGGAAAGTGGGATTGGGTTGGATAGCTCTTTGTCAGCCAGCACGGACACGATGCGCCAAATGGTCTCCCTCTGTGCTGCAAATTTCTATGATTATAAGGAGATATTAGGCGAGGTGACAAAAAGCTTGGTGAAAGAGGTAGGTTTTAAGGAGCGCCTTAAAGGAGAGAGAGAGAGGCGGAGAGGTTTAGGGAAGGAATACCAGAGCGTAGGGCTGAGATAGCTGAAGGGGCGAATGATGGGGCGAAGGAAGTGGGGGATGCGCAAGAGGGGAGAATTGGGGGAACGCAGCGATCTCGGGGGATTGTGGGGCTGGAGGAGATGAGAGAAATAGGGAGGGGCGAATCCATGGAGGGATTTGAAAACGAGGATGAGAATTCGAAATAGGAAATAAAAATACACAGTGCTGCAAATCAGTCAATTCTGAAAGAGAAAGGTGGGTTAATATTTCAGGTGGGTGCCTTCAGCAGATGTTATGAAGGGTTACACCCCCCCCCAAACACCGATCTATCTTTCTCTTTCAGCTACCCGCTGACCCGCGGAGCAACTCCTGTTTTTATTTCCGATCGCCACTGTCTTCATGTCTGCTGAAGCAGCGGGACATTGCCGAAGTCACATTTCTATTCCACAAAGAAAGACGTGAATTTATGTACCACCTTATCGTGCCTCTCAGAAAGCGCTTGACATGCATTGCCTTGACGGGCAAGTCACTGTTGTGTGGCGGTTTTAAAGCGCACAGTGAAGAGATGAAAAAATTATTCACAATGATTTTTTTTTTGGGAACGACACTTATGAAAGGGTTAAAGCGAGCATTCTAAGAGCTGTAATTGGTTTAACCTCTGAGCGGCAATGATTGGTTCTGAGGTCGCAATTTAAAATCTCATCTCCTCACAGTTCACTTCTTTTTGTTGCTGCAGCTTCTAAAATGGGCAGTTCTGCCGCTCGGCTAAGATTGGATGTTTCAAAAGTAACGCAGCCCAGATAGCTCCCTTTCTAATAACTACAAAGGAACGGCTGCTCATGTGTGCAGTGCTTCCCCATGCTCCCCTTCATTTCCTGCCATTCACCATCGGCTCATAAGAACATAAGAATTAGGAGCCGGGAGTAGGCCATGCGGCCCCTCGAGCCCGCTCCGCTGTTCAATGAGATTATGGCTGATCTTCGACCTCAACTCCACTTTCCCACCTGATCCCCGCATCCTTTAATTCCCCTCGAGTCCCAAAATCTTATCTATCTCAGCCTGGAATATACTCAACGATTCAGCATCCGCAGTCCTCTGGGTAGAGAATTCCAAAGATTCACAACCCTCTGCATTGTAAGATTGGGATCACAGGTCACTCACAGATACCCAAAGGGTCTTAGGAGTTATAAGGCATTTTATTAAGGGAACGGTAGTTCAAATATAGTCAAACACAGTGCACAATCAGGATAGACACAGTAGACATACGACTGTGACAAACGGCTGGTGGCACAAATAGTTCTTCTCTGCACCGTCTGCTCTGAAAAGCCCTTTTGACATCCCTTTTGTTGTCGTTTTAGGGCTGGGCTTGGGGGAACGTGATGGATAGGACCATTTAACCTGTAAGGGCTCATAATAAACCAGGGTGCCCAATGGCCTTTCGAGTTCTTTATGTCCACTCTGAGGTGAAACCCTCCCCTTCACATGTCTTTCCTGTTTATACTTCCTGAAAATCCATCCTCACAAGGTTGGAAACAAACATGGCATTCTTGGCCTTCGGATATTTAGATGCCTGATATCAGTTATTGATGTTCACACTGTTCAAGTCGCTTTAGCTATTGAAACATGAAATGAATCCTTCAATTCTAACGCCAGTCTGAAGAGACTTTTTGGTCACAATTTCTTACAACGTGAAGCTCTCTTCCCATCATTGCCTTGCGGTCCCCGAACTGAATGCTCACGTGGACTTTCAACACCTGCAACAGACTGTAATATGTGTGCACACTAGGTTCGTGCACCAGAGCAGGTCTCCAGTCGTCTTGGATAACCCTTGCCACTGGACCAAGACCTAGCTCTGTCAGGCCCGTGTGGTGGCTGGTGTGCAACAACCCACCACACGTTAAAAATTCCACGCACAGGCATCTTCCACCCTTCAGGATGTAGTTCAGGACCTGGAATATTAGGTCCTTCATTGGAACACCTGTGAACTCATCCTTTTCTGGCGTGGAAGCAAGTCATCCTCGCTTTGAGGGACTGCCTATGATGAAATTTTAATTCTGAATCTTGGTCGAACGCGCACTTCTGTTTCCCCTCACTTCTGAGCTCGACACGAGGTACAAGAAGAAAGAGTAATTCTTTAGCCAAAAAACCCAGCTGACCTCTAAAGCTGCAATGGATCTTTTACGCGATAAGCCTTCTCACATGGGCTGTGTGTAGAACGATATCACAATGTGTGGCAGTGAAATCTGTCAAGGAAACCCATCCAAGCAGCTCTCCTGGGATGTCCGGATCATTTCACTCCTGATTCCTACCAGCAGAAAGAAAGACTTGCATTTATAGAGCGCCTTTCATGACCTCAGGTCGTCCCAAAACTTCACAGTCAATGAAGTACTTTTTGAAGAGTAGTCACTGCTGTAATGTGGGAAAATGCGGCAGCCAGTTTGCGCACAGCAAGCTCCCACAAACAGCAACAAAATAAATGACCAGATAGGTCAGTTTAGGTGTTGCTTAGGTCATAAGAACATAAGAATTAGGAACAGGAGTAGGCCATCTACCCTCTCGAGCCTGCTCCGCCATTCAGAAAGATCATGGCTGATCTGGCCGTGGACTCAGCTCCACTTACCCGCCCGCTCCCCATAACCCTTAATTCCCTTATTGGTTAAAAATCTATCTATCTGAGATTTGAATACATTCAATGAGCTAGCCTCAACTGCTTCCTTGGGCAGAGAATTCCACAGATTCACCAACCCTCTGGGAGAAGACATTCCTTCTCAACTCGGTTTTAAATTGGCTCCCCCGTATTATGAGACTGTGCCCCCTAGTTCTAGTCTCCCCGACCAGTGGAAACAACCTCTCTGCCTCTATCTTGTCTATCCCTTTCATTATTTTAAATGTTTCTGTAAGATCACCCCTCATCCTTCTGAACTCCATCGAGTAAAGACCCAGTCTACTCAATCTATCATCATAAGGTAACCCTCTCATAGAAACATAGAAACATAGAAAATAGGTGCAGGAGTAGGCCATTCGGCCCTTCTAGCCTGCACCGCCATTCAATGAGGTCATGGCTGAACATGCAACTTCAGTACCCCATTCCTGCTTTCTCGCCATACCCCTTGATCCCCCTCATAGTAAGGACTTCATCTAACTCCTTTTTGAATATATTTAGTGAATTGGCCTCGACAACTTTCTGTGGTAGAGAATTCCACAGGTTCACCACTCTCTGGGTGAAGAAGTCCCTCCTCATCTCGGTCCTAAATGGCTTACCTCTTATCCTTAGACTGTGACCCCTGGTTCTGGACTTCCCCAACATTGGGAACATTCTTCCTGCATCTAACCTGTCTGAACCCATCAGAATTTTAAACGTTTCTATGAGGTCCCCTCTCATTCTTCTGAACTCCAGTGAATACAAGCCCAGTTGATCCAGTCTTTCTTGATAGGTCAGTCCCGCCATCCCGGGAATCAGTCTGGTGAACCTTCGCTGCACTCCCTCAATAGCAAGAATGTCCTTCCTCAAGTTAGGAGATCAAAACTGTACACAATACTCCAGGTGTGGCCTCACCAAGGCCCTGTACAACTGTAGCAACACCTCCCTGCCCCTGTACTCAAATCCCCTCGCTATGAAGGCCAACATGCCATTTGCTTTCTTAACCGCCTGCTGTGCCTGCATGCCAACCTTTAATGACTGATGTACCATGACACCCAGGTCGAGTTGCACCTCCCCTTTTCCTAATCTGTCACCATTCAGATAAGAGTCTGTCTCTCTGTTTTTACCACCAAAGTGGATAACCTCACATTTATCCACATTATACATCATCTGCCATGCATTTGCCCACTCACCTAACCTATCCAAGTCACTCTGCAGCCTCATAGCATCCTCCTCGCAGCACACACTGCCACCCAACTTAGTGTCATCCGCAAATTTGGAGATACTACATTTAATCCCCTTGTCTAAATCATTAATGTACAGTGTAAACAGCTGGGGCCCCAGCACAGAACCTTGCGGTATCCCACTAGTCACTGCCTGCCATTCTGAAAAGTACCCATTTTCTCCTACTCTTTGCTTCCTGTCTGACAACCAGTTCTCAATCCATGTCAGCACACTACTCCAAATCCCATGTGCTTTAACTTTGCACATTAATCTCTTGCGTGGGACCTTGTCGAAAGCCTTCTGAAAGTCCAAATATACCACATCAACTGGTTCTCCCTTGTCCACTCTACTGGAAACATCCTCAAAAAATTCCAGAAGATTTGTCAAGCATGATTTCCCCTTCACAAATCCATGTTGACTTGGACCTATCATGTCATCTCTTTCCAAATGCGCTGCTATGACATCCTTAATAATTGATTGCATCATTTTTCCCACTACTGAGGTCAGGCTGACCGGTCTATAATTCCCTGTTTTCTCTCTCCCTCCTTTTTTAAAAAGTGGGGTTACATTGGCTACCCTCCACTCCATAGGAACCGATCCAGAGTCAATGGAATGTTGGAAAATGACTGTCAATGCATCCGCTATTTCCAAGGCCAGCTCCTTAAGTACTCTGGGATGCAGTCCATCAGGCCCTGGGGATTTATCGGCCTTCAATCCCATCAATTTCCCCAACACAATTTCCCGACTAATAAGGATTTCCCTCAGTTCCTCCTCCTTACTAGACCCTCTGACCCCTTTTATATCCGGAAGGTTGTTTGTGTCCTCCTTAGTGAATACCGAACCAAAATACTTGTTCAATTGGTCTGCCATTTCTTTGTTCCCTGTTATGACTTCCCCTGATTCTGACTGCAGGGGACCTACATTTGTCTTTACTAACCTTTTTCCTCTTTACATATCTATAGAAACTTTTGCAATACGTCTTAATGTTCCCTGCAAGCTTCTTCTCGTACTCCATTTTCCCTGCCCTAATCAAACCCTTTGTCCTCCTCTGCTGAGTTTTAAATTTCTCCCAGTCCCCGGGTTCACTGCTATTTCTGGCCAATTTGTATGCCACTTCCTTGGCTTTAATACTATCCCTGATTTCCCTTGATAGCCATGGTTGAGCCACCTTCCCTTTTTTATTTTTACGACAGACAGGAATGTACAATTGTTGTAGTTCATCCATGCGGTCTCTAAATGTCTGCCATTGCCCATCCACAGTCAACCCCTTAAGTATCATTCGCCAATCTATCCTAGCCAATTCACGCCTCATACCTTCAAAGTTAGCCTTCTTTAAGTTCTGGACCATGGTCTCTGAATTAACTGTTTCATTCTCCATCCTAATGCAGAATTCCACCATATTATGGTCACTTTTCCCCAAGGGGCCTCGCACAATGAGATTGCTAATTAATCCTCTCTCATTACACAACACCCAGTCTAAGATGGCCTCCCCCCTAATTGGTTCCTCGACATATTGGTCTAAAAAACCATTCCTTATGCACTCCAGGAAATCCTCCTCCAACGTATTGCTTCCAGTTTGGTTAGCCCAATCGACGTGCATATTAAAGTCACCCATTATAACTGCTGCACCTTTATTGCATGCACCCCTAATTTCCTGTTTGATGCCCTCCCCAACATCACTACTACTGTTTGGAGGTCTGTACACAACTCCCACTAACGTTTTTTGTCCTTTGGTGTTCTGCAGCTCTACCCATATAGATTCCACAATCATCCAAGCTAATGTCCTTCCTAACTATTGCATTAATCTCCTCCTTAACCAGCAATGCTACCCCACCTCCTTTTCCTTTTATTCTATCCTTCCTGAATGTTGAATACCCCTGGATGTTGAGTTCCCAGCCCTGATCATCCTGGAGCCTCGTCTCTGCAATCCCAATCACATTATATTTGTTAACATCTATTTGCAAAGTTAATTCATCCAGCTTATTACGGATACTCCTTGCATTAAGACACACAGCCTTCAGGCTTGTTTTTTTAACACCCTTTGTCCTTTTAGAATTTTGCTGTACAGTGGCCCTTTTTGTTCTTTGCCTTGGGTTTCTCTGCCCTCCACTTTTCCTCATCTCCTTTCTGTCTTGCTTTTGTCTCCTTTTTATTTCCCTCTGTCTCCCTGCATTGGTTCCCATCCTCCTGCCATATTAGTTTAACTCCTCCCCAACAGCATTAGCAAACACTCCCCCTAGGACATTGGTTCCAGTCCTGCCCAGGTGCAGACCGTCCGGTTTGTACTGGTCCCACCTCCCCCAGAACCGGTTCCAATGCCCCAGGAATTTGAAACGCTCCCTGCTGCACCACTGCTCAAGCCACGTATTCATCTGCGCTATCCTGCGATTCCTACTCTGACTAGCATGTGGCACTGGTAGCAATCCAGAGATTACTACTTTTGAGGTCCTACTTTTTAATTTAGCTCCCAGCTCCTTAAATTCGTTTTGTAGGACCTCATCTCTTTTTTTACCTATGTCGTTGGTACCAATGTGCACCATGACAACTGGCTGTTCACCCTCCCTTTTCAGAATGTCCTGCACCCGCTCTGAGACATCCTTGACCCTTGCACCAGGGAGGCAACATACCATCCTGGAGTCTCGGTTGTGGCCGCAGAAACGCCTATCTATTCCCCTTACAATTGAATCCCCTATCACTATCGCTCTCCCACTCTTTTTCCTGCCCTCCTGTGCAACAGAGCCAGCCACGGTGCCATGAACTTAGCTGCTGCTGCCCTCCCCTGATGAGTCACCCCCCTCAACAGTACTCAAAGCAGTGTATCTGTTTTGCAGGGGGATGACCACAGGGGACCCCTGCACTACCTTCCTTGCACTACTCTTCCTGCTGGTCTTCCATTCCCTAGCTGGCTGTGGACCCTTCTCCTGCGGTCAGACCAACCCGCTACATGTGCTACTCACGTCATTCTCAGCATCGTGGATGCTCCAGAGTGAATCCATCCTCAGCTCCAATTCCGCAACGCGGTCCGTCAGGAGCTGGAGGCGGATATACTTCCCGCAGATGTAGTCGACAGGGACACCGGAAGTGTCCCTGAGTTCCCACATGGTACAGGAGGAGCATATCACGTGACCGAGCTCCCCTGCCATGACTTAACCCTTAGATACACTTAAATTGGCAACAACAATGTTAAAAGTTACTGACTGATATAAAAAAGAAAGAAAAAGAAAAGCTACTCACCAAACACCAGCCAATCACTTACCCCCTTGGCTGTGACGTCACCTTTCTGTTTCTTTCTACTTCTTTTTTGCCTTCTCCCTGTAGCGGCACAAGTACGCCTTTTATAGGCCTTACCAACGGACCTCCTCGCCGCTGCTCCCGACTGCCGCCGACGCTGGGCCCCGGACTCCCTGCTGTGCCTTTTATAGGCCTCACCAACAAACCTCCTCGACGCTGCTCCCGGATTCATCTCCGGAATCAGCCTCGTGAATCGTCTCTGTACCCACTCCAAGGCCAGTATATCCTTCCTTAAATAAGGTGACCAAAACTGCATGCAGTACTCCAGGTGCGGTCTCACCAATACCCTGTACAGTTGCAGCAGGACCTCCCTGCTTTTGTACTCCATCCCTCTCGCAATGAATGCCAACATTCCATTCGCCTTCCTGATTACCTGCTGCACCTGCAACTTTTTGGGATTCATGCACAAGGACCCACAGGTCCCTCTGCACCGCAGCATGTTGTAATTTCTCCCCATTCAAATAATATTCCCTTTCACTGTTTTTTTTTCCAAGGTGGATGACCTCACACTTTCCGACATTTGAGGGGTTGAATGTTGGCCAGGTCACCGGGGAGAACTCCTCTGCTCTTCTTTGAATATTGGCGTTGGCTCTCTTACGTCCATGTGACAATGCAGACAGGACCTCGGTTTAATATTTCATCTGAAAGATGGTACCTCCGGCAGCGCAGTACTCCCTCAGCACTGCACTGGAGAGTCGGCCTCGAATATGTGCTCAAGTCCCTCGAGTGGGACTTGAACCAACTGCCTTTTGGCACAGAGGCGAGAACTGACACTTACACATATCAGGATAGTTAACATATTTTTGATAAAATAGGCAAGAAACAACTAGATGGTTTGAACCTTGTTTAAAGTGTGCATTTAAAGATAGACTAGATAGATGGTACACTGTCTAGCTGCGACAGATGATGGTGTTGACGCCTGCTTTCATAGACTATTGTTTAGTGCCCAACTCTGATAACAACTTATGTCTGTGCCAGGCAGTTATGACTCGTTAGCTGTGCAAAATATTGCACCAGTTGGGCAGTGGTGTTCACCGCGCCATAAGAATGGCGGGAGTGTAAAATGGACCTGTTGCGCGAGTCCACTAAGGGGCGTTCCTCTGAGGTTGGAGTTGGACCACTGAAGGACATGTTTGTGTGCTGTTGGACGGGCCACTCATGTAAGTTGCGTTGCGTTCTGTGCATCTGATATCCCCCAAAAAAAGAAAAAAGACTTGAATTTATATAACACCTTTCACAACCACCGGATGTCCCAAAGTGCTTTCCAGCCAATGAAGTACTTTTGGAGTGTCGTCACTATTTTAAGGTAGGAAATGCGGCAGCCAATGTGCACACAGCAACTCCCACAAACAGCAATGTGACAATGGCCAGATAATGTTTTTAGTGATGTTGATTGAGGGATAAATATTGGCCAGGACACCGGGGTAACTCCCCTGCTCCTCTTCAAAAATAGTGCCATGGAATCCTTTACGTCCTTCTGAAAGAGCAGACGGGGCCTCGGTTTAACGTCTCATCTGAAAGACGGCACCTCAGTACTGCACTGAGAGAGTCAGCTTAGATTATGTGCTCAAGTCTCTCGAGCGTGACTCGAACCCCCAACCATCTGACTCAAGAGTGCGACCCACTGAGCCACAAAAAAAACATGTACCAGTGGATGGACATATCGGTGGATATTTATTATACAACCAACATTCTTTTTTTTAATATATATATATCTTTTTTTGTGCAGAAGATTACACAAAATCTGGAAGAAGAAACGACTTTTTTGGGGGGCTGAAATCAAAATCCGACATGTAATTTTTGTCTCTACAGTGATTTCAGAGAAAGTGGTCAGTATGTGCACAAGTACACCCAGGCTGCAGGGACTTCATACTGCCCAGTAGCAGCCAACTATTCGACAGGAGCTATGTTTAAGGTGGTCCTGATTTGCAAGCACCGCTGGTTAATGGCACGATTGTGCCTGTCTGCAGCTCACTCCTGGTCACGTAGTATCGCCATATACAGCCCAGGTACATGTAGGAGGAGCGCCCATTTGAACACCAGTGGGCTCCTGCCACGTGGGCATGTCTGAGATGCCACCTTTTAGAGGGGCGAGGCTACAAAGAGAGAGCATAAAAATGTTTAAACCTATTCAGTCAAAAATATTAATATTAGCAAAGGTTATTGGTTAGGAAGTGCAATGGAAACATAGAAACATAGAAAATAGGTGCAGGAGTAGGCCATTCGGCCCTTCAAGCCTGCACCACCATTCGATAAGATCATGGCTGATCATTCCCTCAGTACTCCTTTCCTGCTTTCTCTCCATACCCCTTGATCCCTTTAGCCATAAGGGCCATATCTAACTCTCTCTTGAATATATCCACTGAACTGGCATCAACAACTCTCTGTGGCAGGGAATACCACAGGTTAACAACTCTCTGAGTGAAGACGTTTCTCCTCATCTCAGTCCTAAATGGCCTACCCCTTATCCTAAGACTGTGTCCCCTGGTTCTGGACTTCCCCAACATCGGGAACAATCTACCCGCATCTAACCTGTCCCGTCCCATCAGAATCTCGTATGTTTCTGTGAGATCCCCTTTCATCCTTCTAAACTCCAATGTATAAAGGCCCAGTTGATCCAGTCTCTCCTCATATGTCAGTCCGGCCATCCTGGGATTCAGTCTGGTGAACCTTCGCTGTACTCCCTCAATAGCAAGAACATCCTTCCTCAGATTAGGAGACCAAAATTGAACACAATATTCCAGGTGAGGCCTCACCAAGGCCCTGTACAACTGCAGTAAGACCTCCCTGCTCCTATACTCAAATCCCCTAGCTATGAAGGCCAACATACCAGTTGCCTTCTTTACCGACTGCTGAATCTGTATGCCAAATTTCAATGACACCCAGATCTGGTTGCGCCTCCCCTTTTCCTAATCAGATAATATTCTGTCTTTGTGTTTTTGCCCCCAAAGTGGATAACCTCACATTTATCCACATTATATTGCATCTGCCATACATTTGCCCACTCACCTAATCTGTCCAAGTCACCCTGCAGCCTCTTCGTGTCCCCCTCACAGCTCACACCGCCACCCAGTTTAGTGTCATCTGCAAACTTGGAGATATTACACTCAATTCCTTCATCCAAATCGTTGGTGTATATTGTAAAGAGCTGGAATCCCAGCACTGAGCCCTGCGGCACTCCACTGGTCACTGCCTGCAATTCTGAAAAGGATCCGTTTATCCCGACTCTCTGCTTCCTGTCTGCCAACCAGTTTTCTATCCACGCCAGTATATTACCCCCAATACCATGTGCTTTGATTTTGCACACCAATCTCTTGTGTGGGACCTTGTCAAAAGCCTTTTGAAAGTCCAAATATACCACATCCACTGGTTCTCCCTTGTCCACTCTACTAGTTACATCCTCAAAAAATTCCAGAAGATTTGTCAAGCATGATTTCCTCTTCATAAATCCATGCTGACTTGGACCGATCCTGTCACTGCTTTCCAAATGCGCTGCTATTTCATCCTTAATAATTGATTCCAACATTTTCCCCACTACTGATGTCAGACTAACCAGTCTATAATTACCCGCTTTCTCTCTCCCTCCCTTTTTAAAAAGTGGTGTTACATTAGTTACCCTCCAGTCCATAGGAACTGATCCCAAGTCGATAGACTGTTGGAAAATGATCACCAATGCATCCACTATTTCTAAGGCCACTTCCTTAAGTACTCTGGGATGCAGATTATCAGGCCCCGGGGATTTATCGGCCTTCAATCCCATCAATTTCCCGAACACAATTTCCCGCCTAATAAGGATATCCTTCAGTTCCCCCTTCTCGTGAAGACAGAACCAAAGTACTTGTTTAATTGCTCTGCCATTTATTTGTTCGCCATTATAAATTCACCTGAATCTGACTGCATGGGACCTACGTTTGTCTTCACTAATCTTTTTCTCTTCACATATCTATAGAAGCTTTTGCAGTCAGTTTTTATGTTCCCGGCAAGCTTCTTCTCGTACTCTATTTTCCCCCTCCTAATTAAACCCTTTGTCCTCCTCTGCTGAATTCTAAATTTCTCCCAGGCTTCAGGTTTGCTGCTTTTTCTGGCCAATTTGTATGCCTCTTCCTTGGATTTAACACGATTCTTAATTTTCCTTGTTAGCCACGGTTGAGTGACCTTCCCCATTTTATCTTTACTCCAGACAGGGATGTACAATTGCTGAAGTTCATCCATGTGATCCTTAAATGTTTGCCATTGCCTATCCACCGTTAACCCTTTAAGTATCATTTGCTAGTCGACTCTAGCCAATTCACGCCGCAAAACATCAAAGTTACCTTTCTTTAAGTTCAGGACCCTAGTTTCTGAATTAACTGTGTCACTCTCCATCCTAATAAAGAATTCTACCATGTTATGGTCACTCTTCCCCAAGGGGTCTCGCACAACAAGATTGCTAATTAGTCCTTTCTCATTGCACATCACCCAGTCTAGGATGGCTAGCTCCCTGGTTGGTTCCTCGACATATTGGTTGAGAAAACCACCCCTAATACACTCCAGGAAATCCTCCTCCACCGCATTGTTACCAGTTTGGTTAGCCCAATCAATATGTAGATTAAAGTCACCCATGATAACTGCTGTACGTTTATTGCACACATCCCTTATTTCTTGTTTGATGCTGTCCCCAACCTTACTACTACTGTTTGGTGGTCTGTACGCAACTCCCACTGGTGTTTTCTGCCCCTTGGTATTCCGCAGCTCCACCCATCCAAGCTAATGTCCTTTTTTACTATTGCATTAATTTCCTCTTTAACCAGCAATGCCACCCCGCCTCTTTTTCCTTTCTGTCTGTCCTTCCTAAATGTTGAATACCCCTGGATGTTCAGTTCGCAGCCTTGGTCACTCTGGAGCCATGTCTCCGTGATGCCAATTACATCATATCTGTTAACTGCTATCTGCGCAGTTAATTCGTCCACCTTATTCCGAATACTCCTCGTATTGAGGCACAGAGCCTTCAGGCTTGTCTTTCTAACACACTTTGCCCCTTTAGAATTTTGCTGTAATGTGGCCCTTTTTGCTTTTTGCCTTGGGTTTCTCTGCCTTCCACTTTTACTTTTCTTCATTCTATCTTTTGCTTCTGCCCCCATTCTACTTCCCTCTGTCTCCCTGCATAGGTTCCCATTCCCCCTGCCATATTAGTTTAACTTCTCCCCAACAGCACTAGCAAACACTCCCCTTAGGACATTGGTTCCGGTCCTGCCCAGGTGCAGACCGTCCGGTTTATACTGGTCCCACCTCCCCCAGAACCGGTTCCAATGTCCCAGGAATTTGAATCCCTCCCTGCTGCACCACTCCTTAAGCCACGTATTCATCTGAGCTATCCTGCGATTCCTATTCTGACTAGCACGTGGCACTAGTAGCAATCCTGCGATTACCACTTTTGAGGTCCTACTTTTTAATTTAGTTCCTAGCTCCCTAAATTCGTCTTGTAGGACCTCATCCCTTTTTTTACCTATATCGTTGGTACCTATATGCACTACGACAACTGGCTGTTCACCCTCCCTTTTCAGAATGCCCTGTACCTGCTCTGAGATATCCTTGACCCTTGCACCAGGGAGGCAGCATACCATCCTGGAGTCTTGGTTGTGGCCACAGAAACGTCTATCTATTCCCCTTACAATTGAATCCCCTATCACTATCGCTCTCCCACTCTTTTTCCTGCCCTCGTGTGCAGCAGAGCCACCCATGGTGCCATGAACTTGGCTGCTGCTGCCCTCCCCTGGTGAGTCACCCCCCTCAACAGTACCCAAAACGGTATATCTGTTTTGCAGGGGGATGACCGCAGGGGACCCCTGCACTACCTTCCTTGCACTACTCTTCCTGTTGGTCTCCCATCCCCTATCTGACTGTGTACCCTTTTCCTGCGGTAAGACCAACTCACGAAATGTGTTATTCACGTCATTCTCAGTATCTTGCATGCTCCAGAGTGAATCCACCCGCAGCTCCAGTGCCGCAATGCACTCCGTCAGGAGCTGCAGCCGCATACACTTCCCGCACACATAGTCGTCAGGGACACCGGAACACCGGAATATAGAAACATAGAAAGTACATGCAGGGGTAGGCCATTCGGCCCTTCGAGCCTGCCCCACCATTCAATATGAATTTGGCTGATCATGCAACTTCAGTACCCCATTCCTGCTTTCTCTCCATACCCCTTGATCCCTTTAGCCGTAAGGGCCACATCTAACTCCCTCTTGAATATATCTAACGAACTGGCCTCAACAACTTTCTGTGGTACAGAATTCCACATGTTCATAAAGCGCCAATTTCCTTTTATGAAATTGTGACTCGAATTGATTTTTTTAAATATATAAGCAGTGGGTTCCGATTGTAGTGGGCTAGAGAGGGACAGGTGACTTTGGACCTGTGATTCCCAAATCTCTTCATCACTGGAGTTTTTTTTTCTCACCTCCTGTCTGTTGTAGACTAACTGATAGAGATTGATTGCAATGTTTAGTCAACAACCCCATTATTATTGTATCATGTGACTACCAGGATGGTAGAAGGCAAACTAGATGGACCTTGGTCTTTTTTTTTGTTGAGCAAATCCTAAGCTTCCACTTGTGACAACCACTTTCAGCAGCAAATCGTCATGAGTGGAATTAACGTGCATCGTGGAAAAATGGCGATTCTTTTTTGTATATTAAACTCGGAATGTGAGTGTTGCCGGTAAGGCCAGCATTTATTGCCCATCCCGAGTTGCTCATAGAAAGTTTGATGCAAATGAGTGGCTCGCTGGGCCACTTTAGAGGACAGTTTAGAGTCAACCAAATTGGTGTGGGAATGGAGTCGCATATCGGCAGATTTCCTTCCCTGAGGTGACATTAATGAACCAGTTTGGTTTTGACGACAAACTTCATGGTCACTTTTATTGATACCAGTTTTCTTTTAATTCCCAGGTTTGAAAAAAAAATGAATTCAAATTCCCAAACTGCCATAGTGGGATTTGATCTCGCATTCTCTGGATTGGACAATTTTATGCAAGGAAATTTGAGAATTGGGATTGAGGAATCGTAATCTCACCAGCAATGCTGTGCTGGCAGACGGAACCCGAGTCTGGAGAAATCAATTAAATAGAAAATAAAGGAGTAATTATAAAAGGTGGCAAACTAACCAAGAGTTTCAGATGGACTCACTGCCGTAATTGGCCCCAATGGCCTGAGATAGGGCCGAGAAATCAACCAAGGTTACTGCTTTTGTTTGCGAGCGTGACCCCTGCTGGAAAGGTCATCTATTTAATTGTTATGGGGAAAACATAAGAACATATGGAATAGGAGCAGGAGTAGGCCATTCAGCCCCTCGAGCCTGCTCTGCCATTCAAGAAAATCATGGCTGATCATCGGCCTCAACTCCACTTTCCCGCCCGATCCCCATATCCCTTGATTCCCCTAGAGTCCAAAAATCTAGCGATCTCAGCCTTGAATATACTCAACGACTCAGCATGCACAGCTCTTTGGGGAAGGGAATTCCAAAGATTCACCATCCTGTTGGCCTTCATTGCGAGAGGGATGGAGTACAAAAGCAGGGAGGTCCTGCTGCAACTGTACAGGGTATTGGTGAGGCCGCACCTGGAGTACTGCGTGCAGTTTTGGTCACCTTACTTACTTAAGGAAGCTTATACTTGCTTTGGAGGGGGTACAGAGACGATTCATTAGGCTGATTCCGGAGATGAGGGGGTTACCTTATGATGATAGATTGAGTAGACTGGGTCTTTACTCGTTGGAGTTCAGAAGGATGAGGGGTGATCTTATAGAAACATTTAAAATAATGAAAGGGATCGACAAGATAGAGGCAGAGAGGTTGTTTCCACTGGTCGGGGAGACTAGAACTAGGGGGCACAGCCTCAAAATACGGGGGAGCCAATTTAAAACCAAGTTGAGAAGGAATTTCTTCTCCCAGAGGGTTGTGAATCTGTGGAATTCTCTGCCCAAGGAAGCAGTTGAGGCTAGCTCATTGAATGTATTCAAATCACAGATAGATAGATTTTTAACCAATAAGGGAATTAAGGGTTACGGGGAGCGGGCGGGTAAGTGGAGCTGAGTCCACGGCCAGATCAGCCATGATCTTGTTGAATGGCGGAGCAGGCTCGAGGGGCTAGATGGCCTACTCCTGGTCCTAATTCTTCTTATGTTCTCTGAGTGAAGAAATTTCTCCTCATCTCAGTCCTAAATGGCTGACCCCTTATTCTGTGACTGTGATCCCTGGTTCTAGACTCTCCATCCAGGAGGGAACAGCCTCTCAGCATCTACTCTGTCAATCCCCTTCAAAATCTTACGTGTTCCAGTGACACAGAAAGACATGTTCCAGATCAGCCGTGCTGCACCCCAGGGTTGAATAGCCTGCCGGCACTCACTATCTAAGCTCAAACAGGAACGAGGTACCAGAGGTGTTCTGGTGCCCAGCTAGGCCTACCCCAAAAGTGGAGGAGGGGGTGAGATTTAGGCAATGAAATGGTGCTAACTCTTTGCTCTGATTCCAAAAAAAACATGCTGTGGACATCAAGGGCTGTTGCTTTGCACAGCAGTCTGCCACAGGGAGCCATGGAGCTGCCTTATAGCTGATGTGTAACAGGTCCCATGCCGGAGGGGTTTAATAATTGTGTCAGTAAAAAGTTTACAGCAAAATAATTAATAGTTAATTGCTGGGTAATGACGGTGCGAATATTTACTCAATAAACAATCCCTCGGCATGGGCCCCTGCACGCTTCAACGGAATGGAGTGCAGTGAGTGCAGTGGTCCATTTCTCTGCACAGATACATGACCTGAAACCACCAGGATCTATTTTAAACCACGTATTATTAAAGGGTGGGGTTTCAGAAGCATAAATGAATGGAGATTGGCGGGGCGAACAGGCCAGGGACTCAGCATGCCTCATTGTTCACACAGAAGGTCAATAGGGCTTGGTAGTGCGAGGGCTAATCGGCTGCGACACTGACTCCCTACCCTCAGAGCAAAAGCCTTCGAACAAAGTCTAGAGTATACAGGCAACAGCTTGCATTGCTACAGCGCCTTTAACATCCCAAGAAGCTTCACGAGAGCACAATCAGAGAAAAGAAAATTGACACCGAGCCAAAGGAAGAGACATTAGGTGGGCAAAAGCTTGGACAAAAGAGATAGGCTTTGAGGAAGAGTCTTAAAGGAGGTGAGCGAGGCGGAGAGGTTTGGGAAGGGAGTTCCAGGAGCTTCGGGCGTAGACGGCTGAAGGCCGGCTGCCAATGTTGGGGCAAAGGAAGTGGGGGATGGACAATAAAACCCACCGCTAGGATATGCGGTGTCACTAAAGTAACGGCATTGTCCGCCGGTACCATAACGGCAGCAGGTATTTTAGAATTCTGCCCTCTTGAGCATCCCTGATTAAAATCGCTCAACCATTGGTGGCCGTGCCTTCAGCTGCCTGGGCCCCAAGCTCTGGAATTCCCTCCCTAAACCTCTGCGCCCTCTCTACCTCTCTTTCAACAACAACAACTTACCCTTGTATAGCATCTTTAATGTAGTGAAACGTCCCAAGGTGCTTCACAGGAGTATTATGAGATTACAGATTTGACACCGAGCCGCATAAGTAGAATTCAGCGACCAAAAGCTTGGTCAAAGAGATAGGTTTTAAGGAGCGTCCTGAAGGAGGAAAAAGAGATAGAGAGATGGAGAGGTTTAGGCAGGGAATTCCAGAGCTTAGGGCCTAGGCAACAGAAGGCATGGCCACCGATGGTGGAGCAATTATAAGCAGGGATGCTCACGAGGGCAGAATTAGAGGAGCGCAGACATCTTGGGGTGGGGGCTGCGGGAGGCTCCTTTCAGACGCTCCTTAAAATCTACCTCTTTGACCAAGCTTTTGGTCATCTGCCCCAATATCTCCTTACGTGGCTCGGTGTCAAATATTGTTTTGCGACACTCCTGTGAAGCGCAATGGGACGTTTTATTACCTTAAAGGCGCTATATAAATACAAGTTGTTGTTGCACAGCTGCCTTTACCAGTGGCCCTGCCCCTTTAAATCCGAGACCCGTTCTGCATGTTGAGCTTCGTGATTGAAACCAGCTGCAAATTCTGAGCCACTCCAAATTTACAGCTATCCTGTAAACAAGGTTTAAATTTAGTCATAAATAACAGAAAGCAGATTAAAATTTAACTCCCGGCTTTAAGTTCCAGCTCCGAAATGTATTTAACTCTTTAGACCCAGTCATTTAAAACAATTTTGTCGACTGCCTTTTGTAAAATGAGGCTGTGGGAAAGGGGTGCGTGAATCTGATGCACAGCACAGTATAAATCATTTTGCTGGTATTCTCTGGGACAATAACAACTGGGTGTTAATGTGCATCATAGATCCCAGGGACTAGGCAGAGTGATCCACTCGAGGTGTTTAAGATGATGAAAGGATTTTTGAGAGGATAGATGTAGAGAAACTATTTCCTCTGTTGGAGGGGGAGTCCATAACAAGGGTGGCATAACTTTAAAATTAGAGCTAGGCCATGTCAGAAAGCACTGCTACACAGGGTAAAATAGCATAGATACATTTAAGGGGAAGATACATGAGGGAGAAAGGAATAGAAGGATGTGCGGAGCATCAACATCAGCATAGACCTGTTCGGCCGAATGGCCTGTTTCTGTGCTGTAAATCCTATGTAATTCCATGTAGTGGAAATCTAAAACACTTACCCCCAAAAAAGCTGTTGAGATTAGGTCAATTGAAAATGCCAAAACTGAGGCTGATAGATTTTTGTTAGGTATTTAGGGATACAGAAAGTAGGCAGATTTGGCATGATCTACTTGAATGGTGGAACAGGCTCGAAGGGCTGAATGACCGACTCCTGTTCCTGTGTAATTATGTACAGTTTACCCAGATTGTTTGGGAATTCGGCAACTTGGGGTAAACGAATTTTCCGATAGGGCGAGTTTACATTTTAAAGTTAATATTTGAAGGTGATAGAAGCACCCACAAAATATTTTATATATCGTATCGTATAGATCTTGATGCGCCCTTTCCAATGAGCTATTCAGATTGAAAATCGATTCGTAACTTTTCGAAATATAAAACAAATAATTGACAAGTGCTAAATTTATAAGGTTGAATAAATAAAACGAAGATTTAGTTCATGTTATTTGAACATGAATGTAATAAAATAAATGAAAATTGATTCATAACTTTTCAAAATTAAAAATAAATGTTCAATAAATGAAAGAAAATATTTAGTTTGTGTTATTTTATAATTTTGTTCTGTTAAATTTGCTTATTCTGCCATTGCTTCTTCTTCAATTGCTACTTCTGTCAATGTTTCTTTGACGGCAGATGCTCCTTTTTCTGCGTTGACATTTGAGATTGATTTTTAAAATAGCGATCTTATATCTGTTTGATAAAATGAATTCATTTTCTTCTTAATTAAAATGTTGTGGATGATATGTGTTTGCAGAACCTCGTGAGAATTAAAATGAGAATTCTCCTCTGAAGCCACGGTGAAACTTTCTAAATCTTTCTTTTGCTTCTTGATATCATAAATTGTTGATGATCCAACTTCATATTCGTCCATCAAAGTACGCACACTTCTGCCAGCTTCAGACTTCTTTACAATTTTTAATTTCTGCTGAATGTTCAATACTTTCCGTTTCCTAATGCTGCATTTGCTTTTAGCGCTGTCAGAAGGCATTTTAAATTGTTTGATTTCAGGGTGTTTTGAACAAGTCCACTCGACAGACTGATGCGTTGCAGTGAACTGCTTTCAATGTGTGTGACAGTTGAAAAGTGAGCAAGAAGTCTACGCCTGCGACAATTTATGTGTAGTTGAGCAACCTGTCCACGTTTGCGATAGTTGAAGTGAGCGAGATAGTCACGTGTGTGACAGTTAAATTGCCGAATCTCGCAATATTTTAAATTCCGTTACGGCGGGTTTTCCATTACATTCGTATCCGGGTAAACGAGAGTTTACTGTACACAATTATTTGGAGGGTTGGGGGGGATGAGGGTTCAGACGTCTCCTGCAGTGTTTTAACTCTATGTTGGCTGTCCCAAGTTTGAGTTCCCTCTCCAAGGACTTGAGCACATGAACCTAGATTGACACCCCAGTCCCGTACTGAGGGAGTGCTGCACTGTCGGATGTGCCGTCATTCAGATGAGACGTTAAACCGAGGCCCTGCCTGCTCTCTCAAGTGAACGTAAAAGATCCCATGGCACTATTTCGAAGAAGAGCAGGGGAGTTATCCCTGGTGTCCTGGCCAATATTTATCCCTCAATCAACATAACAAAAACAGATTATCTGGTCATTATCACATTGCTGTTTGTGGGAGCTTGCTTTTTTGCAAATTGGCTGCTGCGTTTCCCACATTACAACAGTGACTACACTACAAAAGTACTCATTGGCTGTGAAACGCTTTGAGACATCCGGTGGTAGTGAAAGGCACTATGTAAATGCAAGTCTTTATTTCTTTCTTGCCCAAACTGACTCTTAAATTGCCTGCACTCGCTAGTAGAATGGGCGGAATTAGGAAAAAGAGTAATTTTTGAGCGAGAGAATGGATCCGTCTGCCCTAGGTGCCCCGAGCACATCACCTGATTTTTAAATGGGTGAGGAAGGTTTGTCAAACACTTTCTTGTGAAGTCCTTTCAACAGATTCTCTCTCGGAGCAGCATAACTAAGACTGTCTATTTCCACTTCTGTAACATCGCCCGTCTCCGCCCTTGCCTCAGCTCATCCGTTGCTGAAGCCCTCACCCAAGCCTTTGTTACCTCTAGACTTGACTATTCCAACGCACTCCTGGCTGGCCTCCCACATTCTACCCACATAAACTAGAGGTGATCCAAAACTCAGCTGCCTGTGTACTAACTCGCACCAAGTCCCTCTCACCCATTACCCCTGTGCTCACTGACTGTTGGAGGTGCCGTCTTTCGGATGAGACGTTAAACCTTGCCTGCTCTCTCAGGTGGCTTCCAGTTAAGGAATGCCTCGATTTCAAAATTCTCATCCTTATTTTCAAATCCCTTCATGGCCTCGCACCTCCCTATCTCTGTAATCTGCCCCAGCCCCACAATCCCCGAGATGTCTGCGCTCCTCTAATTCTGCCCTCTTGAGCATCCCTGATTAGAATCGCTCAACCATTGGTGGGCATGCCTTCTGTTGCCTAGGCCCCAAGCTCTGAAACTCCCTGCCTAAACCTCTCCGCCTCTCTTTCCTCTTTCAAGACGCACCTGGTTATTTATCTCATCTGCTGTTTGTGGGAGCTTGCTGTGTGCAAATTGGCTGCCGCGTTTCCTACATTACAACAGTGACGACACTCCAAAAAGTACTTAATTGGCTGTAAAACTCTTTGGGGCATCCTGAGGTCGTGAAAGGCGCTATAGCAATGCAAGACTTCTCTTTCTATAAGTGCAAGTTGTTTTTCCTCTTTCACCAAACTGACTGAGATCACCTAAGAGACACGGACCCAGATCCCGGGGTCTTGTATAGCTCAATAATGCACCGTGCGGTGCACTGAAAGTCCTGGGCCATTGGACTCTGCTCTTTGTAATCGCACGACCTCTGTGATACATTTGTTAAGTAGCTGCGACTTTGTAAAGATGTCTGTAATTTCTGTACTGGTGACCCCTTAAGACCACGGCGCGTTCATAGAATCATCGTACGATATGGCACAGAAAGAGGCCATTTGGCCCACCGTGCCTGTGCCAACCCTTTGATAGACGTTTCCAATTAGTCCCATGACCCCTGATTTTCCCCCATAGCCCTGTTTAAAAAAAAATCATTTTCAACTATTTATCCAATTCCCTTTTGAAACTTACTGTTGAATCTGCTTCCACCTCCCTTTCAGGCAACGCAATTCAGATCATAAAACTTTCCTCACTGCGAAGTGCTGCAGCAACATGATAGCGGTGGAGAGGAGAGGGGCGGAAATGCAGTCCCAAAGCAGAAATAATACATATATAACCTCCTGAATAATTCAAACTTCAGACCTCAAATTCTTCAGAGTGTGTGTGTGTGTGTGGAGAAAAAAATAGAATTCTGCAGTTAAAAGGGTGAAATGTGATTGGCATTTAATTGGGGGTTTGTAAGCGCTGCAAAGGCTGGCTGTAAAAGCGGTAGGGAATGATCAGACTGAGACATTGGCCCCTGACGTGGAGTATCAGTAGATTGAAACCAGCTGCTTTCGTGTTGTATGTGCATCGTTTGGGCTCATTCACAATTCCCAGGGAACGGCATCCTTCAGAGGTGATGGAGCGGCTTTGCATTTCAGTCTATCTGTCACTGCCGGGGTGTTTTACTGTGCACACAATGCACTGATGGGCCACATCATTCAATTGCAACAAGTACCAGCCCCAACGAAGTGGCGGCAATTTGCAGCCTCGATGCAGCCGTTCAATCATTTAAAATACATCCCTGGATGCTGCTTGCTGTTGTGTGTATACACATATATATATATATATATATAAAAAAATGACATATAACTCCCCGAATTAGGAAGAAATATATTGGACAATTTGCCAGTTGCATGCCCGGGGTTGGGTTTCAAGGCAGGCGGTTGGAGTGTTTACTGCACAAGTGTTTACTGGAAGCAGCTCAGCATTGCCTGCCTCGTTGCCTGCACGTTGCAGATGTTTGCAACTGTCACAAGGGCCTTTTTAAAAAAAAAAAAATTGTTGCTGTCTTGCACTTTGTTTGGGTTACTTAAAGAAGCCCCTCGCTCTGCTCCAGATTGACGGCTTTTGTTTTTCCGGCAGTGTGCCTTCACGGCCAAAACAAACAAACAAAAAAATGCCTTTTATCTTCCTGGCAGGTTTTAGGTGGCAGCAAGTGACGAGATGATCCACTCGCGCCAGCACGTTGATTTGTCGCCAAACCTTTTCTTCGTATTTATTCACTGCCGCCTTTTTTGTCAAGATATGTCCCGAAGGGGGCATGGTTACAGAATAAGGGGTCGCCCATTTAAAACGGAAATGAAGAGGAATTTCTTCTCTCAGAGGGTCGTGAATCTTTGGAATTCTCTGCCCCAGAGAGCTGTGGAGGCTGGGTTGTTGAATATATTCAAGGCGGAGATAGACAGATTTTTGAACGATAAGGGAGTCAAGGGTTTACGGGGAGCGGGCGGGGAAGTGGAGTTGAGGCCAAGATCAGATCAGCCATGATCTTATTGAATGGCGGAGCAGGCTCGAGGGGCCGTATGGCCTACTCCTGCTCCTATTTTTTTTTGTTTTTATGTTCTTTGGAAGCCAGCCCTCTCTCCGCGGGTGCTTTTGGATAAAAGCTCAGTTCTTACAGCAGCCTGATTCTGATAAACTCCCCAGCCTGTGGGATCCTGAATTCAACCCATTGAGAAAATCCCAACATGGCCTCGTCCCTCCCCTACCTCTGCAATCTCCTCCAGCCTCCGAGATCTCTGCGCTCCTCCAGTTCTGGCCTCTTGCACATCCCTGATTTTCATCGTCTGACCATTGACGGCCGTGCCATCAACCGCCCAGGCCCGAAGCTCTGGAATTCCTGCCTTGAACCTCTCTGCCGCTCTACAGTGACTACAATTCAAAAAGTACTTCATTGGCTGTAAAGCGCTTTGGGACGTTCTGAGGTTGTGAAAGGTGCTACGTAAATGTATGTCTTTCTTTCTTTTACCTCTCTCTCCTCCTTTAAAATGCTGTTTAAAACCTTACTCCTGTCCTAATATCTCCTTACGTGGCTCAGTGTCAAACTTTATTGATAATCGCTCTCGTGAAGTGGATTGGGGTGCTAAAGGCGCTATATAGATGCAAATTGTTGTTGTAACTAAGGAGAAAACGTTCCCACTGGCAGGTGGGTCGATAACCAGAGGAGATAGATTTCAGATGATTGGCAAAAGAACCAGAGGGAAAGGTGAGAAGAATTACTTTTTACACAGCAGCTTGTTATGATCTGGAATGCATTGCCTGAAAGGGTAGTGGAAGCAGATTCAATCGTAGCTTTCAAAGGGGAATTGGAAAAACCAGGCCCAAGTGGTCATTCTTTATTCAGGAAACTATACAGTGAGTGTTTGAAGGCTATTTGACAGTTGAGGGCATCACGGCTGAAAACTATCAAGCACCTCCACTCCCGATCTCTCGCCAGCGATCACTGCTGGACAGTCCGCGTAGATTTACTAGAATTATACCAGAACCAAGAGGTAATACCTACCAGGCTGGAGCTCTTCTTTTGAAAACAGAAGACTGAGGGTCTTTAAAATTATGAAAGGATTTGATAGGTTAAACATGGAGAATATGTTTCCACTTGGAGCGGGGGGGCGGGGGTGGGGGGTGTTGTGGGGGGAGTCCAGAACAAGGGCCCATAAGTATAAGATAGTCACTAATAAATACAATAGGGAATTCAGGAGGAACTTCTTTACCCAGAGAGTGGTGAGAATGTGGAACTCGCTACCACAGGGAGTGGTTGAGACAAATAGCATAGATGCACTTAAGGGGAAGCTGGATAAGCACATGAGGGAGAAAGGAATAGAGGGTATGTTATAGAATCATAGAATTCTATAACATAGAATGGTTACTGCACAGAACTAGGCCATTCGGCCCATCGAGCTCTCTGCAACAGCACTTCAGCTAGTCCCACTCCCCTGCCCTTTCCCCGTAGCCCTGCAAGACATTTTTTTGTGGAGCATAAACACTGGAATGGACCAGTTGGGCCTGATTCTGTGTTGTGAATACTATGTGCATTGGAGAACAGGATCAGGCTTGGCTGTCATTCTTCCCATGACGGAATGTCCTCCGACATGAAGACTGACCATTTGGCTGAGATACTGAACGGTAGCTCATTCACATGGAACATACTCCCAGCATAAGTCAGCACCCTCAGTCAAGTGGGTGAGGTGTTGTGGGGGGGGAGGGAGGGGCGCATGGGAGGAGTTAATAGAGCAGTGGGAAAGGAATGTCAATTTGAATCCATCTATAATTTAGTTGTTGCACCTCCAAATTCCAGCCCTATTTCAAAAAGGCCAAGTCTGGCCAGCAAGGAGAGACGATGTCCAGGTCACTGGGAAACCTTGGGTTTATTGCACTACGAAACCAGCAGGGAATTCGGAAACACAACACCATCAGGAAAATGGGTTTGCATTTTCCACGGGCTTCTGGCTGACACTAATTGGGAGGTAACACACTTTCAAGGCCCCCTTCTCTTGCTAAACTTTACACACACAATGGAATTTTCGGACTTAACACAAAAAGGAAGGAATGTGATAGTGTGAAGGAGCCCTCCCCAAAGGCCAATTTTAAAGTAGATATTTGCACACAGGGTTAACTTTAACCCAGCCTCATTTAATTATGACCAGCAGATTTACAGCTTGCCTAAGCCATAGTACGAAGTGTGAAGATGAACAACTTACAGATGAATCAATCGCAAAATGCCAATATAATCTGTTCTTTTCTACTGGTGAGCTTTTGTTGCCTTCTCCTGCCTATATGCGCGGAGGTGAGGTTGAGTTCTGAGGAATGGAATGTACTCTTTACTCAGAGACAATAGCAGATACTGTCAGGACAGGAAGAAGGATGTATCCAACTCACCATATTGCTCTGAAAATAGAGTTCAGCTTCAGCCTTGTGCTGTACTCTGGCGATAACGCTCCCATCCCCTGCACATGCACTGTTCCGAAGCACATCACTGGGCTATTGCCAAATTTGTGGGCAACTTTGGTTTGGTGGACAGAGACTGCCCAAAGTAATTTCTTTTGTGATCTTGTTCACAGTCGTTGGCAAGCGGGGACATTTGTTCCATCTGCCTGGGCTGGGCTCCATCAAAAGTCCCAGTGGTCATAGGTTGGCTTGCTCATTTTAACCTTTCACTCGCCAGAACACTCTCACTTTAACCAGAGGATTTGAATCCTTCGAAAACAATAAACCACACTTTGGTACAGAGGAGTAATTGGTTAGTGATGTAGAAAATAGTTGTGAGGCACCACAGGAGAGTAGGGAAAGGAAAGGGGAAAGGTGAATGAAGGATAGATGTTCTCGCAAGCCATCATTTTTGAATTGATTCCTGGGATGTGGGCGTCGCTGACAAGGCCGGCATTTATTGTCCATCCCTAATTGCCCTTGAGAAGGTGGCGATGAGCTGCCTTCTTGAACCACTGCAGTCCGTGTGGTGAAGGTGCTCCCACAGTGCTGTTATGGAGGAAGTTCCAGGATTTTGACCCAGCGATGATGAAGGAACGGCCGATATATTTCCAAATCTGGATGGTGTGTTAATTGGAGGTGCAAATTTGGTGTCATGTTTGGCCTCTACCATTATTTTTTTTTTGCTTATTTTTTGGGGACAACTTGCTACAACAACAACAACAACAACATGTATTTATATAGCACTTTTAACGCAGTGAAACGTCCCAAGGCGCTTCAGAGGAGTATTATGCGCTAAATATTTGACACCGAGCCGCATAAGCCAAAAGCTTGGTCAAAGAGGTATGTTTTGAGGAGCGTCTTGAAGGAGGAAAGAGAGGTGGAGAGGCGGAGAGGTTTAGGTAGGGAATTCCAGAGTTTGGGACCTAAACAACAGAAGGCACGGCCACCATGATTGCGCGATTAATGTCAGGGATGGTCAGGGGGGAAGAATTAGAGGAGAGCAGACATCTCAGCAGGTTGTGGGGCTGGAGGAGATTACAGAGATAGGGAGGGGCAAGGCCACGGAGGGATTTGAAAATAAGGATGAGAATTTTGAAATCGAAGCATTTCTTAACTGGGAGCCAATGTAGCTCAGCGAGCACAGGGGTGATGGGTGAATGGGACCTGTTGCAAGTTAGGACAGTTGAGTTTTGGATTACCTCTAATTTACATAGGGTAGAATGTGGGAGGCCAGCCAGGAGTGCGTTGGAATAGTCAAGTCTAGAGGTAACAAAGGCATGGATGAGTGCTTCAGCAGCGGATGAGCTGAGGCAAGGAGGGAGATGTTACGGAGGTGCAAATAGGCGGTCTTAGTTATGCTGCGGATATGTGGTTGAACGCTCATTTCAGGATCAAATATTACTCCAAGGTTGCAGATCAGCCATGATCTTATTGAATGATGGAGTAGGCTCGAGGGGCAAATGGCCTACTCCTGCTCCTATTTCTTGTGTTCTGATGAGCAGTCTGGTTCAGCCTCAGACAGACGTTGTGGCGAGGGATGGAGTCAGTGGCTAGTTGTGAAAGTCACTATATACATATAAGTTATTGGCCCGGATTTTGGGTTGAGAATAACAGTGAAGCTATCAGCCCTCACCTTTATTTTGGGGAATATCAGAAAGCAACTTCCAGAGTCCTCACATGCTCAGTTAAATGCAGAAATCCGGAAGTTGCTGTTGAGTTACCCTGCTCCTCCACAGGCTGTGATATAACAGTACTCACCGAGGGACTCGGCATTAAAATCCATGTAAGGGAGTGATGTTGCTGTGCTTACCCACTCGTTACCACTAAACACGCCAGAAAAAGTTATGCTTGGTGCATTCAGGTTTAAGTGAATTTTTAATGACATGATAAGTCTTAATTACTGCCAAACAACCTCTCTGGCCCTGAAAAGTTAATTTTAAAACTGTGTAGTCTCATTCCTACGGAATTTAATTATTGATGAAGATGTAAAAAAAAATCTAAAAATAAAATGTTTCACTTTTTTTACTTTTTCTTTCTGCCTCTTCTATCTCTCTCTCTTCATTACATCTTTCATTCCCTCTCTTTATTATCTTTCTGAACATGATTTTACATTGAATTAAATCTCGTATTTACTTCCTGGTTTAGACTCTGCATGGCTCAATCTGATTGATTGAAGAGACACGTTGTTGCTTGACTTGCTCGCGGACACCACAGATCCCCTGTAGAGGGCGCCATGCTGGATCAGGCGCCTGATGGCAGCAAGTTGATGCTCAAAGCTCAAAAACCCGCAAAAGGTCTGTGGGCAGCTGGCAGCATAGTGATCGGCGAGTGCTGTGCATTGCTGCCCTGAAGGATGAGCCTTGCCAGTTGCTCGGGAAAGGCAATGTTAATCATTCAGGGGGGACATGCCTGTGGTTTCCTTGCTACACAGGTATATATACCTCTTGCTAACTTTGATGAAAGAATGGAATTGACTTTGTTTGAGGAAGCGCTGGTGGACTTGACTAGGACGAGTAGTGAGAATGCACGGGGAGAAAAAATGATCTGAGTTATGTGACTGTGAATGTGTTAGACCCTGTCTGTGTGACATTTACAATTTCAGTAACTGAGTGCAGTGTCAACCACTGGAATAAGGGGACATTCAAGCCCTATAGGTGGTACAGAGGAGAACATAGGAACAGAAGTAAGCCATTCAACCCCTCAAGCCTGTTCCGCTATTCAATTAGATCATGGCGGATCTGTATCTTAACTCCAGCTACTCGCCTTAGTTCCGTAACCCTTGATGCCCTTGCCTAACAAAAATCGATCAATCTCGGTTTTGAAATTTTCAATTGACCCCCAGCCTCAACAGCTTTTTGAGCGTTCCAGATTTCCACTACCCTGTGTGTGACAAAGTACTTCCTGACATCACCCCTGAGCGGCCTAGTGGTAACTTTAAGGTTTTACCCCCTTGTCCTGGATTCGCCTACCAGAGAAAATCATTTCTCTCTATCTACCCTATCAACTCCTATAATTATCTTAATCATCATCATCATAGGCAGTCCCTCAGAATTGAGGAAGACTTGCTTCCACTCTAAAAATGAGTCCTTAGGTGGTCGAACAGTCCAATACGAGAACCACGGTCCCTGTCACAGGTGGGACAGACAGTCGTTGAAGGAAAGGGTGGGTGGGACTGGTTTGCCGCATGCTCTTTCCGCTGCCTGCGCTTGATTTCTGCATACTCTCGGCGATGAGACTCGAGGTGGTCAGCGCCCTCCCGGATGCACTTCCTCCACTTAGGGCGGTCTTTGGCCAGGGGCTCCCAGGTGTCAGTGGGGATGTTGCAGTTTATCAGGGAGGCTTTGAGGGAGTCCTTGTTAGGCTCATACAGCAGTGCCTGGTCTCCAGTCATTTTGGACCCCCTTGCCACTGGACCAAGAACTTGCTCAGCTAAGCCCGTGTGGTAGCTGGTGTGCAACAGCCACCCCACGTTAAAAGAACTCACACACAGGCATCTTCCACTCCTATCTTAAACAATCAACTGGTTCACCTTTTATTCTTCTATACTCAAGAGAATGAAATGGATCCTTAACAAGAGCAGGGGAGTTATCCTGGTGTCCTGGGGCCAATATTTATCCCTCAATCAACAAAACAGATTATCTGGCTATTATCACATTGCGGTTTGTGGGATTTTGCTGTGCGCAATATTCCTGCTGTGTTTCCTACATTACAACAGTGACTACATTTCAAAAGTACTTAATTAGCTGTAAAGTGCTTTGAGACATCAGGTAGTCGTGAAAAGCGCTATATAAATGCAAGTCTTTCTTTTAACATCAGAAAACCCAATTATGTCTGGAGACATTTAGGCAAGTAAGCCTCAAAGAGAGTGGACTAAGTGGGGACCTCATGGAGGAAATGACATAAAAGAATGATAAATCTACTTGAAGCTAAACCATGACTGGGACAATTTGGCACAGATTCAAACCAGCAAAAGGTGAGGTTCGGACTGTTCATCACACACAAAGAGTGCTCAACACGTGGGGAAAGGACACACAAAGAGTGCTCAACACGTGGGGAAAGGACACACAAAGAGTGCTCAACACGTGGGGAAAGGACTTCTGGGGAGGGTAGTGGAGGGGGAAAATCCTGGAATGGCCCAAGGACAGTTTTTGCCCTTGAGGTGAGGGAGAATGTAGGGTCTCTCCAGATGGAGGAGTATAGACGGGCAGCATGGCCTTCCGAGCCTGTCTCCATCTTGTGGTGCTCACGTCACCGAGGCCGCTGTTTGGCTTGAGCGGCGGATGTCCTGCCCGTCGGTTTGCTCGCAGGATGGTAACGGAGAAAGCCGCGCGGTTAAAGAGGAGGTGCCCCGCCATGCGGAACGTACGAGATTGCGACAATCTGTTTGTCGGCTTAATTTAATCGTGAACATAAGCCGGTAGGAAAGCTGGTGTTCTGTGGCGTCAGATGGTCATAACTTCACCACCCCCCCGCCCCCCCCATAGAACCTGCAGCCTAATGACCCGTTTAACCCATTCATTCTAGATTTACTTCTAATGGTGTTCTCCATATGTATGTGAGCGTCTTTTATCTACAAACAGCAAATGCTCTTATTTCTTTATCTAACAGAAGCTTTTGTTTAATCTTTGGGCTCCTCCCCCGCCCCCCCCGCCCCCCCCCCCCACTCCTTTGCAGGGTTGTGAAGCAGCGCTGATGTACCCAGTCTGTTCAAAGCAACGGCACATATTGTTTACCCATCTGACAGCCAAGCGCTCCACGCACCTGTCATTGAAACCAGACTATAGGAAGGCTCCAGTCATTACCCGTGATAGATAAGTTTTTAATGAAAACATGTTCTGCTCAGCCAGCCAGATAAGTATTATTCAGGATTTCCTCGCAGCTCATGCATCGACTTTCCTGCTCTTTGTCTGTGTGCGCACTGTATTATTTATATTTACTCCTTTCTCGTGCATTTTTTTTACTGATCTAATTGAATTTGTTTTGCTTTTAATATGTGGACTGCAACTGGAATTTTAAAAGGGATATATGTATCTGTAGAAGCAACTTTTCGCAGAATGAGAGGAGCAATCAGCATCTGAAAGGTCTCTTCGTCGAATTCTTATCTTATACCTTTGGCCTGAAGTGTTCAACTCCTCTGTTGATAGGAGTTAATAAATAGTCACCCCTAGGATAACTAGCCAAGGTCAGCAAAAGCTGGAGCAGGCAAATAATCAAAGATCAGACTCTCCGAGGCAGGCATGAGATTTGAAATCAAATTCGGCTCGCCGTACAAGCCTAGAAATTAGTGGATGGACGCTTAGGGCTAGAAATTCGTTAACGCCCACTTTGAGGCGGTGACACCGCCAGGGCACTACCTTTAGCGCCGGGCGATGCCGACCGCCTCAGAGTGGGATATTCAGTTGTATCACCCCAAGAGGAGAGTGGAGCGCTCAGGGAGATGTTCCATATTCCTCCTAGGGCGCTAACGGAGCAGTAGCACAGGAGGCCGACTCAATTATTTGCTGCTACGATCACTGGCATCCCAACGCCTAAAGATGGAAAAAAAAACCCCCGTTGAAAATTTCAATAAACTTCACCCACACTTCCCCACGACCTGCAACACATAAATAAAAGTTGAAAAAGTGAAATTTCAGCACTTACCTTGCACTCCAGACTGATATCGTCCCGGGATCGTCACCAGACCGACTGCTTTCCCCTGCCGGTCTCAGCGGGAGGCTGGATTTTGCAAACACGGGGCTATGGGGGCGTTGCACACTCAGTGACATCACCGAGTGGGCGGTGCTAGCGAGCGCCGCGCAAGCTATCAGTGCCGCCGCTAAACCTTTACTGAAGTTCACGGCAGGCACTAACAGCACGGCGCTCGGGCGGGAAGTGCTTAGCGGCCCTTAAACGGCTGGTGCTAACCAACTGAATTTCTCCCCTTTAACATTTTCGTATGAAAGTCCTCGATACGCCATTTTAACAGAGCTGTTAACCCATGGCTTAACTGCTGTGCTAAAATCGCAGACAGAGGAACATTGTACGGATGTGTTAAGCATCCGTCCACTGATACCAGCATCCCTAGGTTGTAATGACTTGCACATACAAGGGATGATTTATCACGGACATTCTCCCGCTTGACCTGGGCGCAAGAGCCGCGAAAATCCCGGAAAAATGACACCAAAGCGGTTTACTCCGTTTTCACAGGTTTTCTGAGGCTCTTCCATTAAAGTTAGGGAAGAGGAGTGAGAGAACCCTTGACATTCATCCACAGTTTGTGATGGACAGGGGGCGGGTGGGGTTGCTAGGTTGGAAACCCTACAGCACACCCTGTCAGAGCAGAACATGACTATCACCTTTCCATTTATTTACAGAGGACTGAGAGTGGCGTAGCTGGGTGAGGACTCAATCCCATTCATTGGAGGCAGTTCAGAGAAGGTTCAACAGGTTGATTCCTGAGATGAATGGGTTGTCTTATGAAGAGAGGTTGAGCAGGTTGAGCCTATACTCATTGGAGTTTAGAAGACTGAGATGTGGTCTTATTGAAACGTATAAGATTCTTAGGAGGTTTGACAGGGTAGATGCAGAGAGGATGTTTCCCCTTGTGGTGGAATCTAGAACCAGGGGCCACAGTTTCAGAATAAGGAATCGCCCATGTAAAACAGAAATGAGGAGGTATTTCTTCTCTCAGAGGGTCGTGAATCATTGGAATTCTCTACCCCAGATAGCATTGGAGGCTGGGTCATTGAATATATTTAAGTTGGAGATAGACAGATTTTTGAATGATAAGGAAATCAAGGGTTATGGGGAGAGGACAGGGAAGTGGAGTTGAGGCCAGGATTGGACCAGCCATGATTTTATTGAATGGTGGAGTAGACTCGAGGGGCCAGATGGCCTACTCCTGCTCCTAATTCTTATGTTCTTATTCTTGTTTGCTTTAATCTCACAAGCTAAACTCATTGCCATAATGGGTTCTGTTCCCCAAAAAATCCAAGCCCAAATTCAACTCGAGGGGGAAAAAAGGAAACACTTGGAACTGAGTCGGGACCTTGTCATTTTTGATTTTGTGCCTGTTTTTAGTCTCCTGTCCCCAAACCATGCATTACTGCCCCAGTGAAAGAGCAAACGGGCGATCCATCCCCAGTATATTGCACGTCCTGCCTTGTCATTGGGAGCTGCACCAGAGCAGATCACCGTGACTCTTCCCCCAGCCTTTTCTTTCCTTGAGGGGGAAACAAGTCTTGATGCTTCCCTCCCTCTCTGCCCGATATTACGCCTGAGGTTCACTTTCCGGAGGATTGCTCTGATGAGGTCCTATCTTCCCGCTCCATTGCACTACAAACTGGAGGTCCAACACAGTGCACCAGCTCCTTCCAGATCTAGAATATAAGAACACAAGAAATAGGAGTAGGAGTAGGCCATTTGGTCCATCGAGCCTGCTCCACCATTCTATAAGATCATGGCTGATCTGACCCCGGCCTCAACTCCAGCTTCCTGCCCTACTCTGGCAATGCTGCTCTGTAACCAACACCAACTTGCATTTGTATAGCACCTTTAACATGGATGCTTCACGGAGGAGTAACAAACACCACAGGGAGCTATGTAAAAACAGCCTGGGCTTACTCAGCATCTGGGTTTACCCCTCTCCCTTTATGCAGGAATCTTGTCTTTGGCCATTATCTCCTCCAGATCAGCACAATGAGAGAGTTTGCATCCCACCATTGGATGGCACAGCTTATTCACATGTCATAGCCGTGTGCCATTCGGCAGCCTCGCTGAGTCAGTTTTTCCCTTGCGCTATTTATTTATTTTAGTTTCAAGTTCAGCTGCTTGTAGGTCTGCAAGGCCTCTTGAGCTGGTGGACCTCTTAACATCTGGATTGAAGCCAGCTCACTGGGCTGTAGCTAAAGGAGCTGACACCTGGAAGTCCCTGGCCAAAGACCGCCCTAAATGGAGGAAGTGCATCCGGGAGGGCGCTGAGCACCTCGAGTCTCATCGCCGAGAGCGTGCAGAAATCAAGGGCAGGCAGCGGAAAGAGCGTGCGCCAAACTAGTCCCACCCACCCCTTCCCTCAACGGCTATCTGTCCCACCTATGACGGGGACTGTGGTTCTCATCTTGGATTGTTCAGCCACCTAAGAACTCATTTTTAAGAATGGAAGCAAGTCTTCCTCGATTCCGAGGGACTGCCTATGCTCTGAAATGATGACTTAGAAGCAGGAGAGGGAATGGAACATGGAGTTTCAGGGAAGTGGAGTTGAGCCCAAGATCAGATCAGCCATGATCTTATTGAATGGCTGAGCAGGCTCGAGGGGCCAAATGGCCTACTCCTGCTCCTATTTCTTATGTTCTTATGGAACAATTGAGATTGAAGACTAATGCTCGCAAAAAACAATTAAACAAGAGAATTAATTTCTGGACCAGAAATGTTTTCATAAACTATAAAAAGAAAAGAAAATGAATGGCGAATGTTCTGGGATAATGTGAGTGAAAACGTGTCAAAGGCTTGGAGACGAAACAAATGACAAGTTCTAAACAACAAAACCTAATTGACAAACTGACACAATAGCCTTCCTCTGCGGTCTTTAATCTATCAATCTGCATCTTATTATCAACAAAGGTAAGGCAACCAATGCAATCTGATGTGGTTTCTCCACATTGTTTATTGCTGAAAAGAAGTTTCATGAAGACCAGTGTGGCTTCAAATCCAGGGATTGTGAGCCATTTCAGAATAATTCTTATCCTTGTTTTCGAATCCCTCCACGGCCTCACCCCTCCCTATCTCTGTAATCTCCTCCAGCCCCACAACCCCACAAGATGTCTGCTCTCCTCTAATTCTGCCCTCTTTAGCATCCCTGATTATAATCGCTCAACCATTGGTGGCCGTGCCTTCAGCTGCCTCGGCCCTAAACTCTGGAACTCCCTGCCTAAACCTCTCCGCCCCTCTACCTCTCTTTCCTCCTTTAAGCCACAACTTAAAACCTACCTTTTTGACCAAGCTTTTGGTCACCTGCCGAGCTTTCTTCTTATCTGGCTCGGAGTCAAATTTATTTTTGTCGTCTTGTAACACTCTTGTCACACTTCCTACTTTAAAGGCGCTATATAAATACAAGTTGTTGTTGTTCCCAGGTTCCCAATGAAAACCGTTCAGAGGTCAGATTGGAGTTGCTCTTATTGCCTTTGAAATGAGGTCAGCTGTATTAAACTGGGTTCACTTGATGTACCAAAGACAGTCTATCTCTCCTCCAGAATTTGCGCTGAGTGTTGAGAGTGATGCTGCTGTTCCTCTCAGCCTGGTTACTCAGTATTGCAACTGATGTACAATACACAAATGATCTTCAGTGAGCAGAAGCAGCTGGGAATTGAGTCACTCATCGGTAAGTGAATAAAGGCCAATATAATTCTATGTACACCACTAGTAATATCTTTGCTTCGTTGTAATTAGAATGGTACATCGTTGAAGTCCTTCATTGTCAACATCTCAAAACTCATTGGCTTAACTTTATAGAAAAGTTTGAAACAGTTTAGGTGAACACAAAAGCCAATGGCGCAGCAGTTGATCACAAGAACAACAACAACAACTTACATTTATGTGGTGCTTTTAACATAATGGCCCAGAAATCCTGGTCTCTCTTCCCCGCGGGCGTTCGAGATGGGCAAATAGCCAATCTCTGCCATGGGAATGTCCTTCTCCCCGAGACGCGAGAGATCTGTCAAGCCAGAAATTTGACAGATCGGAAAAGCCGGTTTTCAGCGCATGCGCATTGCACGCCGAAAACCAACTTTTCCGATGCCTTCCCGCGTCCGTACACACTCCGTACGGACCTGGGGAAGCCAGAATTTCTGGGCCAATAAAACATCTCAAGGTGCTTCACAGGAGTGTAAACAGACAAGAATTGACACGAGGCCAAAGAAGGACACATTAGGACTAAACGTTTGGCCAAAGAGGTAGGTTTTAAGCAGCATCTTAAAGGATGAGAGAGAGCTAGAGAGACAAAGCGGTATGGGGAAGGAGTTCCAGATGTTAGGGCTTGGGGAAGCTGAAGGCACTGCCGCCAATGTTGGGTGATGGAAGTGGGGGATAGGAACATAGGAACAGGAGTAGGCAATTCAAGCCCCCAAGCCTGTTCCGACATTTAATGATCTGTACCTTAACTCCATCCACTCGCCTGAGCTCCATATCCTTTTATACCCTTGTCGAGCAAAAACATTTTGGATCTCAGTTTTAAAATGATTAATTTAGCTAGCATCTAATGCTTTTTATGGGAGAGAGTTCCACACTTCTACCATTTACGTGAAGAAGTTTTTACTAAGTTCTCTCTGGAATGGCCTGGCTCTGATTTTAAGGTTATGTCCCCTTGTCCTCGACTCCCCCACCGCTGGAACAAGTTTCTCTCCAGCCACCCTATCAATTCCTTTAAAAATCTTTAGCACCTCAATTAAAAGACCCCTTAACCTACATTCCAGGGAATACAAGCCTATTTTATGTAATCTCTTTTGGAGCCCTGATAACATTCTGGTGAATCTACACTGCGTTCCTTCCAAGGCCAATATATCCTTTCTAAGGTGCGGTTCCCAGAATTGTGCACAGAACTCCAGATGTGGTCTAACCCGGGCTTTGTATAGCTGTAGCAAAACTTTCTCCCCTTTATATTCTAGCCCTCTAGTTATAAAGGCTAACATTCCATTAGCCTTTTTGTTTATTTTTTTGTACCTGACTACATTTTAGTGATCTGTGTGCATGTACAGGTTGAACCTCCCTTATCCAGAACTCTCTTAACCAGAAACACCCCTCATCCAGAACCATTCCCGGCCACCAGGTGTCACATGCGCAGAACTCCGGTGTGAACAAATTGAACAAGTTGACATCCTTCCTCGTTGCTGACTCCCGCAATCGCTGGCCTGACCCTGCGATCCACCGCCCCCCAACCCCCACCCCCCCATGATCTCTCTGCCGCATTCCCAGCCCCAAGTCAGCCAGCCTTGATGTTCCCTTGCTCAGTACCTGTACCATCCAATTTAATGTGACCACCCCTCGTCCAGAAAAATCCCTTATCCAGAACAGGCCAGGTCCCGAGCGTTCCGTTAAGGGAGTTTCAACCTGTATCCCTGAATCTCTTAGTTCACTGTTCCTAGCTTTTCACCATTTAAGTAATACTCGGATCTATCATTTTTTGGTCCACGATTGATGATCTGACACTTACCTGCATTGAAGTCCACCTGCCACAGTTGCGCCCGTTCACTTAATCTATCGATGACCCTTTGTAATTTTATGCACAAGAGGCTAGAGTTGGAGAAACGCAGAGTTCTCGAAGGGTTGAAGGAGGTGACTGAGATAGGGAGATATAAGGCCACCACATGATGCAAATCAATGTCATGCTCTGGCTAAATTAGAAATCAGTCATTTCCTTTTCCAGTTTTAACGGTTAAATTCTTTAGGAATTAATCGCTAAATGCTGCGGTAGTGCGATTTCTGAGGGATTTTATTTCATTCCCCTCTTTAGGTCTGCTTTGTCATTCTATACCCAAGAAGGAAGGCAGCTGGCCTGATCCCAGGCCTAAGCTAATGTTGCTGTTGGCCTGACTACAAGGAGGCACACGAGAGCACCACTGCATGACCAGCCAGTCTTATTTTCCACTGTGCTACCTTCCTCCTGCTCAACGTCTGTCTCGAACAACAAACCTAAGGTGGGAATAGGCAGAAAAAAAAGAAAGACTTGCATTTATATAGTGCCTTTCATGGCCTCAGGACACCCCAAAGCACTTTACAGCCAATGAAGTAGTATTGAAGTGTAGTCTCCGTTGTAATGTAAGAAACGTGGCAGCCAATTTGTGAACAGCAAGATCCCATTAACAGAAGTGTGATAATGACCAGATAATCTGTTTTTAGTGATGTTGGTTGAGGGATAAATGTTGAACAGGACACATTCTCCTCTTCGAAATGGTGCCATGGCATTTTCTTATATTCACTTGAGAGGGCAGATTGGGGCCTTGGTGTAACGTTCCATCCGAAAGAGGGCACCTCCGACAGCGCAGTGCTTCCTCAGTCCTGCACTGGAGTGTCAGCCTGGATTTTGTGCTCAAGTCCCTGGACTGGGACCTGAACCCACAACCTTCTGACTCAGAGGCGAGAGTGCTGCCCACCGAATCACGGCGGGTTCTCACACAACGTGACAGAGCTTGGGCAAAATCTCACATTTCTAAAACATCACGGACCAGGGCTTGGAACCGCAATGTTACTTTATCATGTAATTAGTGCCAGCTGTGGCTCAGTGGGCAGCACTCTCGCCTCTGTGTCGGAAGGTCATGGGTTGAAGTCCCTGCCCAGAGACTTGAGCACAAAGAAATCTAGGCTGACACTCCAGTGCAGTGCTGAGGGAGTGATGCACCATCGGAGGTGCCGTCTTTTGGATGAGACGTTAAACTGAGGTCCAGTTTTCTCTCTCTAATGGATATAAAAGATCCCATAGCACTATTTCGAAGAAGAGCAGGGGAGCTATCCCCGGTGTCCTGGACAATATTTATCCCTGAATCAACATAACAAAGAAACAGATGATCTGGTCATTGCTGTTTGTGGGAGCTTGCTGTGCGAAAATTGGCTGCTGCGTTTCCCACATTACAACAGTGACTACACTCCAAAAGTACTTCATTGGTTGTAAAGCGCTTCGAGACGTCCAGTGGTCGTGAAAGGCGCTATAGAAATGCATGTCTTTTTTTCTTTCTTTTCAATGGCCCGCAGGCGATGCTTTTAACTTCAAAAAAATTATTTGGGAAACCTCGGCTGAGTTCATTTTGGAGTCACCTTATCCCAACGTCCATCTGTACGCTTATCCCGAGTGCCAGCTCCAAAGAAAGGAAACAACTTGGTCGCCAAGGGACGACAGACACTCGAATGAAGCTGAGTGAAGGAAGGTTGCTTTACTTCGCTGGAGCGACTACTGTTGGAGTTAAAACACATGCACTGTGTGGCTACACGCAGCTCATTTTCAAAACAGCAGTGCTTTTATCAGTGGAACGGAGACTTTGAACAGCCCTGGTTTTACATGTGTGTTTAATAAGTGTGCCTTATCTGTTATCACAGGAAACGTGGCAAGTTTGAAAAGTCGGGCAATTATACAACAAATAACCCTGCCTGTGTCTAATAGAAGGAGGTTTAATGTGCTGACGTTAGCCTTTGGCTGCTGTCTTGGCTCCAGTTAGCCCATTCAAACTAGACCCTAATGCCTTACATTAAACGCCTGTTCCCCTTTCTGTCAGCCCATCAAAGAAAGCCTATTAGCTCTTTCAACACAGTTAATTTACACTTCATTTTTTTTAAACAAAAAACAAGAAGCTTTTAAAAAGAATGCAGCAACAAGAATCATTCAGCAGTAAAGACCATAACCCATATTGGCTGCGTGAGCCAACGGAACATAACAAGAAGGGAAAGTGATGCCATGAAATTGCCTTGGATGACGCGGTTGAGATTGCCCAGATAACCTATTAAACTATAAACCATCAGCCTAACTCAGTGGGTAGCCTCCTTGCCTTTGAGTCGGAAGGTTGTGGGTTCAAGTCCCACGCCAGAGACTTGAGCACAAAATCTAGGTTGACACTTGTGTGCAGTGCTGAGGAAGTACTGTGCAGTCAGATGTACCATTTTTTGGATGAGACGTTAAACCGAGGCCCCGTTTGCCCTCTCAGGTGGATGTAAAAAATCCCATGGCACTATTTTGAAGAAGAGCAGGGGAGTTATCCCTGGTGTCCTAGAGCCAATATTTATCCCCCAATCAAAAAACATATTATCACATTGCTGTATGTGGGAGCTGGCTGTACACAATTGGCTGACATGTTTCCTACATTGCAACAGTGACTACATTTCAAAAATGCTTCATTGGCTGTAAAGTGCTTTTGGATATCCTGAGGGCACTATATAAATGCAAGTCTTTTTTTGTGTGTTTGTAGGTTGGGTCTCATTAATGTAACATGATGAATTAAAATGGTAAGTGTGGAAAATTATAAATGTTAGAACCAGCCTTTATAATCTGTCTTTGGAAGTTGTACAAAAAGCATAATCTAAACGTTTAACATACTTCTCAATAGTGAAGGAATCATGCATTTTGCATTGCATCACAACTTGTTTGGAAAGATATGCCAGCCATTTTGGTGACTTGTGGTCGAAGTCAGGTGCGTCTGCTACTGGGAGTACTCGGTAGTTTGCACACGTAAACTACAGCCGCTCCAGAGGCTAGACTCCATATCTGAATCATTCAGAGTCAAGCCATCCTATCTGATGCCTCGATCTCAGCTCCCATACTGTGGCATGCTGTGTTAGTGCTTAAGCAGTTCAGCTACAATCTCAGGGCTGTCTAATTTGTTAACTGCAGCCCACTACCCTGTGGTGCCCTTTGCCTCTAGAAAACCTCAGTTAGAAAACACTTCGCAGACGGGTGCTTCTTAGTTCAGCGTTTTTCCCGATGGTCGTTCAGGGTCACCGGTGAGATGAGTTCTAGCAGCCTTTCCTCTCGTCCCCGGTGGACATGACTACACAGCATAAAAACTGCTCCGAATTTCCTGACTCTACATTCTTGAGAAGCTGGCTTGAAATTGTGTGGAATGCTTAGAATCATAGAATCATAGAAAATGACGACACAGAAAGCGGCCATTCAGCCCATCGTGTCTGTGTTGGTCGAAAAAGAGTTACCCAACCTAATCCCATCTTCCAGCATTAGGTCCGTAGCCCTGTAGGTTACGATTCTTTAAGTACACATCTAAGTACCTTTTAAATGTGATGGGGGTTTCGGTCTCTATCACCCTTTCAGGCAGTGAGTTCCAGACTCCCACCACGCTCTGGGGGAAGAAATGTTTCCTCATCTCCCCTCTAATCCTTCCACCAACTACTTTAAATCTCTACCCCCTGGTTATTGACCCCTCAGCTAAGGGAAATAGGTCCTTCTTATCACTTTATCTAGGCCCCTCATAATGTTATACACCTCAATTAAATCTCCCCTCAGCCTCCTCTGTTCCAAGGAAAACAACCCCAGCCTATCCAATTTTTCTTAATAGCTAAAGTTTTCCAGTCCTGGTAACATCCTTGTAAATCTCCTCTGCACCCTTTCTAGTGCAGTCACATCCTTCCTATAATGTGGTGACCAGAACTGCACGCAGTACTCCAGCTGTGGCCTCAAGCTTAACGCCCCTTGAACCGAGGCTCTATGACAGAGTGACACTGGGCATGTCTGCCCATGAAGTGATTCATTAAGAGTAGTTCAAGGAGTTAGTGGCCCAACATTAACCCAATAATAATAAATGCGTTAAGACAGGCATTGAAATGACGCCGATGGGAAATTCTTGGCCAGATAACCGCAGTATTCGAACCATAAAAGTTCTTTATTCATTTGCACACTACACAGCCCTAAGCCTAAAATTGTGTCATGACAATTCACGGCTGAAGTTATGCAATGCACCCTGGTTAGTTCAAACACACAACAACTTAAACTTTTATTGTAATTTGCACGTAATGAAATTCTCTGAAGCACAAGGACAACTTGAGCTAGAACAAGGAGGTGTTCAAAAAGCAGTCAAAGAGGTAGGTTTTAAGGAGGTTTTTGAAGCTTTGGACTGGGCAGAAAGACATTTATATATACTGTAATGTATGCACCTGTGAGTATGCTTACAGGGTTGTTGAGCTGTTGTCATTTCAACTGTGATTTCAATTTGATTTGATTTGACAAAGGTTCCCTTTTATGTTCAAGTATTAATTTGTGGTTTTTGCTGCCCTCAAAAAAAACGGGGTCACTTGAAATTTTCTACCAAAATAGTACCGAGCTGTTGAAGCACCAAGGTATCCCTGGAGATGGAGCACGCGGTGTCCGCCGGTACGCTCGCGGCCTTCCGCGAGAGGTGGGCACCAGAGGGACTGGAGTGCATTATCACCCCCAGCAACCAAATTTTAAATTGATTGTTTTTTTGTTCCAAAGTTTAATTTGTTAATGTTGGTTCTAGTGCCCCTTTAAATAAGGGGACATTTGATTTATAGTTTTTGCACTAAAATAGTTGTAGAGCGGTTGCATTGTGAATGGCTTAGCCAGTCACGTGATGTTCACAAGCCTCAATAAAACCCCAGCCAGTTGGGTCGAGGTCATCCACGATGAGGTATGCAGTTGTGAGCCTGGTGGATGAACTGGTAATGTGTAGTGTGAATGTTAAACCTTTGTTAATAAACCAACTAGTTCTTAATAGCAATGTGATGCTATGAATTCTTAAGCAAAGAACCCATGAAGCAAATACATTACATACATTTAATTTCTTAATTGCCTTTACAATAATTTCACAATTTTTTTTCGAAACACGTAGCAGGTCAGTCAGCATCTAAAAGAGAAATATGGGTTCATACTTGAGGTGGGACTCTTCATCAGAATGTTAATCTGTTTTTCCTTTGATTAAAATGCCGGTGGCCCGATTTATACATCATCAGAATTCTCTGTTTTTATTTCTGATTTCCAGCATTGTGTGTGTGTTTTTTGTCTTTCCACTATCAGCTTACCATTATGATAATTGTTTTCTCTACCTATAACATCAGATGATTTTTGGACAATGCTCTTAAACAGCACTCAATCACTGGTTCGGCCTCAAATGGAGTATTGTGTCCAATTCTGGGCACCACACCTTAGGAAGGATGTCAAGACCTTGGAGAGGATGCAGAAGAGATTCACTGGAATGGTGCCAGTGATGAGGGGCTTCAGATATGTGGCGAGATTAGAGAAGCTGGGATTGTTCTCCATAGAGCAGAGAAGGTTAAGGGGCGATTGAATGGAGGTGTTCAAAATTTTGAGGAGTTTTGATTGAGTACATCGTGAGAAATTGATTCCATACCAGGAGGGTCAGTAATCAGAGGACACAGACTTAAGGTTAATGACAAAGGAACCAGAGGGGAGATGAGGAAAATTGTTTTTACAATATGGAATGCGCGGCCTGAAAGGAAGTCAAAAGGGAATTGGGTTAGTACTTAAAAAGGAAATATTTGCAGGGCTATGGGAAAAGAGCAGGGGAGTGGAACTAATTGGATAACTCTTTCAAAGAGCCGGCACAGGTATGATGGGCCACATGGCCTCCTTCTGTGCTGTCTGATCTGATTCAATGCAGTTATTGGCTTCACATTATACGCTAGCGCTTCCCGCTCCCACCCGCAAAACAAAAAAGGTTCTGTGTATTCCCGTTGGTGGTTTGGGAACAGCTGTGTCTCCGAAGCATCATAAGAGCTTCTGAGTGACATTGTCCACGGGGCAAAACCAGGAGATGACTGTAATGTATTTGCTTCATGGGTTCTTTCTTAAGAATTCATAGCAACACATTGCTATTAAGAACTTGTTGGTTTATTAGCAAAAGGTTTAACAATCACATTTCACATTACCAGTTCATCCACCAGGCTCACAACCACCTGGCTCATCGTGGATACCCCCGAACCCAACTGGCTGGGGTTTTATTGAGTCTTGTGACCATCACGTGACTAGCTAAACCACTCCCAACTCAACAGCTCTACAACTATTTTAAAATAAATAGATAAAGCCGCCCCCTTATTAAAGGGGGACTAAAACCGACAAATTAAACAAATTAAACTTTTGACAGTAAACAAATCAAATTTAAATTTGGTTACTGGGGGTGATGATGCACTCCAGTCCCTCCAGCGCCCACTTCTCGTAGAAGGCCGCGAGCATACGGGTGGACACTGTGTGCTCCATCTCCAGGGACACCCTGGCTCGATTTTAACCGCGGAAGAGAGGCAGGCAGTCGGACTGAACGACCCCTCGACCGCCCGCTGCCTGGACTGGTTAATGGCCACCTTGACCAGGCCAGGAGCAGCCCTACGAGGAGGCCTTTGGACCTACCCGCTCCCCTCCGCACAGGGTGCCCAAAGATCAGGAGCGTGGGACTGAAGTGCATCAACAGTTCTACAACTATTTTGAGTAGAACTTTAAATCAAGTGCGCTCTTTTGGCAAGGGCACTTGCAATAGCTCTACAACTATTTTAGTTGCAATGCTTTAAACAAGTTCAACAGCTCTACAACTCTTTTGGGGGGAGACAAAATAAACATTAGATCGAGTGCCCCCCGATCTGGGGGACACTCCAGACACTTTTAACTGCCCTCTTTTAAAAACAATTTTTTTTGTTTTGTTTTTTTTGTGTTTTTTTTTGTGATTTTTTTTTTTGGGCATTAAAATCATGTAATTTACAAGTGCCCCCTATAAAAGGGGAGGGGGACACTAAAACCAGGCAATTCAAACAAATTAAACTTTAAAACATAAAATCAAATTAAAATTTGCTTGCCGGGGGTGATGATGCACTCCAGTCCCTCCGGCGCCCACTTCTCGCGGAAAGCCGCGAGCGTACCGGTGGACACCGCGTGCTTCATCTCTAGGGACACCCTGGCCCAGATGTAAGCACGGAAGAGAGGCAGGCAGTCAGGCTGAACGACCCCCTTGACCGCCCGCTGCCTGGACTAGCTGATGGCACCCTTGGCCGTGCCCAGGAGCAGTCCTACGAGGAGGCCCTCGGACCTACCCACTCCCCTCTGCACAGGGTGCCCAAAGATCAGGAGTGTGGGACTGAAGTGCATCAACAGCTCTACAACTATTTTGAGTAGAGCTTTAAATCAAGTGCGCCCTTTTGGCAAGGGCAATTGCAATAGCTCTACAACTATTTTAGTTGCAATGCTTTAAACAAGTTCAACAGCTCTACAAACTGTGAGCATACTCACAGGTGCATACACTACACTGACAATCAACTCCTCTGCTCCTAGTCGTGCACCTTTATACCCATGTGTGAGACAACATGAAAATACCGCTAAAGATGCTGGCATTATTGCATCTGCTCATTCTCAGGCCAAAATGATGCTTGTGACAGGAGGGCGCTTTAACCATTGGGCGACAATTTGTCGTGACCACACTGTACTCATGAAATACCTCTTTTCTTCCACTGATTCAGCAGTCTGATGCATCATTGCTGCTCCTATTGGTATGGAAGGTTCTTTGAGCTGATAGGTTAAATAAATGGGAACCCTAGATAGTTTCATACTGTCTGGAATGCATTTTATTTAAAGCAGTACAGTCAGATTATTACAACCTCAGGAACCAGGAAAGAACGTTTTTCTCATTTGGGGCCCATCTTTACCAAGGTTTCAGACACTCGATGACTATAATGGAGCTTCGGGGTTGAGTCTGTTCTTAGAAGAGGTTTGGAATACACCACTTGTAAAATAGCTTTATTGCATAAAGGTTCATGCTGGCAAATGGGTTTCATTACATTCCTTTCCAACCCTGTGTGTCCATTGTGCCAATCTTCCCATAATTCAGCATGTATTGCCAATCTCACTATCAGGATCGGTAACATTGGAAATGGAAAGGCCGCCCTGGAAAGGGGCTAAGGCACATCATCGTGCAGAGTGGAGGAAGCTTTCTCTTGCACCGAACCCACTACCTGACTGGGGAGCACTTGATCCAGACGCTGGGTGGCGATAGGCAGGGAAAATATTCCGCAAACCAGTTCTGGCAGCCCACGTCACAATCACTGCAAAAACCTAACCGCAACGGAGATTCTGCTGCAGCAGGGGGAGTTTAACCACCGCCTCTCTCCCCACCCCCTGCCCCCCGCACCCACAGGAAGGACACAGTAAGTATTTCTGAATCATGGTTAAGATCATTGGCAAAGGAACCAGGGTGGAGATGAGGAGAATTACTTTTACACAGTTATTATGTCGCTGGCGCTCTGGTTCCTGCGAGGGGCACTCCTGGGGCGGTAGTGCAGCGCTGGCGTTCCGCAGATACTCTGCTCAGCGCTGACGAGCTACAAAGCCCCTCCCCTTTCCATTAAAGGGGAGGGGCCGCTGCTCACTCTGCAGGCCCTTTGGCGGCCACCACTGGGGCCTCCAGGGACGCGATCGACTAGGCCAGCAGCCCGGCACCCAAAACGGAGCGCCGGTTTGCACGATGGCGGCCCGGTCGAGGGTTCCCATTGTTGGGCCAACCCAAGAGCCTTGCCTTTAAGGGGCGCCCTGGCAGCAGATGGCTGCCAGCTTCGTGGGCCGCCCGTGCCAGCCAGCGGGGCGGTGAAGGTCCGGCGCGCACGGCAATGAAGTCATCGCTGGTTGCATGCTGGCCCGGGACGCTAATTGCAGGACGTGGCACTACCAGGACAACCCCCTTCCCCCCCCGAAACCTTAGGGGCAAGTTCACGAGAGGCGGTAGCACCCCCCTCCTCTGGGCGAAAGCACCTTTATGCCCCATTAGCGTCCACCAGAGGTGCTAACGGAGCTATAAAAGGGCGCAAATTCGCCCCCTGTGATTCTGTATTAACGGTGGGCTTTGAAGGGAATTGCACCCAGTGAGAAATGCATTATTACTATTCTACACTTAACATCCTTAACTGCCCTCAGAGACTAGAGCCTTTCATCCCTGCTGTCTGGGATGGATTTGAATCCAGTTCTCAGAGCTGAAAGGGCAATAGTCCCATGTTAAATAGTTCTTACAACACTAGCTAAATTTGGCTTTTGTGAAGTTATTTTCCCATCTGCTTGACGATATTGTCTGATCTATATATTTTTTTGAAGTTCTAACACTACATACGAGGCAGTAAATTCCCTCAAGTGCAGAATGGTAACCTTGTAATCGCTATGCACTAGTTACATGAATAATACTGTGGGTATTCCTATGTCACAAAGGCTCATAAAACCCATTCCCTGGTGTGTCTCCTCGCAGGTCTGCAGCAACTCTACACTCCAATAGGTTGCTTGGAAATGAGAGTTTCCACCCAGTCCAAATCAGAATTTTAGACATTATTCTGACATTGAGGAAGTTAAAGGCATTTGCACAAAGCTTCGTTACATTACTGGAATCAACAACCCAGAGCCTGAGAGTTATAATTCCATCATGGCAAGCTATGAATTGAATTGTGGGCTAGTAACAGGAAACAAAATGACCATGGGAGCTTCTGGATTGTTGTAAAAACCCAAGTGGTTCACTAAAATATTTTTCTGGAAAGGAAAGCTATCATTATTTGGCTTACATGTGACGAAGTCCACACTGTGTTTGACTTTTTATTATTCGTTCCTGGGATCTGGGCATCGTCGGCAAGGCCAGCAGTTTCTGTCCAACTCTAATTGCTCTCAAGAAGGTGGTGGTTCTGGAGTCACATGTAGGCCAGACTGGTTAAGGGCGGCAGATTTCGTTAACCAGATGGAGTTGTACGACAATCCGATAGTTCCATGGTCACCATTCCTGATACAAATTTTTTTATTCCAGATTATACATTTTTTTTTTCTGAATTTAAATTCCCCAGCTGCCATGGTGGAATTTGAACTCGCGTCTCCTGGATTATTAGTCCAGTTTTCTGGATTACTAGTCCAGTAACATAACCATGATGCTACCTTACTCTTAATGCCCTCTTATGTGATCTAATAAACCTTTCAGTTATACAAATAATAATTCTTACGACTCAAGACGATGCATTTAAGGGGAAGCTGATAAGTACGAGGGAGAAAGGAATAGAAGAGTTTCATCATCATAGGCAGTCCCTCGAAATCGAGGAAGACTTGTTTCCACTCTAAAAGTGAGTTCTCAGGTGACTGAACAGTCCAATGTGGGAATTGCAGTCTCTGTCACAGGTGGGACAGACAGTCGTTGAATGAAAGGGTGGGCGGGGAGTCTGGTTTGCCGCACGCTCCTTCCGCTGTCTGCGCTTGCTTTCTACATGCTCTCGGCGACGAGACTCGAAGTGCTCAGCACCCACCCGGATGCTCTTCCTCCACTTTGGGCAGTCTTGGGCCAGGGATTCCCAAGTGCCGGTGGGGATGTTGCACTTTATCAAGGAGGCTTTGAGGGTGCCTTTGAAACGTTTCCTCTGCCCACCTGGGGCTCGCCTGCCGTGTCGGAGTTCCGAGTAGAGCGCTTGCTTTGGGAGTCTCGTGTCGGGCATGCGGACGATGTGGCCCGCCCAACGGAGCTGGTCGAGTGTGGTCAGTGCTTCGATGCTGGGGATGTTGGCCTGAGCGAGAACATTGACGTTGGTGCGTCTATCTTCCCAGTGGATTTGCAGGATCTTGCAGAGGCAGCGCTGGTGATACTTCTCCAGCGCTTTGAGGGCTTGATGTGGGGCAGGCTTGATGGAGCAGCTGGTCTTTTCCTGGCCATTAATTTTGTATGCTTATATGTTCATGTTTTGTACAGGTACATTCCTCCCATTGATCGTCTTGCTGAGATTGGCAATTCACTACCTCGAGAATTACAAGTGGCTAACTTGCATCCTACCAGTCTACTGTCAGCAGGCTACCCCACTGCCCACTCTTTGATTGTGGCTCAGCTATACTTATCCATCGTTCTTTGTGAAATAGTCTCTGCAGGGCCGTGTCTTTTTTTATATGCACCTCATTCGCTGTGTGGATTTTATTGATTGACTAGAAAAGGCAGGTAGAAGCGAGAACCAAAAATACAATGGGATGTCTCTCACAGCCGAGCTCTATTAAATTGTTTCCATCAGGAAGCCTTTAGTTAGGTTCACTTCTGTGTAATAAATATGCGCAGCGGTAGATGCTAAATCTACCCGTATGCAGGTCAACCTTGATCTAATTGGATGGTAGAACAGGCTCGAGGGGCTGAATGGTGTTCCTCTGTTCCTATGAAAAGTGCGCTCTGCCGAATTGTATTCGCTTGCCAAAAGCTCTTGATCCTAATGCAGTTTCGACACCTGACCTGCAATATGTTTCTTTTTTAAACCTAGATTCGCTGAGGACAGCCAGGATGGCATGTAGCTGCGGTGGGTGAGGGTGGTTAGGCATGTGGGTTTGCACACGGGACCACTCACCTGGTGAGTATTCTGACCTCAGGCAATATCCACACAGATGGCTGGAAATCCTCCAACCTTGTGCCCAGTTTTTCGGCGTAATTTTGCCGTTGTTGGCAAAATACGGCAAACCGGGAAATTCGGAGAAGTCTTGCGCTGGCGGTTTTTAAGTACCGCTGGCGTGTAAGACTCGAAATAGCGCTTTCTCCAAAAATTTGGCTCGCTGCGCACCCGTAGTTAGGAAGAAAAAAACGCCCAGGAAAAACCTGCGTTGCAACCCTTGGAAGAGCGGTCGGTATGAAAACCTGCCAAAAAGCTAAGTTAAAGTTTTTATTTTTAATTCTTTTGCAGCGATTCGATAGTTAAGTGTCTTGTGAATGTTTTGTGATTTTTATTTTTTGTTTTTTGCAATTTATTTTTTGTTGTTTTCCCCCCCCCTCCCTTGGCCCAACTCGCAGCGGTATCGGCCTCGGAGAAAAGTTGCAGAAAATTCGCGGTTTGTGACACGAATCCTCGTGCAACGCCAATTTTTACCGCTGGGCGCATTTAAGCCCGAATTTTAGGCCTCGTAGCAGAAACGGAGTCATAGCAGTATGTTTGGCGTAAAAAATATCGCTATGACCAAAAATAGAATTTCTAGCCCATAAATTGATAACTTGTTATGCTGATGACATCTCATGACCTCACTTAGAGTCATGACCATCACCATTGTGATTTTGATTATAATACAGGACATTTATAACTGTACCCCGTGCATAGATATGTAAAGAGAAAAAGGTTAGTAAAGACAAACGTAGGTCCCCTGCAGTCAGAATCAGGGGAAGTCATAATGGGGAACAAAGAAATGGCAGACCAATTGAACAAGTACTTTGGTTCGGTATTCACTAAGGAGGACACAAACAACCTTCCAGATAAAAAAGGGGTCAGAGGGTCTAGCAAGAAGGAGGAACTGAGGGAAATCCTTATTAGTCGGGAAATTGTGTTGGGGATATTGATGGGATTGAAGGCCGATAAATCCCCAGGGCCTGATGGACTGCATCCCAGAGTACTTAAGGAGGTGGCCTTGGAAATAGCGGATGCATTTTCCAACATTCCATAGATTCTGGATCAATTCCTATGGAATGGAAGGTAGCCAATGTAACCCCATTTTTTAAAAAAGGAGGGAGAGAGAAAACAGGGAATTATAGACCGGTCAGCCTGACATCAGTAGTGGGTAAAATGATGCAATCAATTATTAAGGATGTCATAGCAGCGCATTTGGAAAGAGGTGACATGATAGGTCCAAGTCAGCATGGATTTATGAAAGGGAAATCATGTTTGACAAATCTGCTGGAATTTTTTGAGGATGCTTCCAGTAGAGTGGACAAGGGAGAACCAGTTGATGTGGTGTATTTGGACTTTCAGAAGGCTTTCGACAAGGTCCCACACAAGAGATTAATGTGCAAAGTTAAAGCACATGGGATTTGGGGTAGTGTTCTGATGTGGATTGAGAACTGGTTGTTAGACAGGAAGCAAAGAGTAGGAGAAAATGGGTAATTTTCAGAATGGCAGGCAGTGACTAGTGGGGTACCGCAAGGTTCTGTGCTGGGGCCCCAGCTGTTTACATTGTACATTAATGATTTAGATGAGGGGATTAAATGTTATATCTCCAAATTTGCAGATGACACGAAGTTGGGTGGCAGTGTGAGCTGCAAGGAGGATGCTATGAGGCTGCAGAGTGACTTGGATAGGTTAGGTGAGTGGGCAAATGCATGGCAGATGAAGTATAATGTGGATAAATGTGAGATTATCCACTTTGGTGGTAAAAACAGAGAGACAGACTATTATCTGAATGGTGACAGATTAGGAAAAGGGGAGGTGCAACTAGACCTGGGTGTCATGGTACATCAGTCATTAAAGGTTGGCATGCAGGCACAGCAGGCGGTTAAGAAAGCAAATGGCATGTTGGCCTTCATAGCGAGGGGATTTGAGTACAGGGGCAGGGAGGTGTTACTACAGTTGTACAGGGCCTTGGTGAGGCCACACCTGGAGTATTGTGTACAGTTTTGGTCTCCTAACTTGAGGAAGGACATTCTTGCTATTGAGGGAGTGCAGCGAAGGTTCACCAGACTGATTCCAGGGATGGCGGGACTGACCTATCAAGAAAGACTGGATCAACTGGGCCCATTTAAAACAGAGATGAGGAGAAATTTCTTCTCTCAGAGGGTTGTGAATCTGTGGAATTCACTGCCTCAGAGAGCTGTGGAAGCTGGGACATTAAATAAATTTAAGACAGAAATAGACAGTTTCTTAAACGATAAGGAGATAAGGGGTTATGGGGAGCAGGCAGGGAAGTGGAAATGGGTCCATGATCTTATTGAATGGTGGAGCAGGCTCGAGGGGCCTTATGGCCTACTCCTGCTCCTATTTCTTATGTTCTTATGTTCTTAACACAAGAATTACCAGCGGGAGTAGGCTATTCGGCCCCTCGAGCCTGCTCCGCCATTCAATGAGATCATGGCTGATCTTCTACCTCAACTCCACTTTTCTGCACTGTGCCCATATCCCTTGATTCCCTTAATATTCAAAAATCTATCGACCTCTGTCTTGAATATACTCAACGACTGAGTTTCCACAGCCCTCTGTGTGTATGTGATGGTGTCAGCCGTGTCTTCGTGTGCCTCTGAGTCCCGCTCCAGAGACGTGAGCACAGAATCTCGTCTGACACTGAGGGAGCACTGCACTGTCGGGTGGTGCCGTCTTTCAGATAAGATCTTAAAGCGAGGTCCCTTCTGCCCTCTCAGGTGGATCCCATGGCTCTATTGCGAAGAAGAGCAAGGGAGTTATCCCCAGTGTCCTGGCCAATAATTATCCACCAACCAACATCATTAAAAAACAAGTGATCTGGCATATTGCTGTTTGTGGGAGCTTGCTCTGCACCAATTGGCTGCTCAGCTTCCCCACATTGCAGCAACAGTGACTATATTTCAAAAGTACTTAATTGGCTGTGAAGCGCTTTGGGATGTCCTGAGGTCATGAAAGGTGCTATATAAATGCAAGTCTTTGTCATCTCTTACTAAATCTGGTGTGAAGTCAAGGACCACAGCAGTGACTGTGGCATCCTGATGGGACTCCTGCTGATGATGAAAACTGACTGTACACCTCAGTGCCCTTGACAAACGACAGCTCTCCACACGTAAGGCAGCCAAGCAAGTGGGGTTAAAGAAAAAACAATCAGACGGCTGGTGCCAGATTTCATATTGATAATTAAAATTGACCGGTCGGATCCAAAAGTGCACACATGGCCTCTCTACAGCCGAAGAACGCCCTCTCTCTCTTGGAGCACCCTTTGGAAAAAAGAAAGAAAGACTTGCATTTATATAGCGCCTTTCACGACCACCGGATGTCTCAAAGCGCTTTACAGCCAATGAAATACCTTTGGCGTGTAATCACTGTTGTAATGTGAGAAACGTGGCAGCCAATTTGCGCACAGCAAGCTCCCACAAACAGCAACGTGATAATGACCGAATAATCTGCTTTTGTTATCTTGATTGAGGGATAAATATTGACCAGGACACCAATAGACACCAGGAAGAGAGAGAGAGCCTTTAAGTGCACTTGGCTATTGAACAAATTGTGAGCGTGTTTGAATAATCAGTTCATTCTGACAATCACGCACAGCTCGTCAGGAAATCATGTCCACTGACTTCCCCTCGGCTGGTGCTGGTGTTTAAGTAGTGTGTGCGTGTACCTGTAATACACACAATGTCACTTTCAGGACTGACTGGAGGTAGGAGCGCATTAGCCCGCTCGGGTAATCGATGAGGGATTTGACGTGGAGATAATTGACTTCCTGTTGCCTAGGTTAATGCTGCCCTGGAGGCAACAGGTTCTGGCCTATACTCAGATAGGGAGAGTGGGGGTGGGGGGGTGGGGGGCGTAGGTTTCTATTTGTTTATTATCAATGTGCCTTCTGAAAGGGTTAAGTGCATCGCTGCGTGGTGACATGGTTAGGTCGTCCCCTTTACACCAGGTCCTCGCCTGTGACAGATGCAGAGCTGCACCAAAATAACAAAATGTGGTAGCGCTTTCACCGCTGAAAGCAGCATTGTTTGATGCAGTTTAGCTTTTCCGCCTGTGGACTTGGTGCGTGCAAAAAAATGACTTCCCGGATGATGTTGACGAGGAGTCTTGAAGTAAAATTTCACTGCGCTTTAATTCTACGTTTTAGCCTTCAAGTGCCCGATTAAAGCCTTTCTGGCTATTTCTGCTTCGGGAGCTGCACACAGCTACTTACAAAAAAAGAGAGAGGGTAAAAGTCATAGTGGATCCCCCTCACCTCACCTGCTTCCTCTGGTTCTTTTTCCTTTTTTGCCCCTTGCATAGTCTGCGTTTAGGGCTTTTTATTTTAAAAAGCAACATGTTTTTGACGAGTGAATTCGCAGAGAGTGCTGAATGTGTGCACAACACTCACACGTTGGGCACTTTGCTGAAGGAGTGTTTACATAACACCCTGTGGCTTGTGTATCTCCCCAGCTGCTAAGCCTTTGCTGTGCATATACAGTGTGCTGTATGCGTGCAAACTTGCCGGTGACAAATTGCTGCAGCCTCTGATCGTGTTGAACTTTAAATCTGAAGCTTGCCCCATTGCTCTATTTGGTATGTACCGGTACAACAGGAGCGGTGGAGGTCGGGGCGAAGGAGCGGCGAGAGTCCGTAGAGAGATGTGACCGGGGCCCAGGAGAGGCGAGAGTTCGGGGCCCAGGAGAGGTGAGGGCCCAGGGGCAGCACGGGCCAGCCCACACTGCGATATGTGCGCGCACTCGGTCCGTGCAGCAGAGCAGGTCTCCAGTCGTCCTGGTTAATCCTTGCCACTGGGCCAAGACCTAGCTCTGTCAAGATGGTGTGGCGGCTGGTGTGCGACGGCGACCACACGTTAAAAAAATCCACGCGCAGGTATCTTCCACCCTTCAAGATGTAGTTCGGTATCCAGAACATTGAAACACCTGTGAACTCATCCCTTTTCGGCGTGGAAGCAAGTCATCCTTGGTTCGAGGGACCGCCTATGATGATGATGACTTGGTATGTCAGCCCTGGCTCTGTGGGTAGCACTCTCTCCTCTGGCTCAGAAGGTTGTGGGTTCATTGTCCCATTCCAGAGATTTGAGCACAAAAATCAAGGCTGACACTCCCCCGGTGCCAGTGCTGAAAGAGCGCTGCACTTGTCGGAAGGTGTCGTCTTTCAGATATGTTAAACTGATGGCCCCATCTGCTCTCGAAGGTGGACATAAAAGATCCCGTGGCACTATTTCTCCCTGGCCAATTCCTTGACCAACATCACTAAACACAGATTATCCTGCTCATTTTCACATTGCTGTTTGTGGGAGCTTGCTGTGTGTAATTTGGCTGCCCTATTTCCTACATTATAACAGTGACTACTCTTCTGAAGTACTTCATTGGCTGTAAAGCGCTTCGGGACGTCCTGAGGATGTGAAAGACGCTATATAAATGTAAGCTCTTTCTTCCTTTCATCGCTGCCTGTGTGAAACTGAGCCATACACAGGCCAGGTGCGATCCGGGGCCTTGGTGAGACCACACCTGGAGCACTGTGCACAGGTTTGGTCTCCTTATCTAAGGAAGGGTATACTTGCCTTGGAGACGGTGTAATGGAGGTTCACTAGATTGATTCCTGGGATGAGAGGACTGTCTTATGAGGAGAGATTGTGTAGAATGGGCCTATACTCTCTGGAGTTTAGAAGAATGAGAGGTGATCTCATTGAAACATCCAAGATTCTGAAGGGGATTGACAGGGTAGATGCTGAGAGGTTGTTTCCCCGGGCTGGAGAGTCTAGAACTAGGGGGCACGATCTCAGGATAAAGGATTGACCATTTAAGACAGAGATGAGGAGGAATTTCTTCACTCAGAGGGTTGTGAATCTTTGGTATTCTCTGCCCCAGAGGGCTGTGGATGCTGAGTCTCTGAATATGTTCAAGGCTGAGATCGATAGATTTTTGGCGTCTAGGGGAACCAAGGGATAGGTGCATCAGGTAGAAAAGTGGAGTTGAGGTCGATGATCAGCCATGATCTTATTGAATGGCGGAGCAGGCTCGAGAGGTCGTAGGGCCTACTCCTGCTCCTATTTGTTATGTTCTTACATATGCTGAGTTGGCTGACCTCAGCACGCGCCAGGTGCCATGTCAGTCATGTCACCAGTCGCACTCTCACCTCTGAGTCAGAAGGTCAGCGGGTTCAAGGTGCACTTCAGGACCTCACACCTCAGAAAGTGCAGTACTATGGGGGCGGCGCATGACCAGAGATGTTCGTCTTCCACTGAGGTATTGTAGAGGGGTGGGGTGGGGCGGATCTATACACCAGCGAGAGTCAGCACTTTGGGGAGAGGATAGAACTGGAACAATAGCATGTACAAACCATTGTGAAAGGCTTTAGGCAACGTCCGCTCCTAGAACAGATTTTTAGAGCAGGTTTCAGGGCTGCTGACTGATGCCAAAGTTTGTGCAAATGTCTTAATTTTTTTTTAAAGCAAAAGGCACAAAACATTTTGTCAACATAATGTTTTCAACGCGCATTTTCGTTTACTAGGGTTGTAAGATGATGTGACAGTGATTTTAAACAGCCTCTTTAAGCCACAGAATTGGAAACGACTTTCAAAGTATAAAGAATTAGAATTAGATATTTTTGTATTCATTCATGGGATGTAGGTTCCGCTGGCAAGGCCAGCATTTATTGCCCATCCCTAATTGTCTTTGAGAAGATGGTGGTGAGCCGCCTTCTTGAACCGCTGCAGTCCGTGTGGTGAAGATACTCCCACAGTGCTATTAGGGAGGGAGTTCCATGAGTTTGACCCAGTGACGATGAAGGAACAGCCGATATATTTCCAAGTCAGGATAGTGTGTGACTTGGAGGGGAACTTGGAGGTGATGGTGCTCCCATGCACCTGCTGCCCTTGTCCAGCTAGGTGGTAGAGGTCACGGGTTTGCGAGGTGCTGCCGAAGAAGCCTTGGCGAGTTGCTGCAGTGCATCTTGTAGATGGTACACACTGCAGTCATAGTGCGCCGGTGGTGGAGGGAGTGAATGTTCAAGGTGATGGACGGGGTGCCAATCATAGAAACATAGAAACATAGAAAATAGGTGCAGGAGCAGGCCATTCAGCCCTTCTAGCCTGCACCGCCATTCAACGAGTTCATGGCTGAACATGAAACTTCAGTACCCACTTCCTGCTTTCACGCCATACCCCTTGATCCCCCGAGTAGTAAGGACTTCATCTAACTCCCTTTTGAATATATTTAGTGAATTGGCCTCAACTACTTCCTGTGGTAGAGAATTCCACAGGTTCACCACTCTCTGGGTGAAGAAGTTTCTCCTTATCTCGGTCCTAAATGGCTTACCCCTTATCCTTAGACTGTGACCCCTGGTTCTGGACTTCCCCAACATTGGGAACATTCTTCCTGCATCCAACCTGTCCAAACCCGTCAGAATTTTAAACGTTTCTATGAGGTCCCCTCTCACTCTTCTGAACTCCAGTGAATACAAGCCCAGTTGATTCAGTCTTTCTTGATAGGTCAGTCCCACCATCCCGGGAATCAGTCTGGTGAATCTTCGCTGCACTCCCTCAACAGCAAGTATGTCCTTCCTCAAGTTAGGAGACCAAAACTGTACACAATACTCCAGGTGTGGCCTCACCAAGGCCCTGTACAACTGTAGCAACACCTCCCTGCCCCTGTACTCAAATCCCCTCGCAATGAAGGCCAACATGCCATTTGCTTTCTTAACCGCCTACTGTACCTGCATGCCAACCTTCAATGACTGATGTACCATGACACCCAGGTCTCGTTGCACCTTCCCTTTTCCTAATCTGTCACCATTCAGATAATAGTCTGTCTCTCTGTTTTTACCACCAAAGTGGATAACCTCACATTTATCCACATTATACTTCATCTGCCACGCATTTGCCCACTCACCTAACCTATCCAAGTCACTCTGTAGCCTCATAGCATCCTCCTCGCAGCTCACACTGCCACCCAACTTAGTGTCATCCGCAAATTTGGAGATACTACATTTAATCCCCTCGTCTAAATCATTAATGTACAATGTAAACAGCTGGGGCCCCAGCACAGAACCCTGCGGTACCCCACTAGTCACTGCCTGCCATTCCGAAAAGTACCCATTTACTCCTACTCTTTGCTTCCTGTCTGACAACCAGTTCTCAATCCACGTCAGCACACTACCCCCAATCCCATGTGCTTTAACTTTGCACATTAATCTCCTGTGTGGGACCTTGTCGAAAGCCTTCTGAAAGTCCAAATATACCACATCAACTGGTACTCCTTTGTCCACTTTATTGGAAACATCCTCAAAAAATTCCAGAAGATTTGTCAAGCATGATCTCCCTTTTACAAATCCATGCTGACTTGGACCTATCATGTCACCATTTTCCAAATGCGCTGCTATGATATCCTTAATAATTGATTCCATCATTTTACCCACTACTGAGGTCAGGCTGACCGGTCTATAATTCCCTGCTTTCTCTCTCCCTCCTTTTTTAAAAAGTGGGGTTACATTGGCTACCCTCCACTCGATAGGAACTGATCCAGAGTCAATGGAATGTTGGAAAATGACTGTCAATGCATCCGCTATTTCCAAGGCCACCTCCTTAAGTACTCTGGGATGCAGTCCATCAGGCCCTGGGGATTTATCGGCCTTCAATCCCATCAATTTCCCCAACACAATTTCCCGACTAATAAAGATTTCCCTCAGTTCCTCCTCCTTAATAGACCCTCTGACCACTTTTATATCCGGAAGGTTGTTTGTGTCCTCCTTAGTGAATACTGAACCAAAGTACTTGTTCAATTGGTCTGCCATTTCTTTGTTCCCCGTTATGACTTCCCCTGATTCTGACTGCAGGGGACCTACGTTTGTCTTTACTAACCTCTTTCTCTTTACATACCTATAGAAACTTTTGCAATCCGCCTTAATGTTCCCTGCAAGCTTCTTCTCGTACTCCATTTTCCCTACCCTAATCAAACCCTTTGTCCTCCTCTGCTGAGTTCTAAATTTCTCCCAGTCCCCAGGTTCGCTGCTATTTCTGGCCAATTTGTATGCCACTTCCTTGGCTTTAATACTATCCCTGATTTCCTTAGATAGCCACGGTTGAGCCACCTTCCCTTTTTTATCAAGTGGGCTGCTTTTGTTTTAATTGACTGCTGATGACATCCCAGTGAGATCTGACTTGCAAGCGTTTGTGAACCCAACAGAATTACCTGAGGTTTAAAACACCATGGTGCGGGCACTCCTGGGTGAATGACTGATGACAAATGGGGTCCCTCACCGTGTGGGAGCTAATTGCTGCCCAGGCACTGTCCTGATGATTTCAATAATAGGTACAAAAAATAGTAATGATTTAAAAGTGAAATTAAATCCTTGTAATTTTAAAGGGAATGTTGGTACTGCTATGGCTCAGTGGGTAGCACACTCGCCTTGGGGTCAGAAGGTTGTGGGTTCAGGTCCCACTCCAGGGACTTGAGCACAAAAATTTCGGCTGACGCTTTCAAGTCAGATGTCATCAACAATCAATTCAAACAAAAGCAGCCCACTTGATCGGCACACCATCCACCACTTTCAACATTCACTTCCTCCACCATCGGCGTACCGCGGCTGCAGTGTGTACCATCTCCAAGATGCACTGCAGCAACTCGCCAAGGCTTCTTCGGCAGCACCTCCCAAACCTGTGACCTCTACCACCTAGAAGGACAAGGGCAGCTGGTGCATGGGGAGCACCATCATCTCCAGTGCAGTGCTGCATTGTCGGAGGAGCCGTCTTTCGGAAGAGATGTTAAACCGAGGCCCCGTCTTCCCTTTCAGATGGATGTAAAAGATCCTATGGCACTATTTTGAAGAAGAGCAGGGGGAGTTATCCCCGGTGTCCTGGCCAATATTTATCCCTCAATCCACATCACTAAAGTAGATTATCTGGCCATTATCACATTGCTGTTTGTGGGAGTTGCACAAGTTGCCGCATTTCCCACATTACAACAGTGACTACGCTCCAAAAGTACTTCATTGGCTGTAAAGCGCTTTGAGACGTCCGGTGGTCATGAAAGTAAGTCTTTCTTTCTTTCTACTAATCAGATTCCCTCTGTTAAAAGGAGTTATGGTGGTGAGACTCCCTCTATAAAAGGAACACTGATGAGGAGAGTGCCTCTTTTAAACAAGTTCTGATGGCAAGATGAACTGGATTATGAGGATGAGACTCTGTTTTTAAAAGGTATCCCAAATGGTGAGTGAGACTCTTTAAATCGATGATTATAGAATCTAGCAGCACAGAAGGATGCCATTTGGACCATCGTGCCTGTGCCCATTCTTTGAAAGAATTATCCAATGACAACAACATCAACTTGCATTTATATAGCGCCTTTGACGTAGTAAAACGTCCCAAGGTGCTTCTCAGCAGCGTTATCAAACAAAATTTAACACTGAGCCACATAAAGAGAAATTAGGTCAGATCACCAAAAGATTGGTTAAAGAAGTAGGTTTTAAGTAGCGTCTTAAAGAAGGCGAGAGAGGTAGAGAGGCAGAGAGGTTTAGGAAGGGAATTCCAGTTTGGCAGCTGAAGGCACGGCCACCAATGGTGGAGTGATTATAATCAGGGATGCTCAAGAGGCCAGAATTAGAGGAGTGCAGACATCTCAGAAGGTTGTGGGGGAGCAGAAGATTTCAGAGATAGGGAGGGGCGAGGCCATGGAGGGATTTGAAACTTTGGAAGGATATCCAGTTAATGTCCCACTCTCCTGCTCATTCCCCAAAGCCCTGCAAATGTTCCCTTTTCAACAATATATCCGAGTTACCTTTTGAAAGTTGCTGCTGAAGCTGCTTCCTTTCAGGCAGTGCAAATCAAAAAGTAATGGTTCGGTGACACCCAGCCTGTGGTTTAAAAGCATATAGATGGGAGGAGAAAGGGCAGACTGGGGTAGAGAGTGGAAGGACTAGGGGTCGGTGAGCTGTGCTGTGCATTTCTCTGCATTTCGTGGCAGGAATATTGAATTCAAAATAAATAAATCCTCTCGATCTATTTCGAAATCAGGGTAGGGTCCCGTTTTTATAGGCAAGGAAAAATCAGGATAACGGTGAAACGTTCTGACTCCCCAGCATGAGGCTGTTCCCGTAAACACACGGACGGCCCCTGCTGAGAGATCAGTCAGGCTCTTTGGCCGCACCAGCAGAATCTAGCAGCAGTGTGCGTTAAATGACGGGGCTATGTGAAAGGCAGCAAGGAGTGATGCAGAGATGGGTCAGCAAGCTTTCTAAAGAGGACCTCAGTGGGGCCTCGGTTTAGGGAGGAGAGACCTCCACTGTTTGACAGCTGTAGGGACACACCGTCCCGACTACTGGTGGCTCTGAGACCTCCTCAATGGGCCGAACAGCCGCCTTCTGTCCTGAACTCGCTCTGATTTATAACTCCTCTCGGCACCTACAAACCATCTCTGGCACTGCTGGTGCACAAACTGATCGAATGACGAACTGTTGCTAGCATACCAGCTCTGTGTCACCATCACTAGAGCACCAGCTGTATGTCACGATCACTGGTGCACCAGCTCTGTGTCACTATCACTGGTGCACCAGCTCTGTGTCACTATCACTGGTGCACCAGCTCTATGTCACTATCACTGGTGCACCAGCTCTGTGTCACTATCACTGGTGCACCAGCTCTATGTCACTATCACTGGTGCACCAGCTCTATGTCACTATCACTAAAGCTCCAGCTCTGTGTCACAACCACTAGTGCACCAGCTCTATGTCACTATCACTAAAGCACCAGCTCTGTGTCACTATCACTAAAGCACCAGCTCTATGTCACTATCACTGGTACACCACCTCTGTGTCACTATCACTGGTGCACCAGCTCTGTGTCACTGTCACTGTCACACCAGCTCTGTGTCACTATCACTGGTGCACCAGCTCTGTGTCACTGTCACTGTCACACCAGCTCTGTGTCACTATCACTGGTGCACCAGCTCTATGTCACTATCACTGGTGCACCAGCTCTGTGTCACTATCACTGGTGCACCAGCTCTGTGTCACTATCACTGGTGCACCAGCACTATGTCTATCACTAGTGCATCAGCTCTATGTCACTATCACTAGTGTACCAGCTCTATGTCACTATCACTAGTGCATCAGCTCTCTGTCACTATCACTGGTGCACCAGCTCTATGGGCTCAATTTTACCCAACTCCTTTTTTTGGCTATAAACAGCACCGGAAAAAAGTTGCCCTGTCCTGGCTGCTCTTCCGAGTCCCCGGAATCCCAGCATGGCGTGCATTGTGAAGTGGGGGGCGGAGCAACAGGCCAGCGCCGAAAACAGTGCCGGCATCTGCGCGCGTGCTCCTCACCCTCCCAACGTGTCCTGCGGGCTGTGAGCAGGACCCACTGCTCGCAGCCCCTATCCCCAGCCGAAGGGATACCCTGATCTTCGCCGAAGTCTATCCCCGGCCAAGTGGTCTCTGCACCAGCCGGCCCACTGAGTTCCTGGGCCGAGGTAGGACTTCGGTTTTATTTTTTATTCATTGATGGTTGTGCTTGAGAGTTTTGATTGGCCGGGGGGGGGAGAATTTTTTTTGGGGGGGGCGGGGAACTTTTAACAAAAAACTTGATTCTGGCATAAAGGTAGGACTTCTATTTTTATTTATTATTGATTGATTGCTTATTACTTTTTGTGGTTTGTTTAGTGCTTTATAACTCTTGGTGCTTTAAATGTGCTTACCTGCGACGATTTCTTAACTGCCCGCAATGTTTTTCAGAGTTGGCCACATACGCTGACATAAGTCAATTTGGAGTAAGTTTTAGCTGGCCAAAGTGGCATAAATGGCCAAAACTGGTGTAAGTGTCTGGGAACGCCCCCTTTTGAAAAAAAAAACTGAACAAAAAATATCGTGCCTAACTGACTTACTCTGGAGCAAATTTTTGGGGGAAAATGGAATTTTTTAACTTACGCCAGAAAAAACAACTTTTTCCAAAAAAATTGGTACAAGTCATGGCCAAAATTGGGCCCAAAGTCACTATCACTGGTGCACCAGCTCTGTGTCACTGTCACTGTCACATCAGCTCTGTATCACTGTCACTAGTGCACCAGTTGTAGACTCTGAATTATTTACATATCAGCTCCGTGCAACTGCAGTGCTGATAGAACATAGAAACATAGAAAATAGGTGCAGGAGTAGGCCATTCGGCCCTTCGAGCCTGCACAACCCTGTGAGACTACACTAGTGCTACACCTCATGGACTGCTGGTACACCAATACTATTTTCAGTCTGTGCACTGGTGATACACTAGGACTGATGTCAGCGCTGTCACTATACGAGCGGTATACGAATTTCAGCTTGTTCACCAGTGCCGCACTACATTTGGAATTCACTGTCTGATAGGGTGGTGGATACAGATTCAATAGTATCCTTCAAAAGGGGATGGGATGAATACCTAAAGAAGAAAAAATATCAGGGATATGGGGAAAGAACGGGGTAGTGGGACTAACTGGATTGCTCTTCGAAGGAGCCGGCGCAGACTCAATGGGCTGAATGGCCTCCTTCTATGCTGTGCTATTCGATGATCCTATGTACTGATGTCAGCACTTTCTCACTATAATAGTGTCACGCCTGAAGTGATGTCAATACTTTGTCACTATGCTAGTCCCTGATAAAGTGCAACATCCCCACTGACACCTGGGAGTCCCTGGCCAAAGACCGCCCTAAATGGAGGAAGTGCATCCGGGAGGTCGCTGAGCACCTCGAGTCTCATCGCCAAGAGCATGCAGAAATCAAGCGCAGGCAGCGGAAAGAGCGTGCGGCAAACCAGTCCCACCCACCCTTTCTCTCAACGACTATCTGTCCCACCTGTGACAGGGACTGTGGTTCTCGTATTGGACTGTTCAGCCACCTAAGGACTCATTTTTAGAGTGGAAGCAAGTCTTCCTCGATTCCGAGGGACTGCCTATGATGTTGGTGACTATGCTAGTGGTACACGAGGACTGTTAGCTCGAGCCCAAGGGGTGCACCAGTACTGGTGCCAGCTCTGTGTATAGATAAGCAATCCTTTGAGGAAGTGTCTTTGCATGAACAAATTACAATACAAGTGTTTCACTTCAGGCAAAGTACCAGACAAATAAGTGTCACGTCAATCCACTCAGCTCTTTAAAGAGGGCGTCTGCCACATGGACTCTTTTCAATGGCTATAAATGGCTACAAAAATAAATGGCTTTAACTTGTTGTGGGAGAGGTCCGCTCTATTGTTTTTACTATTCTTGTAGCGGCAGTGATTGCCGATGACATCACTGGGGGTAATGGTTCGGAATGAATGACTGTGACAGTGTGGGAGGGGGAGCGGAATGAAGACAAATAGAGATGTCGCCCTCAATCTAGGGCGCTTCACTAATTGCGGCAATCTGACTATCTGTCTGAATGGCAGCGTCCTCCCAATGGCCAGCCCCAGTGACTCGCTTCCCTCCACAATAAGGCTGTCACAATTCACTACTTAACCGCATTTAAAAAAAAAACTCCAATAGCAACAGGACAGAACGAAACAAAAAGACACTGATGCTAATCCCGATCCTTTGCAATTGTTTTTTTTTTTAAAAAGAGTCTTTAATGGTATATCTGCCTCTTTAACAGACCCGGCAACCCTCATTTGCTGGGAGTCAGCTTCATTAAATGAATTTGATGGGTTTGCAGTTTTTTGCCTCCTCGTAAAATCTCATTCCTTGTGGAGAAGACAGACAGATACACCTACTAATCTATTCCCCCCTGCCTCCCCCCCCCACCACTCTCCAATATTAGACATTTTAAAATCAATTTACATAGAAGTAGCATCATTTTAAAGTTAACAGGATTTGATGAAGAGCCAACTTAAAAATGTGAAAGTTTGCAAAAGAAAATCAAATCCTCAAAGCACAATGGATTGAGAATCATAGAAAATCATAGAATGGTTATAGCACTGAAGAAGGCCATTTTGCCCATCGCGCCCGTGCCGGCTCCCTGCAAGAGCACATCAGCCAGTCCCACTCCTCCGCCCTTTCCCCGTAACCCTGCAAATGTTTTTCTTTCAGGTACTTATCCAACTCCCTTTAGAAAGCCACGATTGAGTCTGCCGCCACCACCCTTTCAGGCAGCGCATTCCAGATCATAACCACTCGCTACGTTTTTCCTCATGTCGCTTTTGGTTCTTTTACCAATCACCTGAAATCTGTGTCCTCTGGTTCTCGACCCTTCCGCCAATGGGAACAGTTTCTCTCAATCTACTCTGTCCAGACCCCTCATGATTTTGAACACCTCTATCAAATCTCCTCTCAATCTTCTCTGCTCTAAGGAGAATAACCCCAGCTTCTCCAGTCTATCCTCGTAAATGAAGTCCCTCATCCCTGGAATCATTCTTGTAAATCTTTTCTATACCTTCTCCAGGGCTTTCACATCCTTCCTAAAGAGCAGTGTCCATAATTGGACACAATACTCCAGTGCTTCATAGCTTATCATTTATTAAGGGTAACCTTCATTGCAGCACTGATGGAGTGCAGCATTTTTAGGGGTGCTGTCTTTTGGATGGAAAGTCAAACCAAAGCCCCATATCCCTGTTCAGGTGAACATAAACGATTGTCTGATTGTATTGTCAGCTGTGGCTCAGTGGGTAGCACTCTTGCCTCTGAGTCAGTAGGTTGTGGGTTCAAACCCCACCCTAGAAACTTGGATAAGATGTTAAACTGAGGCCCTATCTGCCCTCTCAGATGGACGTAGGAGATCCTATGCCATTATTTCGAAGAAGAGCTGGGGAGCTATCCCTGGTGTTCTGGCCAATATTTATCCCTCAATCAACATCATGAAAAACAGACTACCTGGTCATTATCACATTGCTGTTTCTGAGAACTTACTGTGCACAATTTGGCTGCCGTGTTTCCAACATTATGACAGTAACTACACATTTTTTTTTTAAAGTACTTAATTGGCTGGGTCGGAAGGCCCCATGAAGCCACCATTCAACGGCTGTGGGAGGGTTTGAAACAATGGCATTTTCTTTAGCCACCATCCCAGCACCAACAATACCTAAATGCACCTGACTTTGCTCCCCACCCTGTGCCCACAGCACTCCATGAAGTGGAACACAGGAATAGGAGTAAGCCCTCGAGTCTGTTCCGTCATTGAATTAGATCATGGCTGATCTGCACTTGAACTCCATTTACCCGCCTCTGACCCATATCCCTTGATACCCTTACATAACAAAAAATCTAACGATCTGAGTCCTGAATGATCCAATTGAGCCCCAGCAACTGCAACCTTTTGGGGGCAGAGAGTTTCAGATTTTCACTGCCCTTTGTGTGGAAAAGTGCTTCCTGATTGCATTTCAAGAATGGCCTAGCTCTGATTTTAAGATTATGCGCTCTTACATAAGAACATAAGAACATAAGAAATAGGAGCAGGAGTAGGCCATACAGCCCCACGAGCCTGCTCTGCCATTCAATAAGACCATGGCTGATCTGATCATGGACTCAGCTCCACTTCCCCACCCGCTCCCCATAACCCCTTCTTCCCTTATCGTTTAAGAAACTGTTTATTTCTGTCTTAAATTTATTTAATGTCCCAGCTTCCACAGCTCTCTGAGGCAGCAAATTCCACAGATTTACAACCCTCTGAGAGAAGAAATTTCTCGTCATCTGTGTTTTAAATGGGCGGCCCCTTATTCTAAGATCATGCCCCTAGTTCTAGTCTCCCCCATCAGTGAAAACATCCTCTCTGCATCCACCTTGTCAAGCCCCCTCATAATCTTATACATTTCAATAAGGTCACCTCTCATTCTTCTGAATTCCAATGAGTAGAGGCCCAACCTACTCAACCTTTCCTCATAAGTCAAATCCCTCATCCCCTGAATCAACCTAGTGAACCTTCTCTGAACTGCCTCCAAAGCAAGTATGGAAACCAAAACTGCATGCAGTATTCCAGGTGTGGCCTCATCAAAACCTTGTATAGCTGTAGTAAGTCTTCCCTGATTTTATACTCCATCCCCTTTGCAATACAGGCCAAGATTCCATTGGCCTTCCTGGTCACTTGCTGTATCTGCATACTATCCTTTTGTGTTTCATACACAAGTACCCCCAGGTCTCGCTGAACTGCGGCACTTTGCAATCTTTCTCCATTTAAATAATAACTTGCTCTTTGTTTTTTTCTGACAAAGTGCATGACCTCACACTTTCCAACATTATACTCCATCTGCCAAATTTTTGCCCACTCACTTAACCTGTCAATGTCCTTTTGCAGATTTTGTGTGTCCTCCTCACACATTGCTTTTCATCCCATCTTTGTATCGTCAGCAAACTTAGCTACTTGGCTCTTGTTCTGGATTCCCCCACCAAAGGAAATCCTCCCCTTTGTATTCCAACCTGCAGAAGATAATGGCCAACATTCTATTACCCTTCTCACATGGTGCCAGCCGTGGCTCAGTGGGTAGCACTCTCACCTCTGAGTCAGAAGGCTGTGGATTCAAGTCCCTCTCCAGAGATTTGAGCACAAAATATTGTCTGATACTCCCAGTGCAGCACGTCAATGGCTGTAAAGCACTTTGGGACAACCTAAGGTTGTGAAAGGCACTATATAAATGCAAGTCTTTCTTTATTTTTATTACTTTTTGTATCTTTGCACTAGCTTTTAGTGATTTGTGTACCTGGACACTCAAATTGTTCCTCCATAGTTCCTTGTCTTTTGCTATTATGAAAATATTCTGATTTGTCTTTTTTGGATGCAAAGATCACATTTCCCCACACTGAACTCCAATTGACCATTTTCACCCACTCACTTAATCTGTCCATGTCCCTTTGTAATTTTTGTTTCCCACCAACACAGTTTACTGTACCCTCTAACCTAGTGTCATCTGCAAACTTGGATATACAACTTTCTACATCTTTGTCCAAGTCATTGAGGGTGAAAAGCTGAGGCCCCAGTACAAATCCCTGGTGACATCACTTGTCACGTCTCACCAATCAGAGAACATTTCCTTTTCTCTTCCCAATCAATTACTAGCCCATGTCAAAAGGCTACCTTCAATTCCACGCGCTTTATTTTTCCTAATAATCTCTTGTGTGGATCCTATCTAATGCCCTCTGGAAGTCAGTATAGACAACATCCATAGACACAGCCCTATCCACCATACTAGATTAGTCAGATTATAGCCTACCCATCAGAAATCCATGCTGACTGTCTTTGATTAGCTCATACCTATCCGCGTTCAGTCACTCTGTCCTTGTGAAAGCTGGCAAGACAAAAGCAGTGCTCAGTGATGACGTAATCTTTGGAAACGGTTCACCAATTCAATTTTCTGGCTTGCATGCAAGGAACCAGACTACTCATATCTGAAAATACATATAAACACAAATGCGCGCCGCACACAAAACTATCAAAAATCATAGGCAATCCCTCGGAATCGAGGAAGACGTGTTTCCACTCCCAAAGTGAGTTCTCTGGTGGCTAAACAGTCCAATATGAGAGCCACAGACTCTGTCACAGGTGGGAAGGGGTGGGTGGAGCTGGTTTTCCGCGTGCTCCTTCCGCTGTCTGTGCTTGACCTCTTCACGCTCTTTGCGTTGAGACTCGAAGAACTCAACGCCCTCCCGGATGCACTTTCACCACCTAGGCCAGGGTCTTCCAGGTATCAGTGGTGATGTCGCACTATACCAGGGAGGCTTTGAGGGTGTCCTTGTAACACTTCCGCTGCCCACCTTTGGCTCGTTTACCATGAAGGAGCTCCGCATAAAGCATTTGCTTAGGGAATCTCGTATCTGGCATGCGAACTATGTGGCTTGCCAAGCGAAGCTGATCGAGTGTGGTCAGTGCTTCAATACTGGAGATGTTAGCCTGGTTGAGGACACTGACGTTGGTGCGTCTGTCCTCCCAGGGGATTTGCTGGATCTTACGGAGACACCGTTGGTGATATATCTCCAGCGATTTGAGGTGCCTTCTATACAACGTCCATGCCTTGGATCCATACAGGAGGGCAGATATTACTACAACCCTGTTGACCATGAGCTTGGTGGTAGATTTGAGGGCTAGGTCTTCAAACACTCTTTTCCTCAGATGGCCAAAGGCTGCATTGGCGCACTGGAGGCGATATTGAATCTCCGAATCAATGTCTACCTTTGTTGATAAGAGGCTCCCGAGATATGGGAAATGGTCCACGTTGTCGAGGGCCACGCGTGAATCTTGATGCCGCACACACGCACAACCAAAAGCATACATTCAAGCACACATGCGCAAGCATACAAACATGCACACACACTCACGTACACACGCAAACATACACATGCTCATACGCACGCACACAGACAGATACACGCACATACACACATGAACATACACACTCACACATCCACATATATATACACTTATGCACAAACATGCATACGCACATGCACACACGCACAAATACACATGCACATACACACACACACATACACATGCACGACTACACGTGCGCACACAGACAAATACATGCGCACGCACACATATATATACACACAGATACACGCACCCACACACACATTTTTTATATATATTTGACAGGAGCTTCAAGTTCCAGTGCAGGCATTAAATGAATGCTCACTTTCTGCCTCCCAGACCATAATTAGAATCCGGTAATAACGATAGCTTGTTTGACTCAATAGGGATCATTCTCATCAGTTAATGGCCTACCCTTCCTTTTTATATAAAGCTTTTCAGCTACGAAAGCAGTGAATTTTGGCATGAATTACAGACTCCATAAAATTAAATGTACATTAAAGAAGTCTGCAAATGGTTATTGTTGACTGCAAGGCTCTCATTCAAAAGGCAAAGCGTGGGCTGTAAAGAGTTAATCTCTGTACTGGCAGAAATCTATACTTGAGCTCCGGCCAAATGCCTCTTGGATGACATTAATGTATGTTTCCGTTGGCACGGCGACCTTGTTTTTGTGCAGTGATTGGAATCTCACATATATGTGGCATGCTGTGAATACTGGGCACCCACAGCAGATGTACTCCAGTAGCAAATCTGACAGGATTATTAAATTGTAAGATAACTGTTTAAAATATTTAAAAGAAATGGTGATTGACTGAGCGGGCCAAATAAAATCCGCTGCTGCACTGAGTCCTGGCTCTGAACAGGCACAGAGAGGTTCACACTGTACCGACAGAATCATCGGCAATAGGACTCATTATGTGCCTATGGGCCACTTCCTACACACCCAACAACTCCAACTGGCATTAATATAGTGCCTTTAACATCCCAAGGTGCTTCTGTATATTTGTGGCCTTCAGTAGACTTAATGGCCGCAATGTTAACTACCCCCCCACCGCCAACACACGATGGGCGGGAGAGGTTTGGAGATCAGGCGGGGTGGGAGGGGGGCTGTTAAAAAAAATATATTTTTTAAGGGCAACGTGGAGAGGAAGGACACCTCATTAACATATATAAAACAGGCTCCTAAATTGCAGTTGGGAGCCTGATTTCAAATTGGACAGTTGCCGCGTGGGTTTCCCAGGGCTCGGGAAACCCGGCAACAAAAGAGGAGCGGGAGCTGTCGGCTCCACATGGTAAGTGCCTCTGGGCTCCCAATGAATACTGTGGGCCACTGCCATCAGACTACGTGATCGGCTTCTATCCCTCCCCTATCTCAGACCAACTGCCCGCTGAAGTGTAATTCACACCTTTTCACTTCTTTCACCATATTCCTGTTTATGTTCTGCACATGCGCATGTGTGTTGAATTTCTGTGCTTCTTATCTCTACTTTATTTTTAACTAAGCAGAATCATTGCTGTGATCTATAAAATGTACCGGTGTCTTTAACATCTGCCATTCTGAAGCGAATGGGCCCTCTCGGCACCAGACTACAGTTAATCCAATAAGAAGCTTACTGCAATGAAACGAAAGAAAGACTCGCATTTATATAGTGCCTTTCATGACCACTGGACTTCTCAAAGCACTTTACAGCCAATTAAGTACTTTTGGAGTGTAGTTACTGTTGTAATGTAGGAAACATGGCAGCCAATTCGCGCACAGCAAGCTCCCACAAACAGCAATGTGATCATGACCAGATAATCTGTTTTTTTGTTATGTTGATTGAAGGATAAATATTGTACAGGACACTAGGGATAACTCCCCTGCTCCTCTTTGAAATAGTGCCATAGGATGTTTTATGTCCACCTGAGAGAGCAGATGGGGCCTCGGTTTAACATCTTATCCGAAAGGCAGCACCTCTGACAGTGCAGCACACCCTCAGTATTACACTGCAGTGTCAACCTAGATTTTTTTTGTGCTCAATTTTCTGGGTGGGACTTGAACCCACAACCTTCCAACGTAGAGGCGAGAGAGTTACCCACTGAGCCACAGTTGACACTTAATTCCAACACACCCTCAGTATTACACTGCAGTGTCAACCTAGATTTTTTTTGTGCTACAAGTTCCTGGGTGGGACTTGAACCCACAACCTTCCGACGTAGAGGCGAGAGAGCTACCCACTGAGCCACAGTTGACACTTAATTCCAATTGGCCAATTGTTCACGGGGTATCTACACTGAGGGTAGATTAACAAAAGATGTAAGGGGGTTGCTGGGAATGGGTTTCAGGTGGATGTGGGATGGGGCGAGAGTCAATCCCCGGCCCTGGGCGTCATTATTTTGAGGTCGAGGGGGATAATTTAGGCAGGGTCTCACGGGTGGGAAGGAGGGAAGAGCTAGGGGGCAGCAGAGGCCCAGCCTTCTCTTGTGGGGCCTGGTAGGCCTCTGCAGGCTTCTAGGTAAGTTTAAACCTAACTTTTAGGGTCTCCACTTCTTTCTCGACAGTTTTTACCGAGCACGATAGAGGCCCAGATTGTCGGAAGTTAAAATGCAGCGTGCGGAAAGGGGATGGTAAGATTTCGGAGGTGATTCTAACTGAGCAGGGTGGGATAAAACGCCCTCATGGTTTCTGCATTGTAGTGATCAGGAAACACTTACAGGCACAGCAGACACAGAGGAAACCATAATGGTAAGAAACAGCTTAAAGTTGAACCTCCGAACGTCCCATAGAGCTTCACAGCCAATGAAGCACTTTTTAAAGTGCAGCCACTGTTGTAATGTAGGGAAATAGTGTTTTTTTTATTAACCATTACTAAGAGATGCCTGCAGTCTATTTTAGTGGATTCTACAATACATTCTGTGTATTTCTGGAGCAAATTCATTAAAGGAGGAAGTGATTCTATCAGTAAGTTCTATAAGTAACAAGGACCTAAAGCAGAAGATAATTCTTGTCGTTAAAACACTGAGCAGGAAGCACTTACAGGGTGGGTAACTCCTGGAGTGAGTGTCTTGGGAATTTAATTATTTAACCCTATCCAAGGTAATTATTCTTTTCTCGAATCGATTAGTTCTCAAGCTCTTCTCACCCACTAGGCTTTTCGGCGCAACCTTGCACATCATCTGCTTCAAGCAGTTGATCAGTGCAGTGGGCATAATGGAACGGCACTGGGTTCCATTTTCAGACAGATCGCTAGCTGTCTGCTTTATTGATCCTTGCTGAGCCTTTTCTCTGTCTTGACTGGTCTGTTTATCTGCTGGCTCCCCGGCCGCGTTTATGAATAAGTCATTAATGTCCGTGGAACTTTGTTCTGAGTTGCCTCCCTCCCTTTTAAGTACTGCACTTCAATTCTGGCCTCTTGTGCAGCCCCGATTTTAGTCACTCCACTATTGGCGGCCGTGCTTTCAGCTGCCTAGGGCCTAAACTCTGGAATTTCTCCCCCCGCCCTCCCCCCTACCAGCCACCCGCCACCAAACCTCTCCATCTCTCTACCTCTCTCTCCTCCTTTAAGACGCTCATTAAATCTTTGACCAAGCTTCTGGTCACCTGTCCTAATATCTCCTTATGTGCCTCAGTGTCAAATATCTCCATATGTGGCTTGGATGTCAAATTTTGTCTGATAACTCTCCTGTGAAACGCCTTGGGATGCTCTACTACATTAAAGGCGCCTCATAACTGCACCTTATTGTTGTTGTACTTCTCTTCCCTGGAGTTACAGACAGATGACTGTAAAGATTACCCGCATCTACATTTTTACTACCAGCAGAAAATATATTACTTAGAAAGAATGAACTTGCATTTATATAGCGCCTTTCATGACCTTGGGGTGCCCACAATGCTTTGCAGCCACTGAAGTACTTTTTGAAGTGTAGTCACTATTGTAATGTAAGAAACACGGGAACCTATTTGTGCACTCCAAGGTCCCACAAACATGTCCGGATAATCCGTTTTAGATGTTGATTGAGGGATAAATATTGTCCAGGACACCAGGGATATCTCCCCTGCTCTTCTTCGAAAGAGTGCCATGGGATCTTTTACGTCCACCTGAGAGGGCAGAATGGGCCTCGGTTTAACGTCTCACCCAAAAGACGGCACCTCCGACACTGCAGCACTCCCTCAGCACTGTACTGGAGTGTCGGCTTAGATTTTTGTGCTCGAGTCCCTGGAGAATCCACAACCTTCTGACTCAGAGGAGTGAGCGCGACCCACTGAGACACGGCTGACACCACAAAAAGGAATGGATAGATGCCCTCAATGGCTAAGTGTCTATTGTTAATGAGTCCCTCCCTATAACGTAAAGATTTACCTATCCTGAATTGTGTGCAGTGTTAACGAATGGTAATGTTGCTTGCCTATAATGAATGGAGCATCCATTTGCATCTTCAATCAGGACTAGAGTGTATTTCAAAGCTGCTGCTGCTCCTCTGTGATTGAGTCAGCCTCTGCGCAAGGCTAAATGTTCAATATTTAAAATAACTCCCCCAGAAGGTACTGCACAGCAGGAGTCCGGACCTCAGAGGAATGGTGAAGCTGATGACTAATTGTTCCTTGGGTCTTGGAATACAACACAGACAGACGGAATAACATGCAAAGCGAAGGCATTTAGTGCCTGGAATTCAGCCTCGTGCTTTGGTAGCAGAGCACAGCAGACAGTAAGGATCCAATCTTAAAAGTGGCTGTTCTGTTCTTAACCCCTTTCAATCATGATTATTTTACTGATTGTAAAAGTGTACAAGAAGACAGGGCATACATCCTAACCAGGGGTTTGCTCCATTGAATTATACGTAGAATTTTGGTTTGTTGCACAGCACATAATGAATTAGTTTATTCCTGCATGCCTATATGGATATATATATGTATATGGGTTATTATATATTGTTAGCAAATTACTTAGCATTTACAGCAGGCCATTCGGCCCAACTGGTCTATGCTGGTGTTTATGCTCCACATGAGCCTCCTCCCACCCTACTTCATCTCACCCCCATCAGCACATTCTTCTATTCCTTTCTCCCTCATGTGTTTATCTAGCTTCCCCTTAAATACATCTATGCTATTTGACTCAACTACTCCTTGTGGTAGCACATTCCACATTTTACATAATATACGGATATTGAACATAGATATGTTTTACATGTATGTATGTTTTTTTTATATATACTATTTGGTCACCATGATATTGGTCCCCTATGATAAGTTGCAGATTCTCTCTCTCACACATGCATACACAGTTTCTCTTTACAAAATAAAAACTAAATATAAACTCAGTAAGGTTTTTGAGCTCTCCGCCTCTCTACCTCTCTTTCCTCCTTTAAGACGCTCCTTAAAACCTACCTCTTTGACCAAGCTTTTGGTCATCTGCCCGAATTTCTCCTTATGTGGCTCGGTGTCAAAGTTTGTTTTATTATAACACTCCTGTGAAGCGTCTTGAGACGTTTAACTACGTTAGAGGCACTATATAAATATAAGTTGTTGTTCCTGTTCTTACATAAGAACATAAGAACATAAGGATTAGGAACAGGAGTAGGCCATCTAACCCCTCGAGCCTGCTCCGCCATTCAACAAGATCATGGCTGATCTGGCTGTGGACTCAGCTCCACTTACCCGCCCGCTCCCCATAACCCTTAATTCCCTTATTGGTTAAAAATCTATCTATCTGTGATTTGAATACATTCAATGAGCTAGCCTCAACTGCTTCCTTGGGCCGAGAATTCCACAGATTCACAACCCTCTGGGAGAAGAAATTCCTTCGCAACTCGATTTTAAATTAGCTCCCCTGTATTTTGAGGCTGTGCCCCCTAGTTCTAGTCTCCCCGACCCTTGACCCTGTAAAGTGTAAAGTGTCTATTGTCATCCGGAGTGACTTGTTCGGATGTTGATAATTTTTGAATCTACTTTAAAATGTTTCCATTGAATTGCATCTGTTTCACATGAGGCTCATTAGGGATTAGTGATGTGGCTTCATCACTGACCTGACATGAACTATTGCGAACCACAGTATGGATGCCGACAGGGGCCAAACATAGCTGCAGTCATAGAAACTAGATAATATAGTTCTGCGTTACAACTTTCATGTGGAAAGATATCAGTTGAAATGAAAAATAACATTTCCACTGGCAGGACTTCAGAGTGATGGAATAGCATCGCATTGATTTTCATTTTCAGCTAAAAATACTCGTTAAAGTGAATCCTTTTCTTCAGTTTTCACATGTTATAAATAGAACGTTATGGGCAGCAGTGTGATTATGATAAGTATCTCCATTTGTGAGGTTGACCATCACCCACGCATGACTGTCACTTGTGAGTTATCTGCTCAGTCTCACTTGTGGTAATATTTACACTGTTGAATGCGACTTGACCCCCCTGATTCAACTATTAGCCTGCCACTGGAGACCATGCATCACTTGTAGTTTATTTTTCAAGTTGCTGCCGTATTGGTAATAAAACCAGTTTAAAACCTCAATTCCCCTCTTGTCCCTCGACTGCTTAAATTTTTTCTTTTTCCCCAAGAAAGCCATCCAGAAACCAACACTTCAAGGAGACGAACCTTGCGACTCCTTCAAGCTTGTCCAATTCACCGAGGCCCCAGTCTCGGTTGCTGTAATGTATGCACCTGTGACAGGTTCGTTACAAAAATAGTTGGAGAGCTGTTGCATTGTGAGTGGCTTAGCCAGTCACGTGATGTTCACAAAACTCAATAAAACCCCAGTCAGTTGGGTCCAGATCATCCATGATGAGGTATGCAGTTGTGAGCCTAGTGGATGAACTGGTAATGTGTAGTGTGATTGTTAAACTTTTGTTAATAAACCAACTATTCTTAATAGCAATGTGTTGCTATGAATTCTTAAGCAAAGAACCCACGTAGCAAATACATTACAAGTGCCAATTGGATGGCATCAAGTGAGGAGGAGGTGGCTGGGGATGAACTCCAGGCTGCATAGAATCATAGAAATTTACATCACGGAAGGAGGCCATTTCGGCCCATTGTGTCTGCGCTGCCGACCAAGAGCTATCCAACCTAATCCCACTTTCCAGCTCTTGGTCCATAGCCCTGTAGGTTACAGCACTTTAAGTGCACATCCAAGTATTTTTAAAATGTGGTGAGGCTTTCTGCCTCTACCACCCTTTTAAGCAGTGAGTTCCAGACCCCCACAACCCTCTGGGTGAAGACATCTCACCTCATATCTCCTCTAAACCTCCCCCAATTACTTTATATCTATGCCCCCTCTGTTGTTGACCCCTCTGCCAAGGGAAACAGGTCCTTCCTAGCCACTCTATCCAGGCCCCTCACAATTTTATACATCTCTATAAGGTCTCCCCTCAGCCTCCTCTGTTCCAAAGAAAACAGACCCAGCATCTCCAATCTTTCCTCATAGCCAAAATTCTCCAGTCCAGGCAACATTCTTGTAAATGTCCTCTGCACCCTTTCCAGTACAATCACATCTTTCCTGTAATGTGGTGACCAGAACTGCACGCTGTACTCCAGCTGTAGCCTAACCAGTGTTTTATACAGTTCAAGCTCATGCTTCGACTAATAAAGGCAAGTATTTCATATGCCTTCTTAACCACCTTATCTACACGGCCTGCTACCTTCAGGGATCTATGGACCTGTACTCCAAGTCCCTTTGTTCCTCTACATTTTTCAGTGTCATACCATTTAATGTGTATTCCCTTGCCTTGTTTGACCTCCCCAAACGCATTACCTCACACTTATCTGGATTGAATTCCATTTGCCACTGTTCTGCCCACCTGACCAGTACATTGATATCTTCCTGCAGTCCGCAGCTTTCTTCTTCATTATAACCACACAGCCTATTTTAGTGTCATCTGCAAACTTCTTAATCATACTCCTAATATTCACGTCCAAGTCATTGATATATACCACAAAAAGCAAGGGGCCCAGCACTGAGCCCTGCGGAACCCCATTGGATACAGCCTTCCAGTCACAAAAACACCCATCAACCATTACCTTTTGCTTCCTGCCTCTAGGTAAATTTTGGATCCAACTTGCCACTTTGTCTTGGATTCCATGGGCTTTTACTTTCGTGACCAGGCTGCCATTTGGGATCTTATCAAAAGCTTTGCTAAAATCCATATACACTACATCATACGCACTATCCTCATTGATTCTCCTCGAAAAATTCTGTCAAGTTAGTCAGACACGACCTTCCCTTAACAATTCCATGCTGACTGTCCTTTCCTTAATCCATGTCTTTCCAAAAGAAGATTTATCCTGTCCATCAGGTTTTTTCCCAATAATTTTCCCACCATTAAGGTTAGCCTGACTGGCCTGTAGTTACTCGGTCTATCCCTTTCTCCTTTTTCAAACAAAGTTATCACATTAGCAGCCCTCCAGTCTTCTGGCACCACACCTGTAGCCAGAGAGGACTGGAAAATGATGGTCAGAGCCTCTGCTATTTCCTCTTTGGCTTCTCTTAACAGCCTGGGATACAATTTAATCCGGGCCTTGGGATTTATCCACTTTCAAAGCTGCTAAGCCCTTTAATACTTCCTCTCTCAGAGAGGAAGAAAAAAAATCAGCCAGGGTTTCCACACTTCCAGTAATTCCAGCTAAAATGTGTTTGGGTGCAGGCAAGACCAGGCTGAGCTGTGTGATGCCCCGATCTCTAGATGTTCTAAAGATGCTCAGGGGTCTTGGGCGGTAGCGGTAAAGGGGCGGAATCACATCAGCCACCCGTTCTACGCCACATCTGCTATTCAGCTCTCTCGACTTCAATGGAATGGGATGTATTTTTGTATTCATTCACGGGCATCGCTGGCAAGGCCGGCATTTATTGCCCATCCCTAATTGCCCTTGAGAAGGTGGTGGTGAGTTGCCTTCTTCAACCAAGTGCAGTTAAGAGTCAACCACATTGCTGTGGGTCTGGAGTCACATACAGGCCAGACCGGGAAAGGGCGGCAGATTGCCTTCCCTAAAAGACATTAGTGAACTCGATGGGTTTTTAGGACAATCTGGCAGTTTCAAGGTCACCAGAATTATTTAATTAACTGAATTTACATTCCCCAGCTACTCGTGGTGGGATTGGAACTCGCGTCTCTAGTCCAGGCCCCTGGATTACTATTCCAGTAACATAACCATTATGCTACCACACCCCTACCTATCCCAGGGGCCCATGTGATACCATCAATTTAGCGCCCCTGCCCAAGACGGATTTCCACCCCTTGCTGTGTACCCGGGGAAAACATACCCCAGTATAAAAACAACTGCATAAGTAGCACCCCTATAATTATAGTTGCTTAGGGTATGGTGGTGCAGTGGTCTGTGTTCCCCCTAAGGAGCGTGGGTGTGCGTGGTCCCATGATGGCCCCTCACAAGCTGCTGCCGCTGGAAGATAGTGCGCATATGCAGCAAATTTACAGGGACCGCGCACAAATAGAAAATTAGGGGGAATATTGGTAGCGGTTACATTAACCGGCTAGTAATCCACAGAACAAGAGTTCAAGTCCCAACATTGGAAGTTTGACAATTTAAATTCAGTTTTAAAAAACATGGAAATAAAAAGTCGGTATCAGTAAAAGTGACTATTAACCTGTTGGATTGTTGGGAAAGATCCAACTGGTTCATTACAGATTTGTAGGGAAGGAACCCTGCCAACCTTACAGGGTCTGGCCTACATGTTATTCCAGTCACACACCAATGTGGTTGACTCTTGCCTTCTGAAGTAGTCCAAACAAGCCAGTCAGTTGTAACAAGCTCAGGGCAACTAGTGATGAGCAATACTTTCCAGGATTCCCGAGAACAGTGTTTCTCACTGTTTAGGGCCACGTCATAAAACCACATCCTGTTTGAAGGCCACTCTCAATAACGCTCCAAAAACACTTTCCCTCAAGAGGATGAGCGATCACAGGGCTAAATACCAGCTCTGGCGGCATCCTACAGCCGAGCACATCAGAACATCTGCCACGGGCCACAGCTGCGACTGGCCCAGAGCGGGTTTTATAACGTAACCTGGCTCTTGGGAGCGAACTTCCCTCCATAAACCTCAGCTCATCTAAAGCTATCCTGACACGCACCAAGTCCCATACACTCCTCAGCCCTTGTCCTTGCTTCCTTGTTTTGCAAATCCCTCCGTAGCCTCACCCATCCCTATCTCTGTAACCTCCTACAGCCCTGCAACCCTTCGAGATCTCTGCGTTCCTCCAATTATGGCCTCTTGCCTATATCCCCTATTTCCTTCGCCCCTACATTGGCAGCCATGCCTTCAGCTGTTTAGGCCTTAAGCTCTGGAATTCCCTCCCTAAACCTCCTCGCATCTTGCCGCTTTGTCCAAGTTTTTGGTCACCTGTCCTAGTACCTCCTTGCGTGGTTCGGTGTCACATTTTGTCTGATGATGCTCCTGTGAAGCGACGTTCGGGATGTTTTGCTACGTTAAAGGTGCTATATAAATGCAAGTTGTTGTTGAGCTGCCTACCTGCATTTCCTAGTGGACAGTGCAGGCAGTCTTCATGTAAACTGATTGCACTGTGGGGCTCATTGTTTCGTGCACGCACAGACTGGTCATGACTATCTGGTAACTGCAAATGTACGAAGTGCTGAAGTCATGATATCACTCTGGCTAATGTACTACTGCTGCCAGAACGGCACATTTACTGGCGCCAGAAATACTGCCGGCAGTCGGAAAGACCCAGTTAAAAAAAAAACAAGGCCTTCTACAGGAGCTGTTCACTGTCAGCTTGGCTCAGTGTTAGCTCTCGTCTCTGAGCCTAGAAGGTTGTGAGTTCACGCTCCACTGTCGGAGGTTAGGTGAGTGGGCAAATGCATGGCAGATGAAGTATAATGTGGATAAATGTGAGGTTATCCACTTTGGTGGTAAAAACAGAGAGACAGACTATTATCTGAATGGTGACAGATTAGGAAAAGCGAAGGTGCAACGAGACCTGGGTGTCATGGTACATCAGTCATTGAAGGTTAGCATGCAGGTACAGCAGGCGGTTAAGAAAGCAAATGGCATGTTGGCCTTCATAGCGAGGGGATTTGAATACAGGGGCAGGGAGGTGTTGCTACAGTTGTACAGGGCCTTGGTGAGGCCACACCTGGAGTATTGTGTACAGTTTTGGTCTCCTAACTTGAGGAAGGACATTCTTGCTATTGAGGGAGTGCAGCGAAGGTTCACCAGACTGATTCCCGGGATGGCGGGACTGACCTATCAAGAAAGATTGGATCAACTGGGCTTGTATTCACTGGAGTTCAGAAGAATGAGAGGGGACCTCATAGAAACGTTTAAAATTCTGACGGGTTTAGACAGGTTAGATGCAGAAAGAATGTTCCCAATGTTGGGGAAGTCCAGAACCAGGGGTCACAGTCTGAGGATAAGGGGTAAGACATTTAGGACCGAGATGAGGAGAAACTTCTTCACCCAGAGAGTGGTGAACTTGTGGAATTCTCTACCACAGAAAGTAGTTGAGGCCAATTCACTAAATATATTCAAAAGGGAGTTAGATGAAGTCCTTACTACGCGGGGGATCAAGGGTTATGGCGAGAAAGCAGGAAGGGGGTACTGAAGTTTCATGTTCAGCCATGAACTCATTGAATGGCGGTGCAGGCTAGAAGGGCTGAATGGCCTGCTCCTGCACCTATTTTCTATGTTTCTATGTTTCTATGTGCAGCGTTTCAGATGAGACGTTTAAGCTCAGCCCACATGACACTATACAAAGAGCATTAGAAGTTCTCTAGGTGTCCTGGCCAATCATGAAAAATGAGGTGTGAGCACCACGCTTGCATTTAGGTCTGTCTAAAACACGCTTCGAACCATTCGGCTGTAAATGGTATTCATATCGGAAAATCTAGGGTCGCATCTCATAGAATGATAGAATCTTACAGCACAGGAGGAGGCCATTGGGCCCATCATATGTGAGCCGGCTCATTGAAAGAGCTCTCCAATTTAGTTCCACCCCCCAGCTTCTTCTCCATAAGCAAGCAAATGGTTCTTCAAGTACATGCCCAAATGTCCTTAAAAAGTTCCTACGGAATCTGAATCCACCACCCTTTCGGGTTGTGCGTTCCAGATATTAACAACCTTTTGTGTGAAGAAATTTATCCTCTAGTTCTTTTGCCAATTATTTTCAATCTATGACCACTGGTTACCGACCCACTTGCCAGGAGACATCATTTCTCCCTACTTGCTCTATCAAAACCCCTCATAATTTTCAATAGGCCTCCCCTTAACCTTCTCAGCTCTCAGGAGAACAATCCCAGCTTCTCCAATCCCTCCACATCACTGAACTCCCTGATTCCTGGTATCATCCTGGCAAACCTCCTTTCTACCCTCTTCAGGGGCTTGATATCCTTCCTAAAGTGTGGTGCCCAGAATTGTGCACAATTCTCCAACTCGACAGTGAGTTGCAAAGGTTCAGCGCGACTTCTTTGTATTTGTATTCAATGTCCCCTCCTAACAAAGTCAATCTTTAGCCTGGACTTCCCCAATGGTCATTTTGTGGTCGACATCAGTGACACTGGAAGTTGTTTTTCAAAGTAGGACTCTCCAGGGACGAAGGATGTTCAAAAGGTGATCTCATTGAAACGGGATAAAATTCTTAAGGGGCTTGGCAGGGTAGATGCAGGGAGGAGGTTTCCCCTGGCTAGTGAGTCTAGAGCCAGGGATCACAGAATAAGGGGTTGGCCATTTAGGACTGAGATGAGGAGAAATTTCTTCACTCAGAGGGTGGTGAATCTTTGGAATTCTCTACCCCAGAGGGCTGTGGAGGCTCAGTCGATGAGTATATTCAAGACAGAGATGGATAGATTTTTGGATATTAAGGGAATCAAGGGATATGGGGATGGTGCAGGAAAGTGGAGTTGAGGTAGAAGATCGACCATTATCTTATTTAATGGCGGAGCAGGCTCGAGGGGCCGAATGGCCTACTCCGGTCCCTAATTCTTATGTTCTTATGTAAACGATCCCTCTAAAGGTAGCCCATTTAAAAAGCAATTTAAATAAGAATATATATTAAAAGAAGCAATAATTTACAAAACCCTTTCCTTGCCCCAAGAGTAATCTCAGTCTAGACCAAGCATTGTGTGTTGGGAAACTTGATGTCATGTATTCCCATGGTCTGGCCAATTCCCCGTCACGTGTCTCCAACATAGGGTATGCTTCTAAGTGCTGTTTTCCATTGAGATGTTATAGCACTGCGCTGGCATCTTTAACTGGCACAAATAAGAATTTCACAGAGAAATATTAAGCAGCTGATTGACCGGGAGTGGTGCCAACTGGTCCTGCTCACCACTCTGTCTTGAGTGGGACTGGACCTCACACGGCCATTATTAGCATGAGAATCATCTGAGTTCAGACCTGGGAGGCCTGATTTCCCGGTTCTATCTTATTCTGGTAAAAACAAGGAACTTTGCCCATTCCTGATCATTACGAGTGGAAAAATATTACGGATCCAGCAACCAATACGGCCAAGACTCATCCCAGATCATTTCTCGTGGACAGTCGGAGGAGGCTGTCATCAATCTGAGGCTCCCTCCCCCTCATTCAATCCCTGATTAAAACCATTGATATTAGGAATAGAGACAAGCACCCATACTGGTGTAAAACTTGCATTTATATAGCATCTTTCATGTCTTCAGGGCACCCCAACGTGCTCAACAGCCAATGAAGTCGACAAAATCTTAGTCAGTTCAGAAACCATTTTTTTTGTGATTTGTCAACACGATGGAAACAGAATATGCCGTTTACTGTCAGTGAATTATAGCATCCTTTACTGACTGAACTTTCAAAATCTGAGCTAAAAGTCGACAAACTTTCCCCAGTTCTGATGACTAAAATGCAAATGAACCGCCTCCTGCTGACATCTTGTGCAACCCGTTTGCCTCTTGTTAGTCATGAGAAGCCCAAGGCTAATTGACAGTAAATCTGTCCTGGTGTGAATTGTGGCCACTGTGAGAATAGCCCTGTCTGATAACAGCCCATAAAGCTGCTTATATCTTTTACTGCTGCCTGCTCCCAAACAGCGGCATGCCAAGGATGAACTGTCCAGATCTGTTCAGGCCGAGAAGACCTTCTTCTTTCACTGGACCTTAACAAACGTGGGGATCATATCCTTGGTGTTGCATTTCGGCTGCATGTTGGCACCTGACGGCACACTATCTACGTATGGGCCCTGGTAAGACCACACCTGTGTACAGTTTTGGTCTCCTTGCCTAAGGAAGGATATACTTGCCTTAGAGCGAGTGCCACAAAGTTCGCAGATCTTTCGCAGACAGGAAACAAAATGTCGCACGTGCAAGTCCTAAGCAACGACGCACTTGCAGGCTTGTTTCTAATTGCTGCTAATGTGGGAATAGTCCACAGGCAGACAAGAGAGACTGAACAGATTCTGACCGGTATAAATCAATTTTATAAGAACTTAAGAAATAGGTGCCATACGACGCCTCGAGCCTGCTTAATAAGATCATGGCTGAACTTCTATGTCAACTCTCCTTTCCCGCCCTATCCCCATATCCCTTTATTTTATTAGATGCCAAAATCTACCAATCTCAGTCTTGAATATACTCAATGAGCATCTACAGCCCCCTGTGGCAGAGATTTTCAAAGATTCACAACACTCCGAGCGAAGAAATTTCTCCTCATCTCAGTTCTAAATGGTCAACCCCTTATCCTGTAACTCACCAGCCAGGAAAAACAGCCTCTCAGCATCTACCCTGTCACGTCCTGTCAGAAACGTATATGTTTCAATGAGATCACCTCTGATTCTTCTCTAAACTCCAGATAGTACAGGCCCATTCTACTCAATCTCTCCTCCTAGGACAACCCTCTCATCCCAGGAATCAACCTAGTGAACCTTCGTTGCGCCCTGTAATGTATGCACCTGTGAGTATGCTCACAGGTTTGTAGAGCTGTTGAGTTGGGAGTGGCTTAGCCAATCATGTGATGTTCACAAGACTCAATAAAACCCCAGCCAATTGGGTTCGGGGAATCCACGAATAGGCAGGTGGTTGTGAGCCTGGTGGATGAACTGGTAATGTGTAGTGTGATTGTTAAACCTTTTGCTAATAAACCAACTAGTTCTTAATGGCAATGTGTTGCTATGAATTCTTAAGCAAAGAACCCATGAAGCAAATACATTACACGCCCCTTCTAAGGCAAGTATATATTTCCTTAGGTACAGAGACCACAACTGTACACAATACTCCAGATGCCAAATCGAGGCTGGCTCCTTCCTCATGAGGCAGGACAATCCGAGGTGAAGTAGCCAGCTGAGGGCTGCATTGCCTTGGGATTGGGTTTCCTACCCCATCCTCTTGGTCATGGGAAGCACACCGCCCGGGGAGAGAGAGAATAGAAGAGATCCGTATCGTTGAGAGAAAGAAAAGAGAGGCGATTCTCACCCATTTAGAGAAAGAAATTTAACATTTATATGTTGAGTCATCGCTTAGACATTTTAGTCTGCATAAATTTGTTTTTGCTAATAATGAGAGAGAGCTCCCAGTGTAATGACACTTTCACATTAATCACTCTTTACTGTAAAGGATTCATCACAGCCATTCAACATAGGGAAATTTATTAGAAGGGGGTCAATTTAAAGGTCACTAGCAATGAAGAGTTGTCTGTTTTGATATAAGCTCATTATTAATTTAACTTTAGTGCTGAGAATGCAGGAACTAAGCAGCAGGTAAGTCAGCATCTGAAAGAGAAACGAGAGTGGAACCCTTCACCAGAACGGAGTTTGAGTGAGCTGATCTCGGCCAGCAGGCGGTGTTGGGGAAGTGGGAGAGTGCGGATGCTGGGCGCGGGTGAGATCAGGCTCGGTTATGATGTCAAGTTCAAGGCTGAGTAACCCAGCATCGCCCACTGTCCAGGCTCGTGCATGAAGAATGACCACTTTGCCGTGAGGTGATGCAAGGTGGGCCGATGATGCCTATGAACCTCTGGCCTTTGACTTTAAAACTCTCATTCGTGCGTTCGAATCATTCCATGGCCTTGCCCCCCACCCTCACTATCCCTGTAACCTCCTTTAGCCCTACAACCCTCGAAGATCACTGCGCTCCTCACCCCCAGAATCTGTGAGTGTGCTCTGCAGGCTGTTTGGGAGGGGCCCGAAGTGTGCTGGCCCATCCCTGGCCGAATGGGCTCCCTCATCGGCGGCCCGCTGTCTTCCACATAGGACTTCTATTTTTTATTTGTTATTGATTGATTGATTACTCATTACTTTGGTCTTAGTGCTTTAGGTGCAGGGTTCCTTCTATTTTTTATTTGTTAATTTATTGCTTATTACTTTTTGTGCTTGGTTTAGTGCTTTGTAAGTCTTGGTGCTTGGTGCAGATCCTCTCAGCTTCCATGCATTTTTTATTTGTTATTGAATTCTTATTTTTGTGCTTTGTTTAGTGCTTGGTGCTTTAAATGTACTTACCTGCGCTGATTTCTTAACTCTCCCCAAGGGTTTTCTGTGCGGGCCACAAATGGCCACATATGCTGGCCTAAGTTAGTTTGGAGCAACTATTAGCTGTCCAAATGCCCCCTTTTGAAAAAAAAAACTAAACTAAAAAAAATCCTAACTAACTCACTTACACTGGCGCAAATTAAATGTGTAGAATGGGGATTTTTAAGATACTCCAAAAAAATCAAGTTGCTCCTTAAAATACGGAGCAACTCCTGGGCAAATGTGGGCCCGATATGTAGTAAGTGTAGCAAGCTTAAGTGGAAAAAGTTGACGTTGGACCGATTGCTCCCAAAACTCTCCACCACTGGGTCTTTCCTCGCATCATGTCTGGGTCTGTTGGAGACTAATTCATAGAGATCCATTGTGATGATTAGCCAACAACTCCATTATCGTTGTACCACGCGACTACCAGGATGGTAGAAGATGGACTAGATGAACCTTTATCTTTTTAACTTCGAGCAATTCCTATGTTCCCGTGTCCTGCTTCTTAATTTCATAAAGCTGTAGGTCGTATAGCGCAGTAGGGTAGAGGCAGCTTATTTAAGCGCGGGGACCAATTGAGTTAATGTAAAGAAAGAAAGACTTTGATTTATATAGCGCCTTTCACGACCACTGGACATCTCATAGCGCTTTACAGCCAATGAAGTACTTTTGGAGTGTAGTCATTGTTGTAGTGGGTCACAGTCTAAGGATAAGGGCTAAGCCATTTAGGGCCGAGATGAGGAGAAACTTCTTCACTCAGAGAGTGGTGAACCTGTGGAATTCTCTCCCACAGAAAGTTGTTGAGGCCAATTCACTAAATATATTCAAAAAGGAGTTAGATGTCGTCCTTACTACTAGGGGGATCAAGGGGTATGGCGAGAAAGCAGGAATGGGATACTGAAGTTACATGTTCAGCCATGAACTCATTGAATGGCGGTGCAGGCTCGAAGGGCCGAATGGCCTACTCCTGCACCTATTTTCTATGTTTCTATGTTTCTATGTAATGTTGGAAACATGGCAGCCAATTTGCGCACAGCAAGCTCCCACAAACAGTAATGTGATAATGACCAGATAATCTGTTTTTGTGATATTGATTGAGTGATAAATATTGGCCAGGACACCGGGGATAACTCCCCTGCTCCTCTTCGAAATAGCGCCATGGGATCTTGTATGTCCACCTGAGAGAGTAGACGGGACCTCAGTTTAACGTCTCATCAGAAAGACGGCACCTCTGACAGTGCAGCGCTCCCTCAGCACTGCACTGGAGTGTCAGCCTAGATTTTTTGTGCTCCAGTCCAGAGCAAATTAACGTTCAAGGCCGGAAAAAGTGAGGTATTAGCAATTTTCCCTCTCCTCCGATCACCCTTCCGACCTCTCCCTCTACCCTAAAACCACACATCATTTTAAAATGGTAGGAGACCAGTGTCAAGGGATGGGGAATCCCTACCTTAGGTCACGTGACATTTCCTTGTTAAAATATGCTCCTACTGTCCCAAACCAAAATAGAATCAATGGCCATGGACATGTCAATTTGATTAGTGCAATCTCTAATAGGCTATCAAAATAATATTTACTTTGTGAGAGTGAAAGGAGCTATTCTTGTAGGGCAGAGGCAGCATTAGCCTTTATACACGGACTGCAAATTCTCAGAGTCAGATAACAGGCTTTGACTATAATACACAGATTTACACTGGAAAAGATGAGACTGGTGTAGTGGAGAGGGTCAGGGGCAGTGATACCTCATACTGGGGCATCCTCCCACTGGACAGAACGTTCTGCCGACTCACTTAGCCGGGGCTCCAATGTCGTAAGTAGTCTGTGTCAGCTTTGATCTGCCTTAGAAAATACCACAGCCCAGAGTGGCATGCAGTCAGAACGCGAGTGTGGTTTGTTTGGGAGTCCACTTTGTGAATGTAATTGACGTGTAAAAGCACATACAAACCCATGTCCTCTGACACCGAATTACCGGCATCTTCATTTCCTGGCAGAGAAGCTTATTTACAGACGAGAGCTTTCGTTGCATTAACCCTTTGCGGCCTGAAATCATCATCACAGGCAGTCACTCGAAATTGAGGAAGACTTGCTTCCACTCCAAAAATGAGTTCTCAGGTGACTGTACAGTCCAATACGGGAATTACAGTCTCTGTCACAGGTGGGACAGACAGTGGTTGAAGGAAAGGGTGGGTGGGACTGGTTTGCCGCACGCTTCTTCCACTGTCTGCGCTTGATTTCTGCATGCTCTCGGTGACGAGACTCGAGGTGCTCAGCGCCCTCTCGGATGCACTTCCTCCACTTAGGGCGGTCTTGGGCCAGGGTCTCCCAGGTGTCGGTGGGGGTGTTGCACTTTATCAAGGAGGCTTTGAGGGTGTCCTTGAAACGTTTCCTCTGCCCACCTGGTCCTCACCTGCCGTGTAGGAGTTCCGAGTAGAGCGCTTGCTTTGGGAGTCTCGTGTCGGGCATGCGGACGATGTGGCCCGCCCAACGGAGCTGGTCGAGTGTGGTCAGTGCTTCGATGCTGGGGATGTTGGCCTGAGCGAGAACAATGACGTTGGTGCGTCTATCCTCCCAATGGATTTGCGGGATCTTGCGGAGGCAGTGTTGGTGGTATTTCTCGTCTCGTCATTGGCCATCAGCAGCTCGCGCCCGACCCATGTTCGACCCTGGTTCTTCCAGGGGCAGCACTGGCTGGGGGACAGAGTCGGCTTTTAATGCCCCTGGAGTTTCCGCTGGGGACACAACTGGGGAAAATGTGCTGGAAATTGTGGTGGTTTTGCCCGATGAGAAGTTACACCCATGAGAGTGTACAGTGAATTGATGACGGCAATCAGGGATGAGTCTAATCACAGAGGTTAAAAAGGAATGCAGCAATTATTGGGAAGTGCATGTCAATTAGCATCTGAAAGGCATTTTCAATGAGGGCTAATGTTTCTGTTAAGCGGCCGTGCAGCGGTCTGGAGGTCCCGCGCAGGCTGCTCACCGACATTTACATGGGAGAAACCGCATGCGCCAAAATTTGAATGGGCCAGTTAAAGGGACCCCACATGGAAAAAAAAATTTGAGGTAACATTGTCGGGTACCCTTTTGTGAGCCAAATTAATCTGGGGGGATGTCCGGCGCATCTTCAAAGCCCCCTCCCCCTTCCTTGATGATGGATCACCCCCTACACTCCACCCCATCTTTTTCTTTCAGCGTCCTCACGAAAGGTCATCGACCTGGAAGGTTAACTCTCTCTCCACAGATGCTGCCTGACCGACTGCCCGTCCCCACCAGTTCTTGCGCCTATTCTGCTCCTCGGCACCTCACTGCCTCTCGGTTCGTACATTCGGCGCGTCACAGCTCTGTCAACGAGCGGCAGTTCAACCCCAGGCTCCCCAGCTAACGGGCAGCACGCGCAAACTTTGCGTTAAATATTCATTCACACAACAAACAAGTGCAGCCTTCAGTCTGAGCGCTGCAGAACTCTGCAGCATTGGTGACTGTATAATGAATAACCTGTGTGCCACAGCATTCTACTCACTTCTCATGTATTCCGTCAAATATTAATGGCACGTGCTCTGTCGCATGGATATTTTTAACAGTACTAAAATGCTCCCTAAATCTAAATTGCACCAGATTTCCTTCAGTGTAAATTTAGTAAAGCGGAGAAAAACAAAAGACTATATACTTTTCAGCTGGTTTAAAAAATGTATCTCATTCAAAGGGAATTCATGGCTAAAATAATTCCGTTAACGAGTGCAGATAGAAAATGGATTTGGGTCTTGCAGTTTCTATTACTAACAGAAATAGTACCTTATTGATTAGTCACTTAACAGTAATTGACTTGATGTACCATTTTTGATTTCCCCCCCCACAATATGTGCAGTGTGTAGCAATCTCTGCGGGGTTGAAATCGCACTGTGCAACATTAGTGATATACATGTTAACCCCTTCGTATGAAATTCTGTGAAATATTTGAATGAGCTCATTGAAAGTAAGCATCATTACTGCAATTATATAAGGCCCTGGTGAGACCACACCTGGAGTACTGTGGACAGTTTTGGTCTCCTTACCTAAGGAAGGATATAGAGGGAATGCAACGAAGGTTCAACAGACTGATTCCTGGGATGGGGGGATTATCCTTTAAGGAGAGATTGAGTAGACGAGGTCTATATTCTCTAGAGTTTAGAAGAATGAGAGGTGATCTCATTGAAACATACAAAATTCTTACAGGTCTTGACAGGGTAGATGCAGGGAGGGTGTCTCCCCTGGCTGGGAAGGCTAGAACCAGGGGTCACAGTCTCAGAATAAAGGGTTGGCCATTTAGGACTGAGATGAGGAGAAATGTCTTCACTCAGATGGTGGTGAATCTCTGGAATTCTCTACCCCAGAGGGCTGTGGAGGCTCAGTCTCTGAGTATATTCAGGACAGAGATCCATAGATTTTTGGATATTAAGCGAATCACGGAATATGGGGACAGTGCAGGAAAGTGGAGTTGAGGTAGATAATTAACCATAATCTTATTGAATGGCAGAGCAGGCTCGAGGGGCCAAATGGCCGACTCCTGCTCCTAATTATTATGTTCTTATTATTACAATCACGGACATGTTCTTTACCTACATTGCACAGTACGAGGTCAATACTATGACTCGATACTGACCTCCCTGCCCAATGCTCCCGTGCAGCCGTGCAGCGGTCTGGAGGTCCCGCACAGGCCGGACATGGCTTTTATATGGACGAAACCGCATGTGTACGAAAATCTGAATGGGCCGTGCGGCCAGTTAAAGGGACCACGCACAGAAAAAAAAATTAGAGGTAAGATTGCCCCTGCCCCCTACAAAAGGTTGGGGGGAGTATTGGGGGTAGGCATCAAAAAGATAACTAATTGTAACACGATCCCCCAACACCGTTTTTATGGCGGTGGATATTAGGGTGTCCAAGTGTACCGATGTTGAGAGGTGGGATGCTTGGGTAACATATTTAAATCGAGCTCCGCCAGTGCAATTGGGAACCCGATTAGAATTTTCCTGCTGCTGCACGGGTTTCCCCGGGGTCGGGAACCCCGGCAAGTGAAAGACATGCGCGAGCTGCCAGCTCCGAAAGCTAAGTGCCTCTTTAAGCACTGCTTGCATGCCAGTAGGAACAGAAGCACTCTCCCCTTCCCCCACCCCCGTCCCGTCAAGGTAGCCTTTGGCCTCCCCTAGCCCCGATCGCAGGCCGCGCACCCCCGCCCCCCACAATCCCGAGCCCTGATTGCCGACCTCCCCCTCAGCTCTTCCGATTGTGGGCTCTTCTCTCACCCCACCCAACCTCTTGTTGCCGGGGTCCGTCCCCTAAGGGTCCTTGGCTGTGGCCTCCTGCCGCTATTGGTCCGTCCCGCCCACCAGCTAAGCTGCCCATTGGTCGGTTTGCTGATTAGGAGATGGACACTAAATGTTAATGAGGTCCTGCCGTTAAGATTGGCGGTTTCTCTGCCTCCCCGGCCTTGTTGAGTTGTTCGTTCTCGGCCTTCCCTGCCTCCCTCGTAAATATCGGGGGCCTACGCAATTAATAACCGTTGTGTGCTATGCTCTGTACAATCCACGCCAGGACCGGGGTCAAGCAGGGCTGCGTCATCGCGCCAACGCTCTTCTCAATCTTCCTCGCTGCAATCCTCCATCTCACGCTCAACAAGCTCCCCGCTGGAGTGGAACTAAACTATAGAACCAATGGGAACCTGTTCAACCTTTGTTGCCTCCAGGCTAGATCCAAGGTCGGCCCATCCTCTGTCATCGAACTACAGTACGCAGTCGATGCTTGCATCTGCTCACATTCAGAGGCCGAACTCCAAGTCATCGTCAACATCTTCACCGAGACATACGAAAGCATGGGCCTTACTAAACATCCGTAAGACAAAGGTCCTCCACCAACCTGACCCCGCCACACAGCACTATCCCCCTGGCTATCAAAATCCATGGCGCAGCCTTGGACAACATGGACCATTTTCCATATCTCGGGAGCCTACTATCAGCAAGGGCAGACATCGACGAAGAGGTTCAACACCGCCTCCAGTGCGTTAGCGCAGCCTTCGGTCGCCCGAGGAAGAGAGTGTTTGAAGATCAGGCCCTCAAATCTGTCACCAAGCTCATGGTCTGCAGGGCTGTAGTGATACCCACCCTCCTATATGGCTCAGAGATGTGGAGCATAAACAGTAGACACCTCAAAACGCTGGAGAAGTACCATCAGTGCTGCCTCCGCAAGATCCTGCAAATCCACTGGGAGGATAGATGCACCAATGCTCAGGCCAACATCCCCAGCATTGAAGCACTGACCACACTTAACCAGCTCCATTGGGCGGGCCACATCGTCCGCATTCTCAACAAGAGACATCCAAAGCAAACGCTCTACTTGGAACTCCTACACGGCAAGCATGCCCCAAGTGGGCAGAGGCAAAGGACACCCTCAAAACCTCCTTGATAGCAGCTCAAGTCTCGTTGCCGAGAGCATGCAGAAACCCAACGCAGACAGCGGAAGGGGTGTGCAGCAAACCAGACTCCCCATCCACCTTTTCCTTCAACCATTGTCTGTCCCATATGTGACAGAGACTGTAATTCCTGCATTGAACTGTTCAGTCACCTAAGAACTCACTTTTAGAGTGGGAGCAAGTCTTCCTTGATTTCGAAGGACTGCCTATGATAATGAAGATGCTGAATATCTATACTTACATGTATACATACATATAACACTCCCTAGTAGTTGAGGCGAATAGCATTGATGAATTTAAAGGTAGCGAGTTCCACATTCTAACCACTCTCTGGGTAAAGAAGTTTCTCCTGAATTTCTTATTGGATTTATTAGTGACTATCTTATATTTATGATCCCTAGTTCTGAACTATCCCCTACAAGTGAAAACATCTCCTCCACATCTATCCTATCAATCTCCTTCATAATTTTCAAGACCTCCATTACGTCACCTCTATTATGTGTGATTCTCTATTTAATGTACATTACCTATTAACCTCCGTACTTCTAACCAAACTCAATAGTAAATAACTGACAATCACATACTAGTTGCATTACCCACAATGAAACGAATCACTGGAGAATGGGTTAATGCAGTGGTCCATCCTCAGAGCTTCGCACTTCAAGACTCATTAATCTTGCAGCATAAACGTGTACAATACGTTATTTGAAATTAGAAAGAAAGACTTGCAATTATATAGCACCTTTCATGACCACTGAACATCCCAAAGTGCTTTACAGCCAATGAAGTACTTTTTGGAAGTGTAGTCACTGTTGTAATGTGGGAAAGCTTTGAACCACAGGTTGGAAAATACAATTGATATTCCGTCCACAATGGATGGAAACTCCATTGCTGCGGGCATGTGAATTCCCAAACTGTACCCTCTATGAACGTCACTGTAGGAAACATGGCAGCCAATTTGTGCGCAGCAAGCTCCCACAAACAGCAAAGTAATAACGTCTAGATAATCTGTTCTTTTATTGATGTTGATTGAGGGATAAATATTGGCCAAGTCACCAGGTTAACCCACCTGCTCTTCTTCGAAATAGTGGCCGTGGGATCTTTTACATCCACCTCAGAGAGCAGACAGGGCCTCGGTTTAACATCTCAGCAGAAGGACGGCACCTCCGACAGTGCAGCACTCCCTCGATATTGCACTGGAGTTTCAGCCTAGATTTTTGTGCTCAAGTCTCTGGAGTGGGACTTGAACCCACTTGAACCTTCTGACTCAGAGGCGAGGGTGCTGCCCTCTGAGCCCCAGCTGACACTGAAATTAGGCTCCGCAAATATTGGTGTCTGAATACTTGACACACTTGTATGAAATGCTTTTGTGCAGCAGTTTGATGGAGGCACTATACCCATTCAAAACAAATGAATCAACACTTCCATTTGAAACAGCAAAGGAATTTCACACAAGCTCATTGAGTTTGTCGTCAAAGGGCCTCATTGCAGAGGCAAACGTCTTTAACAGGAGTTTAAAAATAAACTCTTGGGCCACACATTGTCACCGTGTCATCAAGAAATCTGTTAAAATGGCAGGACTGCGTGGAATAGCGGGATGTGAGTTGGTGCACGTAAGCCCCCCACCCCACCTTCACCACCTCCTCCCACTACCCCTTCCCTCTTCACATTGAGTTACCAATCCCAATGTACAGCCAGCAGGCAGGCCCGTTCCACAACAACAACTTTTATTTATATAGCGCCTATAACATAGTAAAATGTCCCAAGGCGCTTCACAGCAGTGTTACAAGAAAAAACAGATAAATTTGACACCGAGCCACACAAGAAGAAATTAGGGCAGGGCTTGGTCAAAGAGGTAGGTATTAAGGAGCGTCTCAAAGGAGGAAAGAGAGGCGGAGAGGTTTAGGCAGGGAGTTCTAGAGCTTAGGGCCCAGGCAGCTGAAGGCACGGCCACCGATGGTTGAGCAGTTATAATCTTTCCCCAAAGACGAAGCCACCTCGTGGAGCACAGCTGGTGGATGACACAGGTATAACCAGGAAAAGGGAGCGAAAAAAAAGCCATATAAGCAGCGGCAGTCACTGCCGTTCACAAGATTAAAAGCGGGCAAAATAGCTTTGCAAAACTCCAGGCAACCACGCCCCCTTGAGAACGATTTGCTAACGGGGATATCAAATGGTCCTCTATGAACGTGTGTAATTTAATCATACAATACCACATAATTATAAAATATATTGATTTTTATCAAGTAGTAATTCGGTTGCTCAGACCTAAATATAGGACTGTGTTGTGCTCTGGGTGTTAGCTTCAGATATGAGGAGGCATTTAATTCTGATCGAAGGCTTGAATTGCCACACATGAAGGAGCTGAATAACGTACTGGGTCTTAGTTTAAAATGGGAACGCTGTTCGAGAGACGGAGATTAAATACAGGGCAGGGGATGGAAGGGGGGTGCATAAGTTTCAAAACAAAATAAACAGCCATTGCTGCAGGATTTAACTTGATAGCCTCCGCGAAGTGCGTCAACCAGCTCGAGTTCTATTTGAATTGGCTCGTTTAATAAAATAATAGAATATAGATTTTGTATCAGTAGTGGGTTAGGCAGAGTGGCTGAAACGCTAGCATTGGAGAAACTGTGAGGGAAAACAAAAGCCAAATTAGGCTCATTTCCTCTCCTCACGCCACATATGACAACCCTGCATGGTAGTGCGTGATGTAAAGAACGCGATTAAAATAAGCTTTACTTGTCAAGATGTATCGAGATGAAAAATATTACAATGAGAAAAGATCTCTATTTTGGAAAATGCCGTAACCCATTTCTCAATTAAAATATTGCCTTTCATTGCTAGGATTTATAATACTTATATAAAATCTAATACGTTAATCTTATATTATCCATTTCAAATGTTATTTTCCGTTCCTCTTTTCCCTGTGTCGGATTTGTTGCCCAGCTGCACCTTGAGGGAAGGGGTTAAGTGCATCGCTTTTCATAGAATCATAGAAATTTATGGCACAGAAGGAGGCCATTTGGCCCATCGTGTCTGTGTTGGCTGAAAAAGAGCTACCTGGTCTAATCCCACTTTCCAGCTCTTGGTCCGTAGCCCTGTAGGTTACGGCATTTCAAGTGCACATCCAAGTACTTTATAAATACGATGAGGGCTTCTGCCTCTACCACCCTTTCAGGCAGTGAGTCCCAGACCCCCACCACCCTCTGGGTGAAATAAATGACTCCTCAACTCCCCTCTAATCCTTCTATCAATTACTTTAATTCTCTGCCCCCATGGTTATTGACCTCTCTGCTATGGGAAATAGGTCCTTCCTATCCACTCATCTAGGACCCCTCATAATTTTATACACCTCAATGAAGTCTCCCCTCAGCCTCCTCTGTTCCAAAGAAAACAACCCCAGCCTATCCAATCTTTCCTCACAGCTAATATTTTCCGGTTTATAAAGCTGCTCTTGGGTTGTTCACTAATGAAGAGAAAAGAAAGACTTAAGAACATAAGAACATAAGAAATAGGAACAGGAGGAGGCCATTTGGCCCCTCGAGCCTGCTCCGCCATTTAATAAGATCATGGCTGATCTGATCATGGACTCAGCTCCATTTCCCTGCCCACTCCTCATGACCTTTTATTCTCTTATCGCTCAAAAATAGATGCTAGCATTTTTCCTAATACTGATGGCCCTACTACTAACTGGTCTGTGTTCCCCGTTTTCCCTCTCCCGCCTTTCTTAAATAGCGGGGTTACATTTGCTACCTTCCAATCCACAGGAAGGGAGAGAGAGAGAGAGAGAGAGGGAGGAAGACTTGCATTTATATAGCACCTTTCACAACCTCAAACCATTCCAAAATGCTTTGCAGCCAATGAAGTACTTTTGGAGTGTAGTCACTGTTGTAATGTGGGAAACGCGGCAGCTAATTTGCAAGCTTTCACAAACACCAATGTGATAATGACCAGATAATCTGGTTGTTTTTGGTATGTTAATTGAGGGATAGATATGGGCCAGGACACCGGAGATAACTCCCCTGCTCTTCTTCGAATTAGCGCCAAGGGATCTTTTACGTCCACCTGAGAGGGCAGACGGGGCCTCGGTTTAACATCTCATCCGAAAGACGGCACCTCCGACAGTGCAGCGCTCCCTCAGCACTGCACTGGAGTATCAGCCTAGATTTCTTGTGCTCAAGTCTCTGGGTTTGGACCTGACCCCACAACCTTCATGACAAAATGTGTTTCTCTTTTTTTTCCATATAACATTTCCAAAAAAGATTGAACTGGAGTGAACTAAATCCATTCAACATTTCTCAATATGGACTGTTGGTGAAAGAATAAATCTTGATATGTCACCCATTTTGGTATCTAAATACAAGATTCAAAGAGCGTGGCAAATGTTTTAGACCCATCGGTGAGACTGCTCAAAAACTCTTTTTAGAGGCACCGCCTCTTTAAATTTTACTTAGCTGGCTGGTTACCCACGGAGACACTTTGCCATGGTTTGGAAGTTGTTGGAGCATTTGCTGGTGTTATCTTTGGATGTACTGGAGCTACCGGGAATAAGGTGAACCAGTAAAGCACAACTGATACCTTTAGCAAAAACTCTCTTTAGGAGCAGCAGTTTGGAAGGTACGTGTGGGGTCAAGTGTTTTATCGAATGTATCACAGCATTAGAATCACAGCAAGACTTTTGCATCGAGGATGTCTTTTGCACTCATCAACGCTTTGCCGAGTCTTTTTTTGCTCAACAATTTGGCCATGTCGGTAGAGTTTCACGCTTTTTGTACTCACTGCCTATGACACCCATGTCCAGAATTGCAAAGGGTTAGATATAGAATAAAGCAGCCTCTACTTAGCGTCTTAAACCTCCCACCCCTGTCTCAGTTGAGTAACCACAATGTACCAGTTTGTCAACTTAGTGAGAACTCTGGCTGAACTACCGGAATGCAAACTGCTCACAATTATTTTAGTAACGCATCCTCCCATTAATCTGCACTGGATTGCAACCCAGATTCCAGAAGCGAAAATACAGTGTGCTGACCCCCATGGACAACATGGGGTAGCATTGCAGCAGGATTGTGTCGAGGTTTCTGTAACTCTTGCCTTGTGTTTCCAAATAGACCACACTTTTCTGCCCAGTTTAAAATTTATTTTTAATGCTATTTTTCAGGACTATTGTAGAAATTCCCTCCCACAGCCCCCACCATTTTCAAATGACTTTTCTCCTCTATTAGGGCACCCTGGTGTGCTACTAGTGGCCGTGCTTTCAGCCACCATGGATGGCCCCTCAGCTCTGGAATTCTCTTGCTAAACCTCTCCGCCTCTCTCTCCTCCTTTAAGACGCTCCTGAAAGCCTAGCTCTTTGACCAAACCAGCCCTAATATCTCCTTATGTGGTTTGTTGGCAATTGTTAAAAATCTGACTGTGCTTCAGTGAAGCGCCTTGGGGACATTTTCACTGCGTTAAAGGCGCTATCTAAATGCAGCTGTTGTGGTTGAATCTGCCTCGTGGTGAATCACAGCTGGGCACAAACGCCACTCCCTGGCTCAGTGCACCAACATGTCCCCAAGTTCCTCCACTGGCTTGTTGATAAGACTGACTTAGACTTTGAGTTCAGCAGCACTTGAACCCTGCGAGGACTGGGATAATGTCTTATTGATCAGTGGACAAGGCTGCAGCCTGCCTCTGGCTTCATTTGGAAAAGGTTGGTAATAACAAATTAGTCAGTGCTTTGCTCCATTGCCTTTGAGTCCTCATAACATCCAGCATTACAACCATTTGCAGGGCGACATTACTAACAGATGTGTTGGACAATATGAATGCATTTCGAAAACTGCCGAGTGGCTGCCATACTCAGAGGGATATCCTTCAGACATCTTGTGGCTAGCCTCTGTGATCAAATGAGTTAATTTAACAAAGCAAATAATTTTGAAACTAGTTTAACTCTTGTCGTTTCTCTTTCTTACTGCGATCTTCGTACCCCAGTTTCTTTTGTTCGTTTGAAGAGAGCGAGTTTTAGATAGATTTAATCATTGAGCTGCACAGCTCATCACTGTGACTCGAGACCAGGAGTCTGTTGTTTCGCATTGTTTTTTCTGAAAGCGGGAGAGTTTGGACTGATGTGGGCTCGAAGCTCCACACACACACACACACACACACAGCACTCAGTCAGTAAATCATATCCTGCCTGTGCCAGCACACAACCATTTGATGTTACCACTTTATCAACAGCCAGGCTTCCTCGGGCTGTCCTGCGATTGGCCAGAATCCCATTGAGGGGTGAGACAGACAGCGGTGAGTTTGAGAGCTGCTGTGATGCGTGATTTGCTCAAAGTGATGTTAACGAGACAATGCCCCTTCTGTAGGTCGATTAAAAAAAAAATTATTCAAGATTACCACCCACACAATGTACCTTTCATCCCCTTCACTGTAAGACTCTTAGTGGGGCACTAAGTTCCAGCTCGTGTGAAGTTATCTTTGAAGTTTGCGCCTGGGCTTTTGACTGAATATTCCTCCAACACATTTAGAAGAAAGTCCTTGCCTTCCATTCATGGACTCTTAAAGGGGCATTACATCAACCTTTGTTTTTTTCTTAAAAGACAGGCTCACTTACTGCTCTGTATATACTGCTACGAGGATGCCAAGTATGTGCAGCAGTGGGCAGGATCCGTGATTAAATCATGCCACCTTGCTTCCTATTGCGACATTTCTCCCTGGTCCATTTATGAAATGAAAAACTTGCATTTATATAGCGCCTTTCACGACCACCGGACATCTCAAAAGCACTGTACAGCCAATAAAGTACTTTTGAAGTGTAGTCACTGTTGTAATTTGGGAAACACGACAGTCAACTTGTGCACAGCAAGCTCCCACAAACAGCAATGTGATAATGACCAGATAATCTGTTTTTTAGATGTTGATTAAGGGATAAATATTGGCAGGACACCAGGGATAACTCACCCGTTCTTCTTTGAAGTAGTGCCATGGGAGCTTTTAGGTCCACCTGAGAGAGGGCCTCGGTTTAACATGTCTCATCCGAAAGACGGCACCTCCGACAGTGCAGCGCTCCCTCAGCATTGCACTGGAGCTTCAGCCTAGATTTTTGTGCTCAAATCCCTGGAGTTGGACTTGAACCCACAACCTTCTGACTCAGAGGCAAGAGTGCTCCCCACTGAGCCACAGCTGACATAGCTGATTTAGAAAGGTGTTGTTGACTTTGACAATATAAATTTGTAATGATGGGCTCAAAAGAAAATTGGAACTGCATCTGAAGAAACCGAGGCCCAATCTGCTCTCTCAGGTGCGTGTAAAAAATCTCATGGCACTATTTCGAAAGAGAGCGAGGGACTTATCTCCGATGTCCTGGACAATATTTATCCCTCAATCAACATCACAAAAAAAAAGATTATGTGGTCATTATCACATTGCTGTTTGTGGAAGTTTCCTGTGGGTAAATTGGCTGCCGCGTTTCCCACATCACACAGTGACTACACTCCAAAAGTACTTCATTGGCTGTAAAGCGCTTTGGGACCTCCAGAGATCATGAAAACCGTTATATAAATTCAAGTCTTTCTTTTGAAGAGGTTGTCGAGGGTTATGGCAGGAAAGTTAGGTTGAGGAAAAAAAATGGCCTTTCCCTATGTTCGCCTGAAAGACACCAGGCAGCATTCCTTCAACACATTGCTGGAAAATATTCTCAGATATCAGTGATACAAATTAGGATCGGTGTATGGGAACAAATGAGGCAGTTTCTACCGTTATATTGTCACAGAATGTATTGGGCGTTTCTCACTTTGAACACTAGCCAATTACAAACCACGGTCCTATTCAGGGGTTCAGATCCCGGCGTCAATCCCAATTTCAATCATGGGAACAAAAGTCACCCATTGACCACCACTGACTCAACCCCAAAACTGAACCGCTATGTAGTTCATCAGAGCGATTGGCATCACCAGTCAGTGCTGGAACAATGGTAAGCCTTTTCACCTTCAGGTACCCAATGTTGACATCGATCACTTCCAGTTCAGGAGTAGCGCAGTCAGGTACAGAGTAAATCTCTATCTGTGTTGCCTTTTCTATTGCTTTTGAAGGGATGTATAATTGGGAGTTGCATTTTCGGTGAGTGTTGGATCTAATTGAAACATAAAAAATTCTTAAGGGATTTGACGGGGTTAATGCTGAGAAAATGTTTCCCCTGGCTGTGGAATCTAGAACACGGGGTCATAGACTCTGAATAAGGGGTGGGCCATTTAGGACTGAGATGAGGAGAAATTTCTTCACTCAAAGGGTTGTGCATCTTTGGAATTCAATACCCCAGAAAGCTGTGGATGCTCAGTCATTGAGTATATTCAAGGCAGAGGTCGATACATTTTTGGGAATTAAGGGATATGGGGATAATGCGGGAGGTGGAGTTGAGGTAGAAGATCGACCATGATTTTATTGAATGGCGGAACAGGCTCGAAGGGCTAAATGGCCTACTCCTGCTCTTATTTCTTATGGATTGTGATGTAACACAAGGAAAATCAATTTTATGGCTTAGAGCTTCTCTTATTACTGATTATCAGTGATATTACGCAAGCTAGCAATTAGTTTTCATTGTTACATCTCCGTTACCCTTCTCTCAGACCTGAGCGAGCCTTTCTCCACTAAAACATTCACAGATTTTCTTTGCGACTCTGAGGTCAAGGTCCTGTAGCTGTTCATACAAACTGGGCTACAAACCATACATGCCAATGCTTTCGAAACCAAATGTTTAATTTACAACACACTGTGTATACGTTTAAAATTATAAATAGAGGATATATGCTGGCCATTTGTGACACGTAATAAATTTACAAGCAATGCATCCGCAGGTGAATTATGGTTGCTTTACATGTGGAGATATTTATCATTTCACATGGTAGGCGTAGAAATACTCTATTTATACAACATTGCACTACATTGTCGTCTAAATTTCTTTCTTTTTTATTCTTTCCTTCCTTCCTTCCTTCTTTCCTCACTTCCTTCCTTCCTTCCTTCCAATTTATTTTCTTTCTTTCTCAAGTTAAGTGTACACCCTCAAAGCCTCCCTGATAAAGTGCAACATCCCCACTGACACCTGGGAATCCCTGGCCATAGACCGTCCTAAGTGGAGGAGGCACATCGGGAGGGTGCTGAGCACCTCGAGTTTCGTCGCCGAGAGCATGCAGAAATCAAGCGCAGGCAGCAGAAGGAGCGTGCGGCAAACCAGTCCCACCCACCCCTTCCCTCAACGACTATCTGTCCCACCTGTGACAGAGACTGTGGTTCTCCTATTGGACTGTACAGCCACCTAAGAACTCATGTTAAGAGTGGAAGCAAGTCTTCCTCGATTCCAAGGGCCTGCGTATGATGAAGTATTATATTGCGAATTGAATACTGTCAGCTGTGGCTCAGTTGGTAGCACACTTGCCTTTGTGGCAATAAGGTTGTGGGTTCATGTCCCACTCCAGAGACTTGAGCACAAAAAATCTAGGCTGATGTTATAATGCAGTACTGAGGGAGTGCTGCACTGTCGGAGGTGCTGTCTTTTGGATAAGACGTTTAGCCGAGGCCCTGTCTGCTCTCTCAGGTGGACATAAAAGATCCCATGGCACTATTTCGAAGACGAGCAGGGGAATTCTCCTTGGTGTCTTGGCCAATATTTATCCCTCAATTAACAGAACAAAAACAGATTATCTGGTCATTATCCCATTGCTGTTCGTGATAGCTTGCTGTGCGCATATTAGCTGCTACATTAGTGACTACACTCCAAAAGTACTTCATTGGCTGTAAAACACTTTGATGGTCATGAAAGGCACTATATAAATGTAAGTCTTTCTTTTTTGCATAAATTATATTCCCTTATTAAATGTCGCACTTTTCCCTCAGAGTCCCTTTATGGGAGCACAGTGCACAAGCTGAGGCACATCAAACGGTTATCCTGCCTCATCCTGCATGGTGAGATCACTGCCCTATGATTCCACAGCCTAGATTTTCCGATCGGTGCTAACTTAAAGCAAGAATTATCCCTTGCTGACGATAACGCACCAAGTTCCGTTTACCCATCGCCTCTATGCTCGCTGATTTGCACTGACCTCAAATTTTAAATTCTCATCCCTGTGTTCAAATCCCTCAATGATCTCACCCCTCCCTATCTCTGTAATCTCTTCAAGCCCTACAACCCTCTGCATTCCTCCAATCCAATGCATCCCTGATTTCCATTACTCCACTATTGGCGGCCGTGCCTTCAGCTGCCTGGGCTTTAAGCTCTGGAATTCCCTCCCTAAACCCCCTTACGCCTCTCAACCTCTCTCTCCTTCATTAAGACACTCCTTAAAACCTACCTCTTTGACCAAGCTTTTGATCACCTGTCCTATTTGGCTCGGTGTCAAATTTTGTCCTATAATGCTCTTGTAAAGCACCTTGGGATGTTTTACTATGATAAAGGCACTTTATAAATGCAAGTTAAATTAATGTCAACCAAAAAAACCTAGGTGCATGTATCTAAGAGATCTGTGCTATTCTCTGCAGCATCTCTCTCGATTTTCCTGTACTGCAATCACAGCCCCATGCCTATCTTTGATCGCATTACATGGGTTCTCACTGCCTTTTGAATTACTTCCATGGAATGAATATACTTTCCTGTGCTGCATTTCATTTTTCTTCAGTTCAAATTAAACTCGCCTGAATTAAAAATGTCCGGGCTCTTGGACGGGGGGGGGGCGCACCTTCTCAGCCCTGTTGGTAGACAAGTGCATTATCTCAATAAATGCACTATGGAGAGAGTGCGTTGTATACTTTCTCTGTTAAAGGAAGAAGCATAGCCCATGGGGTAAACTTGCTCTCCGACGAATACGTGGAACAGACAAGAGCGATTCGACAGCGCCCATTTTACACCGCGCCCCGTTTTCTTTTCCTTTGACGTCGAGCGCGATGTCAAGCGACCTGCCGATTTGCTGTCGCCATGTTTCTAGCCTTCGCTGAAGACCAATTTGACCTCCAGCATCTATACTTCCGACAGCCTTTGTTGAACGGAGGGCAGCAGCTCACTTGCACTGTCATGGTTATATTAGCAAATAGCCGCTGACACTGTGGTTTCCTTTGCAGCTAGCTGACTTGTGTGCACACTTTGATAGTTGCCATGGTGCTACGAGTTACAGAGGAAACCTGGGCGCTCGGTGGCTGCGGCCTGCTTTGCCCGGGCCCGTGTGCTTGAGCTGATGAAGCTCAACTGGATTGATGACTGTATATCTGAACAACTCTACTGATAACTCGATCCTCTTAGATCAAGCGCTGAACTTCTCTTCTTAGCACTCTCACCTCTGAAGCAGTAGGTCGTGGGTTCAAATCCCATTGCAGGGACTTGAGCACAAAAATCTAGGCTGGCACTCCAGTGCAGTACTGAGGGAGGGCAGCACTGTCGGAGGTGGTGTCTTTCGGATGAGACGTTAAGCTGAGGCCCCGACTGCTCTCTCAGGTGGCTGTCAAAGATCCCATGGTACTATTCGAAGAAGAGAAGGTGAGTTCTCCCCAGTGTCCTGGCAATTATTTACCCCTCAACCAACATCACATAAAAAAAGCACATTAACTGGCCATTACCACATTGGACTTTGTGGGAACTTGCTGTGTGAAAATTGGCTGCCGCATTTCCCACAATGACTACATTTCAAAAGTACTTCACTGGCTGTAAAGCGCTTTGGGCATCTTGGGATCGTGAAAGGCACTATATAAATGCAGGTCTTTCTTTCTTTACTCTGATTTTTCCCTCTCGTCAATGGGATTGTGTCTCATTTCTGGCCAGGCTGAGATAAGCATCGTGCCATCAGGGGAAAGGTTGAGCAGGTTGGGCCGATACTTATTGCAGTTTAGAAGAATGAGAGGTGATCTTATTGAAACGTATAAGATTCTGAGGGGGCTTAACAGCGTAGATGCAGAGAGGATGCTTCCCAAGTCCTTAGCACAGCAGCTTGGAGAGGCATCCTCTCTCCACCTGTCATTTGCCTTCTGAATGGAAAACTAAATAAGAACATAAGAACATAAGAAACAGGAGCAGGAGTTGGCCATTTGGCCCCTCGAGCCTGCTCCGCCATTCAATAAGGTCATGGCTGATCTGATCATGGCCTCAACTCCACTTCCCTGCCCGCTCCTCATAACCCTTGACTCCCTTATCATTCAAAAATCTGTCTATCTCCACCTTGAATATATTCAATGACTCAGCCCACACAGCTCTCTGGGGTAGAGAATTCCAAAGATTCACGACTCTCTGAAAGAAGAAATTCCTCCTCATCTCCGTTTGAAATGGGCGACCCCTTATTCTGAAACTATGCCCCCTAGTTCTAAATTCCCCCACGAGGGGAAACATCCTCTCTGCATCTACCCTGTCAAGCCCCCTCAGAATCTTATACGTTTCAATAAGATCACCTCTTATTCTTCTAAACTCCAATGGGTATAGGCACAACCTGCTCAACCTTTCTTCATAAGACAACCCCGTGAATGCCGCGAATGTCTACTTGCCGGGCATCAGAGGCAGTTGATTTCCTCCCCTCCGTTTGTGAAGCCCCCGAGGCACACTTGGGTAACAATTCACTGCCGCTCGCAGCCATTCCCTGAAAAACCCAAGTGACCTTTCCTTGTCATGAGCCGCGACAGGCTATTCAGCCGTGGAGGCTCCCACCTGGCACTCCGCAGCAGAGGGCAACTTGGTAACAATATAAGGTGCTGGGACTTTCCTCGTCCGAGGGGCCACGGTGGCTAATGACGGAACCCGCAAACTCACCTTAAAAATCCCGGGAATTGAAGCTGGAATTTTCCGGCTCAGTTTCAGACTGGGAAGTGCGTGTAACAACCGAGCCGGGAGAGAGGGGGTTCTGGACAAGCAGGACCGGGAATTTCCTGGGAGCTGCTCCTGATCTGCGGCTGTAACTTCACCGGGAGTGAGCGGAAACCCCGCTTAAGTCTGGACGCGGGAATTTTCCCGGCCGCAATCCCGGAGAAGTTACGCCGGCGGAGCCGAGAACATTTTTCCCAGCCTAGGTTTTAGCTTCGCGGGAACCCATTTTACCATTCAGTTCCATCCTTGGACTCCGATCATATGGGGAGAGGTGAGGGGAGGCGGGAGGTGGGAGAACACACACTCTTCCCACTCTCTTCTTTGTTAATTCCACCCTCTGCGCAATTTAATGCTTCCCACCTACACTAAAGACCAGCAGGACGACATTTCTCAGCTAATTAGAAAAAAAAAGACTTGCTGAAGTAAATACTGACAAATGCTCCCTCCGCAATGGGCAAACGATCTCTGAGGAGGACAGAGATGTGAATGCTTCACCTCTTCCGCACACATTGCAAAAAATCTTAACGACATTGGAGAGCTTTTGAACACCGTAATGTGTCCTCAGCGCAAACAGTGGTAAATAAATTCCAAGTTATGACTGTTGTGGAGAGATATGCAGGAATATAGCTACACTAGGGACGGACACTAGACAAGATAATGAAGAACGTAAGAATAAACGATGGTTTGCTATCTCCCTGTCCAGATATTGAGAACCCCATAACTAATGTCTAGCACCTTTCAGAATTGGAGGCCTTTTAATTTGGATTCTAACTGAACACTGAATATAGTTCTGCTCTTTTTTTGTTGCTTAGTCTCTCTGTTAATTGCACGTCTCCTTACTACGGGTCCAAATAAGATGAACTGTGCTGGATCCAAAGCAAGCGGCTTTAATAAAACTCAAAAGTGCTCATGCGCTCCTCTTTAGGTCTCTCCTTAAAAAATTAAATAGTTACAAAGTGTTCTCATTAATATTTACAGGATTTTTTCTTTTCCTACGAGCTGCCGTACACTTCTTTTGAATTTTGATTTTTAGAAATATTGACAGCGAGTGGCGATGATATTCGATGAGCTGATTTTGGAAAAGTTACCTAGTCTGCCAGCGGGAAGGAGAAACTGAATTAATATCAGTAGTGATGCGATTACTGATTCGAGCTGCCTTGGCTTCTGATATTAATTCAGCTCCCTTGCACTAATGGGCTTGACTATCTGTCCCACCCTTTGACCAGGATGTCAGTTGTGGCTCAGTAGGTAGCACTCTCCCTGTGAGTCGGAAGGTTGAGGGTTCATGTCCCACTCCAGGGACTTGCACACTTATATCTAAGCTGACACTCCGGTGCAGTACTGAGGGAGTGCTGCACTGTCGATAGTGGATGAGATGTTAAACCGAGCCCCTGTCTGCTCTTTCAGGTGGATGTAAAAGATCCTGTGGCACTATTTCAAAGAGCAGTGGAGTTCTCCCTGGTGTCCTGGCCAATATTTAACCCTCAATCAGCATCACTAAAAAAAAACACATTATCTCATAGAATCATACAAAACGGAAGGAGGCCATTTCAGCCCATCGTGTCCGCGCCGGCTGACAAAGAGCTATCCAGCCTAATCCCACTTTTCAGCTCTTGGTCCATAGCCTTGTTAGTTACGGCACTTCAAGTGCGTACCTGGTCATTATCACATTGTTGTTTGCAGGAGCTTGCTGTGCACAAAATTGGCTGCAGCGTTTGCCACATTACAACAGTGAGTACAGGTCAAAAAAAAGTACCTTGTCGGCTGTAGAATGCTTTGGGACGTCCGGTGGTTGTGAAAGGCGCTATATAAATGCAAGTCTTTTTTTTTGACGAATCTCGTTATTAAATCCGTCAACTTGGCATTACCTGATGATATCATTAGGTGATCGCCGTTCCGAAGGGACGGGCGATGACCTCTGTTGCCCTTGGCCGATCGAAAGGGAGTCGGGTTCAGATCTCCAAAGCTGGTGTGATGCAAACGGAAAATCGAGATTACACAAGCTTGAATGTGTCTGCTCCGTGGGAGCTTTCTGTGCTCCTTGAGCGTGCCTCAGGACACCCGCGTTACAGTGCGACAGGTGTACCGGCTGCTTAAATATCAAATATTAAAATATGTTAATATTGAAGGTAGTCCTTTCTAATGCTTGAAACTATTGTTTTAAAGAGATCCTGATGGTGAGACGGCCCTCCAACCCTTTCATAGACCAGTCTGCATACTTGAAACACTCGATGTACATCTTGCGTGCACATGTACCACATCAAGGAAGTTTATATAAGAATTTAACTTTAAGACATGCTCCAGTTGTGCAACTATTTGGTTTGACTCTAAGGTTATTTTCAGTTCTTGTTTGAAAATAATAAAATTAATCGGCGTCATCACAAGCCATAAAAACTGGAATGCATTCTGTGGTGGGCTTTGGCCAGTTGCCACTGGCTTTACACTAGTCCTCGCAATCTTATGTTAACCCTTCCTGTGTCAGCTCTGGCTCAGTGGACAGCACTCTTGCCTTTGAGTCAGAAGGCTGTGGTTGAAGTCCCATCCCAGGAACTTGAATATAAAAATCTAGGCTGACACTCCAGTGCAGTGCTGAGGGAGCGTTGTGTTGTGCACATAAATAAACAGACTAACTGAACCAGGAGTAAAGTAATTTAACTCTGTCCTTTACAGCAACAATCCAAAATGGTAGCATGAACCAGAATGATTACAGCAACTGTGAATAGCATCCGCAGGGTCCTAATGCCCGTCTAATGTCCTGTAACAAACAAATAGAGTATGAACACAACATATTTCCCCCCTTCTAAAACACAGTCTATGAACAGACAAAGTCCTTGAGATAGCCAGGCCGTGTTCTGATACGCTGAGACTGGCGTGGAGCTTGCGGTGTTTGATCGAGGTTTTCGGTTGGGAAACAGAACGGTGCCTCCGATCCATCCTGCTGGTCTGTTGGCCTGAGTTGGGATCAGTCCATGAGCATTCCATCGAGTTCCGTCATTGCGCTCGTAGTTGTGAGGGCTCATCTTTCGCCCGATCTGTTTTGACGTGAAAGTGAAGATGCAAGCTTATGACCCTAGTTTGGGCGCTTAACTCTGACCCAATTTCCGTTCTTCAGTTGGGGCGTTTGAGCGGGTTGTTTTGTGTCAGTGTACGACTTCGCTTTTCGTTGGCGTTCCGAAATCTGGGCTGCGAGAGTGGTTACCTTCGCGCTAGGTTTGGCTGGGGGTTTGAGAATATCCAGTAGCTAGTGAAGATTCTGCCCAATCATGAGCTCAGTGGGTGTCTTCCCCGTTAGTGAGTGCTTTGTCGAACGGTATGGGCGGAGAATGTTTGAACCACTTTGTCGAATGTTTGGCCTGCTGCGAGGTTGGCTTTCAAACCCTCTTTGATGACGCGGTTAAATAGCTCAACACCTCCATTGCTTTGAGGATTGTACCGAGCAGTAAGGCGATGCTCGATAGCACGATGAGTGAGGAAATCCGTGAACTGGTCAGACACAAACTGTGGTCCATTGTCAGTGATTATGACCTCTGGGAGGCCCCACTTCGTGAACATACGCTGCAGAATAGTGACGATCGTTGATGAGGTCACTGAACTTCTTGTAGCAATTTCTGACCATTTAGAATGTAGGTCATGTACTACAGCAAGGAACTGCTGGTGCTGTGGAGCTGCTTCAACTGGACCAAAGATATCCAACTGAAATTGATGCCATGGTCTTTGTGGCCATGGACTGGGCTTCATTGGTGCTGGTCGGATGTTTGTGGCCTTTTCACTCAGACTGCATGCTTTCCTGTGTGAGACGAACTCCTTGATCTGATTGTCACTCCCAGGCCACCACTCTGAATCGTGACATCTCTGCTTCATGCAGACAATGCCAGGGTATCCATCGTGTGCCAATGAGAGAATGCGCTGTTGAAGCGACTTGGGAATTACTGCTCTATCACCACGAGCTAGGCAGCCATCATTCCAAACGGAAAATTCATCGCGAAGTCTGTGGAAGGTTTTCAGCTCTTCCGGAATTTGCTTAGGCCACTCACTCTGGAGGAAGTGACACACGTGCTGGAGCGTAGTATCACGCTGTGATTCGGTTTTGAGTTTGTCGCAGGAGACAAGGTTTCTGATGGACTGAGTGATGATCGACGTGACATATGTGTGGTCATCTGTGAACAAGTCAGCACCAGAGTCCGAAGCAGGTGTCGAGCGGCTGAGCATGTCAGCTACGTGGCTGTGACTGCCAGCGATGTACTGTACATCAAAGTTATACTGATGAAGGCGATCTGACCATCGGCTGATTCACAGTGGTTTGTGCCCAGATCCAGTTGTAGCGAGTCGCGTAGTTAGCGCTTGGTGATCCGTACGGAGGGTAAATTTCTTGCCATAGAGGTAGACGTGCCAGCGTTCACTTGCATCTGCAAGCGAGTGCTTCGCGTTCACCTGTAGAGTATTTACGTTCTGCAGACGAGAACATGCGAGAAGCAAAGGCTACTGGGCGTTCCAGGCCGTCAATCCATTGCGAGAGCACAGCACCCATGGCGGTGCCTGATGCATTAGTGGTGACATACGTAGTGGCATTCGGATCAAAGTGCACGAGGATAGGAGGGGATGTGATTTTCTCCTTAAGCGTGGTGAATGCCTGAGCCTGGGAATCTGTCCATTCCCAAGGGACATCCTTGTGCAGCAACTTGCGAAGTGGTTCGGCAATGTGTGCGTAGTGCGGGACGAACTTCAGATAGAAGTTGCAAGTGCCGAGGAATGATGAAAGTTCTTTGACGTCAAGGTTGTCAAGCGTCGGCTTTACACCTTGTGCTGTGACTCCGTAGCCCAGAAAGTTTATTTCTCCAGCAGAAAATGTACACTTATCGGCATTAAGTGTAATGTTATGTGTAGCAAGTCGAGCCATAACGGCGTGAAGTCGCTGATCGTGTTCTTCCATTGTTCGTCCACGGACGACGATATCACCAAGCCGATTGAGGGCTTCCTCTATGCCTGATAGCATAGTAGTGACAATCTTCTGAAATGCACTTGCTGCAGAAGATAGTCTGTAGGGCATGCGTCGATACTGATACAGACCATCATGCGTTGTAAATGTCGTGAGTGGTTTGCTGTCCTCCGGGAGAGGTATTTGCAGGTAACTGCGGCGCATGTCGAGTTTCGTAAAGACTATTGAGCCATGGAATTGTGAAGACAGTTCGTCGATGGTAGGAAGAGGGTACTTGTCGGGGATGATGGCCTTGTTGACCTCTTTCAGGTCGATGCAGTGGCGGATCTCCCCATTTTTTCGCCAAGCAATGACTAAGTTTGCGATCCAGGGTGAGGAGTCGATGCTTTCAATGATTCCCTGAGATTCGAGTCGCGTTAATTCTGTGGCTACTTGGTCGCGAACTTCGAATGGGAGACGGCAAAGTCGCTGCGTAACCGGTTTGACGGAAAGGTCAACCCGGGGACAATGGCAGAATTTTGTTGTCACTCCAAACCCTGTGAAGATTGAGGGATGCTGCTTGTCGAAGTCCACCGTGTACACAGGTGTGCCGGTTGGGTCATAAACTTTGAACCAAGCTTGTCAAAAGGTCAACACCCATGAGGCTTCGTCCCTGCGCGACATGAAAAGAAAAAGTTCTCCAATGTTATGTCTTTGTAGTATATCGGGACAGATATGATCCCAAGTATCTCAATTTTAGAGTCGGAGTATGCAGGTAGAGTGGAAGTTGCGGGCTGCAGGTAACAGTGCGTGAAGTGGGTTTTGTACACAGCCTTGCTCAATATGGAGACTTTGGCCCCAATGAGGAGGCAGCTGGGCGTGCCGTCAATGTTTACATCACAGTCCTTGAATTTGCCCGAACCGATGTGCGAAATGTCACTAATGGTGTAAACCACACTGGGTTCATCACTATCGGGGTTATCCACATGTCGAATATGTTGCGATGAGCGTCAGACACTAGCAAAATGTTTCATTTTACTATATGCAGAGCATTTCTTCCCACGTGCAGGGCAGTGAGGACTCTTTGCTGAATGTGATTTGTCCCCACAGTTAAAGCAGTGGAAGTTAGGCCCGCGATCCGTCGTGGGTGGCTTATTACTGGCCCTGGGTCTCTGCTGTGATTTCTGCTTTGAACGAACACCTTGCACATGGGCTGTAGCTGCAGTCTGCTGCACTGGGGAGCAGGAGATCTGATCGCTTTTGAATCGGAAAGCACTGATTCGATTTGGATGGCCAAACTAGTTGCTTTGTCCAATGTCAATTTGTCATCCTCCATTAGCAAGCGTTCCCGAATGCGGGGAATCATTGTTTTCTCAATAATTTGACACCTGATCATTTCCTCTGTGAGTGCTCCAAAGTTAAACGTAGCGGCCAGTTCAGTTAATGAAATGATATACTGTTTGATTGGTTCACCGTTCCCTTGCTCTCTTTGATGATATTTCTATCTCTCTATCATGATACTTTTCTTTGGCCCAAAATATTTCTCTCAGGCGCTTGCCGCTTTGTCGAAGGACTCCGTGTCTTCGCGTTGCCCTTCGGTGCCGAGGCAGTGGATAAGTATTGCACAGCGACAAGCTGGTGTTACGTTGTCACCGTCTAACCCACTTGCCGTGATGTACGTAGAAAAACTTTTATCCATCTCGGTCATGGAATTGAAGGGTCCCCAGGTGTGGAGAGGAAAAATTCGGGGTGGGGGTGGGGGGTGGGGAGGTTAATTTGATTCATCCTCATCGCCAAATTATGTTGTGTACGTAAATAAACAGACTAACTGAACCAGGAGTAAAGTAACTTAACTGTGTCCTTGATAGCAACAACCCAAAATGGTGTCCCAAACCAGCATGAACCAGAATGATTACAGCAACTGTGAATAGCTCCCGCAATGTCCTAATGCCCGTCTAGTGTCCTGTCACAAACAAATAGAGTATGAACACAACACGCCGCACTCATGTGGGTGCCGTCTTTCGGATGAGATATTAAACCGAAGCCCCGTCTGCTCTCTTGGCATAAAAGATCCCATGGCACTATTTTGAAGAAAAGCAGGGGGGTTATCCCTGGAGCCCTGGCCAATAATTGTCCCTCAATCAACATAACAAAACAGATTATCTGGTCACTGTCCAATTGCTGTTTGTGGGGGCTTGCTGTGTGCAAATTGGCTGCCGCGTTTCCCACATTACCACAGTGACTTCACTACAAAAGTACTTCATTGGCTGTAAAGTGCTTTGGGATGTCTGGTGGTTATGAAACGTGCTATATAAATGGAATTCATTCATTCATTCATTCATTTATTCTTTCTTTCTTTCTTTCTTTCTTTCTGTCTCTCTCTCTCGCTTTCTTTCTTTCTTTCTCTCTCTCTCTCTCTCTTTCCCTCTCTCTTTCTTTCTCTCTCTCTCTCTCTCTTTCCTTCTTTCTTTCTTTCTTTCTTTCTTTCTTTCTTTCTTTCTTTCTTTCTTTCTTTCTTTCTTTCTTTCTTTCTCATAGGTTCTTTACAAAATAAAGGACTGTAGGATCGGGGTTTGTGTCCACCTGTCAGTGATTTCCTGCCCTCTGCTGCCCAAATGTCTTCCCTTTCTCTCTTGAAGGTGCTGAGTCATGCAAGGGTACAGGAGCTGGCAGTTTGCTGCTGCCTCACCCAGGAGGCCATTCTCCAATGAGGAGCCTGAATGGCGAGAGCACATGGTGGATATTGGGCGAGGACAGCGCAGGATGTGGACATGCTGTGGTTGTGATGCACCCCAAAATCAAATAGCCTGCCAAAACTCACTTGTGACCTCATCCATGAAGGGTAAGCACTTGGGGGAGGTCCGATAGGGTGGCCGTTGAAGGATATTGAAGGGTTATTCTCAGCTGCTCCATAGATGACCAGACTATCCCAGTAGAGTAAAGAGGAATTCCCCCATCCCATTTAATCTTGTCGTGTGATGCAGTTGTGTGAAAATAAACAAAAGAAATGACAGCAAATGTGACTGTAAGTATGTAAGTACCATATAGGAAATAACAGAGGGTTGTAAGTCTGTAGAATTCGCTGCCTCAGAGAGCTGTGGAAGCTGGGTCATTGAATAAATTTAAGACAGAGATAGACAGTTTTTTACCCGATAAGAGAATAAGGGATTATGGGGAGCGGGCGGGGAAGTGGACCCGAGTCCATGATCGGATCAGCCATGATCGAATTAAATGGCGGAGCAGGCTCAAGGGGTCGTATGGCCTACTCCTGTTCCTATTTCTTATGTTTCTTATGATGATATGATAGACAAGTCTGAATGCATTTTTTTAAGGAACAAGTACATCCTCCAGCCCCTCAAAGCTCTGTGCTCCTCCAATTCTGGATTCTTGCACAGCTCTGCTTTTCATCTCTCCAGCATTGGCGACCGTGCCTTCAGCTGCCCAGGCACTAAGCTCTGTAATTCCTTGCTTGAACATCTCCACCTCTCTATCTCTCCTTCTTTAAGATGCTCCTTAAATCTTTGACCCAGCTTTTGTTCACCTGTGCTAGTATCTGCTACAAACATACGAACAATGACGGACGGGTAATGACCCTCTGGTCCATCGAGCCTGTCCCGTACAATTGCGATACCTTGTGTGTCACAACATATACACTCTCCACCCCACCTGAAACCATGTGATCTCCTGGGAAAGGCAATAAAAAACCAATGTGAGTAAAATTCCAGTCAAAGGCTTCCTTTGTACCTCTTTGTGCCTCTGACCTGAAAAACAATCTACGAATCTACGTGTTGGTCCCGGAGAAACGTAAGATCCCACTCGGTGAACTTCATTTGCTGTGCATCGCATGGGGACCTGTCTTCAAGGTGCGTAAGTCCAAGCTGGAGTCATGTGGGCCTGGACAACCAATCACGATGCTTACCTTAATGGATAGAGTTTTTAATATAAAAATATGTTTTTAATTTAATTTTGATATGATAAATCGAGGGAGTGCAGTGAAGGTTCAACAGACTGATTCCCGGGATGGCAGGACTGACATATGAGGAGAGACTGGATCGACTGGGCCTGTATTCACTGAAGTTTAGAAGGATGAGAGGGGATCCCATAGAAACATATAAAATTCTGACGGGACTGGACAGGTTAGATGCAGGAAGAATGTTCCCGATGTTGGGGAAGTCCAGAATCAGGGGTCACAGTCTAAGGATAAGGGGTAAACCATTTAGGATCGAGATGAGGAGCAACGTCTTCACTCAGAGAGTTGTTAACCTGTGGAATTCTCTACTGCAGAGAGTTATTGATGCCAGTTCATTGGATATATTCAAGTGGGAGTTAGATGTGACCCTTACTGCTAAAGGGATCAAGGGGTATGGAGAGAAAGCAGGAATAGGGTACTGAAGTTGCATGATCAACCATGATCATATTGAATGGTGGTGCAGGCTCGAAGGGCCGAATGGCCTACTCCTGCACGTATTTTCTATGTTTCTTACGCTGGTAAAAGTAAGCTATGCGCCTGCTTTCGCTGGGCATGAGTTGGGCACATAGCCCAATTTCGGCCGTGCGAATGTCCTTCCTGCGGGGATGTGGAGGATCTGTCAAGAGAAATCTTCACAGATCAGAAAATCGTACGGACCCAGTGAGGCCGGAATTTCAGCCCCAATTAAAAAACCCAGGCCACATTTGGGGGGAAAAAGATCGAAACTAGTCCAGGAGGTCACTCTGGCCCTGAATTCCCTGCAGTACCCATCTGCTGTAAGAGGCAATCTCCGCCCCAGCCAGAAACAGGTCCAGCTCTCGCTTGATGGAATTCAGCGAATCAGCGTCCACCGCACGAGACGGCAGCCTGTTCCAGAGGTCCGCTATTCTCTGGGGAAAGAACCACCTCCTGACATCTAACCTCGATCTGGCCTTACACAACTTAAAATTGTGACCCCTGGCCTTTCCTTAATCCTTATGTGGCTCAGTGTCAAAGTTGTTTGATAACGCCCCTGTGAAACGCGTTGGGACGTTTAACTACGTTAAAGGTGCTATATAAATGCAAGTTGTTGTTGTTGTCCAAGCCAATGCAGTCTGAAGTGGTTGGGTGAAACTCTTTTTTTGTTGAATTAGTACAATTTGGGGTTTATTGGCCGCGTGATTAGGTTTATGCTTGCTCATATTTACACAGAGAATGTTGAGAGTCAAGCAGTAAAAAGGGAAATAGCAGGTGCTCTGGGGAAAATATAAATCTTTCAGAGTACTTTGGAAACATCAGTAATACCAGAAGACTTGAAAATAGCTAATGCAATTCCAATCCTCCAGAAAGTACAGAGGCATGACCCTGGGTATTATTGGCTAGTTATCTTGACATCAATAGTGGAAAAGAAATACAGCGGTCTATTATAAAGGATGCAATTCAGGAACATCTATCAAGATCAAAGATAATAAACAAAAGCCAACATTGGTTCATGAAAAGGAAGTCGAGCTTAACGCATTTATTGGAATTTTTTTCAGGGTGTAATGAAGTTAGTGGATGAAGGTATATTAGATACCTTGACTTCCACAAGCCTTTGACAAGGTCTCTCACAAAAGCCTTACAGCTAAAGTGAGGGCTCAAGGGATGAGGAGAGAAGTTACAAGTTGGATAGAGAATGTTTCTGACTGCAGAGAACGAAGGATGGCTATAAATGATAATTATTTTGAGTTGGTCAGTGATGTCTGGTGACGTCCCATAAGGATCAGTTCGAGGCTCTATGGTATTCACAGTATTTATGACCTTGATGAGGAGATTGCAAACAGAATCTATTAAATTTGCTGATATACTAACACCTTGTCACATCAACCTTTCAGTCTGAGTGCTCGGAGTAGGCGTCAGACGGGGCTCAGTGGATAGCACATTCGCACCACTGAGTCAGAAGGATGTGGGTTCAAGTCTCACTCCAGAGACCCGAGCACATAACCCAGGTGGACGCTCCAGTGCAGTACTGAGAGAGTGCTGCACTGTTGGAAGTGTTGTCTTTCGGATGAGATGTAAAGCCGAGGACCAGTCTGCCCTCTCAGGTGGGAGTCAAAGATCCCATGGCACTAATTCGAACTGTCCTGGCCAATAGTCATCCCTCAACCAATATTGCTAAAAAACAGATTATCTGGTCATTATTGTAATAGAGCACCCCCTAGTGAACTACAGGTCCATCTAGTGGACTACTGTGGTAATGCAACTACTAATGTAAATTTAAACGGGTCATGTGACAAAGTCACATGACGACATGTGTTGAGCCATCTTGTAGCGTGTGTTGTTAGTGATGTCGTAAAGGATATATTACAATTATCTCATGTGAGACCTGGCTATGTGCAAATTGGCTTGTTGCTAGGGATGGGCATTAAATGCAGCCTTGCCTACATCCTTCGAGCAAATTTCAAGGTCAATGTTTTGTGCACTGGAGGAAACCAGGCTCAACATTGAATTCCCTATCTTAACATTGGCGTAAAGGAGGCTGGTGAGTGGAGGCAGGGAATGGGCAACGAATCTCACTGCTCTGGCAAACCCTCTGGTGCGGCCAAGGAATAAATTGGCAGCAGGATGGCAAAAGATTGCCTGAAATCCTGGTTATAGGAGAGGCATGCTCCAGGAATGGCAAGAAAGCAGGAGAGAAAAAATGCTGTTTGCCCTATTAGGAATATGGCCCAAGACCGCTCAAAGTGGAAGAGGAGCATCCGGGAAGGCGCTGAACACCTCGAGTCTCTTCGTCGGGAGCACGCGGAAGCCAAGTACAAACAGCGGAAGGAGCGTACGACAAATCAAGCACCCCACCCACCCGTCCCTCCAACCACCATCGGCCCCACCTGTGACAGAGATTGTAGGTCCCGCATTGGTCTCATCAGTCACTTTAGAACTCATCTTAGTGTGGAATTAAATCATCTTCAACTCTGGGAGGCTGCCTAGGAAGAAGAAGATAAATACTCTGACACACACACACACACACAAAACTATGCACAGACACACAAATAAATTGAGGAGGACTTTGGATGTAATTAGAAAGACATCAGTTTTTCTCAAATGCCTATTTGAAATCGTTCACATAAACCTATTACCTAGCATATCCATACAGGACGCTATACAAGATTTCCTGTTGCCATTCAGCATTAGGAAGCTTTGTTCAGCTACTTTTGTGAGACAGTGGGACAGTATTTAATAATTTTGCATTAAAAGGATCTGTCTCTGAGTGTCAGCATAGAACGCTCCTGCAGATTTCTATCAATGATCACTTAGACTCAGGGGTCCCTTAAAACCTTTGTTTGCAAAAACTCAGTGAAATGTAAATTCAGGGTAGAAATCATTTGTGACACAAATCCTGTGGGATTGCACCACTTGTTATGCATACAGAAATAATTCCTCGTCATCTGTGCCATCCTTTCTCATGCTCCAAATAAATCTCTAATTGTTGGATTGCCTTCGACACTCCTGATTCTGTATTAATACCTACCCCTCCCTCCAAGTTTTCTCCTGCGCTCTCCTGAGAAATGCTGACCTCATGCTTGGGTACAGTTCCATGGGCACCGATTGTCCTTTGGCCATCGCCCAGGGCACCATTCCTCTTGCGTGAGCCCAGGCAGTGACTGCCAATAGGCTTTGCAACCGTAGAGGGCGTAACAGCTGACTTGGATCCTGCTCTCTGTCTCTCTCTCTCTCTCTGTTTCTTCCCTCAAACACACTTGTGAATATGCTCACAGGTTTGTAGAGCTGTTACTTTTTTTTTATTCATAGCCAATCTTTCCAATTCTTTGTCAAATCACAAACGCCAGAGGTCACCTTGCACACATCAAGGATCACTCTGCGCCAATGCTCTTAGCCAAAAGGCCGAGAGCCACTGCACCGTTCCTGGAAGTACTGCAATACCAGGTTCGTGCCATGGAGGTGGATGGGTCAGCAACCCCACACACCTCCGTGGAGGTGGATGGGTCAAGCCACACCACCCACCTCCTATTTCACAGCTGTTACTGCTCCGGGGCATGGCCAAGGGGACCATCAACCGGTCCAGGCAGCGGGCGGTCGAGGGGGTCGTCCAGCCCGACTGCCTGCCTCTCTTCAGTGGGTACATCCGAGCCAAGGTGTCCCTGGAGATAGAGTACGCTCGCGGCTTTCCGTGAGAGGTGGGCGCCGGAGGGACTGGAGTGCATCATCACCCCCGGCAACCAAATGTTAATTTGATCTGTTTAATGTCTAAAGTTTCATTTATTCATTTGTCGGTTTTGGTGCCCCTTTAATAAGGGGACATTTGATTTACAGGTGCAACTAAAATAGTTGTAGAGCTGTTGCACTACACTGTAGAGTGGCTTAGCCAGTCACGTGATGTTCAGAAGACTCAATAAAACCCCAGTCAGTTGGGTCTAGGTCATCCACGATGAGGTATGCAGTTGTGAGCTTCGTGGATGAACTTGTAATGTGTAGTGTGATTGTTAAACCTTTGTTAAAAAACCATTGAGTTCTGAATAGCAATGTGTTGCCATGACTTCTTAAGCAAAGAACCCATGAAGTAAGTACATTACGATGCTCATACACACTTTACAGCAGAGGTCAATAGATAGCAATCAGGAGCAGAAAGCCTTGGCCAATTGTCACCTCCCTAGCCCGGAGTTACTGAAACTTATTGTCACAATCTTATCTACTCACCTGAGGAAGGCGATGTACTCAATTTTGAAAGCTGTTCCCTGCACTCCAATAGTGAATACACTTCCAAAATAAAGAAGTACTTCATTGGCTGTCATACACATTGAGGCATCCTGATGATATTAGAAGCGTTTTATAAATGCAAGTCCTTCCTTTCTCTTCCATAATTCCTAACAGGACCTCAACTGGACTAGACACAGGCCAGTTCTAGGGCAAAATCCTGGAACTCCCTCCCTCAGAGCACTGTGGGAGCATCTTCACCACAAGGACTGCAGCGGTTCAAGAAGGTGACTATCCATCACCTTCTCAAGGGCAAATAGGGATGGGCAATAAATGCTGGCCTTGCCAGTGATGCCCACATTCCAAGAACGAATTGAATCTAAAAAAAAAATGCCATGGCTGTTAGAGTAAGTCAGAGGCGAGTGTCTCACCTCCTGACTCCCCAAAGCTTCTCCACCACCTTCGGGGCACAAGTCAGGAGTGTTGTGGAATAGTCTCCTCTTGCCTGGATTGGTGCATCTGCAACAAGACTCAAGAAGCCTGACACCATCCAGCACGCTTGATCGGCACCCCATGCACCAGCTTCAACAGCCACTCCCTCCACCACCGGCACACCGTGGCTGCAGTGTGTCCCATCTACAAGATGCACTGCAGCAACAAACCAAAGATTCATCGGCAGCACCTCCCAAACCCGTGACCTCTACCACTTAGAAGAACAAGGGCAGCAGGTGCAAGGGAGCACCATCATCTCCAAGTTCTTCTCTAAGTCACACACCATCCTGACTTGGATATATATCAGCATTACTTTCATCATCGCTGGGTCAAAATCCTGGAACACCCTCCTAAAACCACTGTGGGAGTACCTTCACCACGCGGACTGCAGCGGTTCAAGAAGAAGGCTCACCACAACCACCGTCTCAAGGGCAACTAGGGATGGGCAATGAATACCGTCTTGCCAGAGACACCCATATACCGAAATAATTTTAAAATAATTCCTGTGTTAGCCCTTTTGCGATGGAAAATAGAAGGTACTGAAACAGATGGAAGGGAGGTGAGCTGGGGAAATCATTCCTATAGGATTCAATTCTAAATGGCTAGAATGTGCAACGTGAAATTGAGGCTGACCTGGGAGGTCTGTCACATTTGACCTTGAAGTATGTCAGACTGTTGCTGTATTGTGTTTGCTTCATGGGTTCTTTGCTGAAGAATTCATAGCAACACATTTCTATTAAGAACTAGTTGGTTTATTACCAAAGTTTAACAATCACACTGCACATTACCAGTTCATCCCCATTATCATAGGCAGTCCCTCGAAATCGAGGAAGACTTGCTTCCACTCTAAAAATGAGTTCTCAGGTGACTGAACAGTCCAATACGGGAATTTTAGTCTCTGGCACAGGTGGGGCAGACTGTGGTTGAAGGAAAGGTGGGGAGCCTTGTTTGCTGCACGCTCCTTCCGCTGTCTGCGCTTGATTTCTGCATGCTCTCGGCGACAAGACTCGAGGTGTTCAGCACCCTCCCGGATGCTCTTCCTCCATTTTGGGCGGTCTTGGGCCAGGGATTCCCAGGTCAACACCTTCACCGAGGCGTACGAAAGCATGGGCCTTATGCCAAACATCAGTAAGACAAAGGTCCTCCAACAACCTGACCCCGCCACACAGCACTGCCCCCCTATTCATCAAAATCCACGGCGCGGCCTTAGACAACGTGGACCATTTTCCATGCCTCGGGAGCCTGCTACCAGTTCATCCACCAGGCTCACAACCACCTGCCTCATCGCGGACACCCTGAACCCAACTGGCTGGGGTTTTATTGAGTTTTGTGAACATCATGTGACTGACTAAGTTATGCACAACTCAACAGCTCTACAACTATTTTAGTTGTATCAGTAATCAAGTGCCCCCCTGATTAAAGGTGGGGGCACACTCCAAAAACCTTTTAAATGCTCCCTTGTTTTTTTTTGAGGGCACTAAAAACATAAATTATACAAATGCCCCCTGGCTAAAAGGCCGGGGGGTCGGGGAGGGGGGGGGGGAGCGTGGCGGTGGGCACTAAAACCAGCACAATAAACAAATTAAACTTTAAACATATAAAATCAAATTAAAATTTGGTTACCGGGGGTGATGATGCACTCCAGTCCCTCCGGCGCCCACCTCTCGCGGAAGGCCGGGAGCGTACCGGTGGACACCGCGTGCTCCATCTCTAGGGACACCCTGGCTCGTATTTAAGCACGGAAGAGAGGCAGGCAGTCAGGCTGAACGACCCCCTCGACAACCCGCTGCCTGGAACTCAACAGCTCTACAACTCATTTGGGGGGACAAAATTAACAGTTAGATCAAGTGCCCCCCGATCTGGGGGACCCACTCCAAACATTTTTCAACTGCCTCTTTTTTAATTTTTTTTGTTTTTTTGTTTTTTTGTGGTTTTTAAAAAAAATTTGGGGGGCATTAAAATAATATATTTTACAAGTGCCCCCTATAAATGGGGAGGGGGACACTAAAAACAAGTCAATTAAAACAAATTAAACTTTAAAACATATAAAATCAAATTAAAATTTGGTTGCCGGGGGTGATAATGCACTCCAGTCCCTCCGGCGCCCACCTCTCGCGGAAGGCCGCGAGCGTACCGGTGGACACCGCGTGCTCCATCTCTAGGGACACCCTGGCCCGGATGTAAGCACGGAAGAGAGGCAGGCAGTCAGGCTGAACGACCCACTCGACAACCCGCTGCCTGGAATTCAACAGCTCTACAAACCTGTGAGCATACTCACAGGTGCATACATCACAGTTGCCGAGTCTGGAGCTGACTGTACTTGCGTGAGTCCATTATTGCTCAATTCACATGGGCTGGTATTTAAAAAATATCATCAGAACTTGTTGTTAACTCATTGATGATCAATGCCTTGCTCTTCCTCCCTTGTTGCCCTCGGAATGGTGGTGGTGAGCCTTCCTCTTGGACCACTCTTCTTCTTGGGTGGTCCCTCGAATCGAGGATAACTTGCTTCCACGCCAAAAAAGGATGAGTTCAATGAATTCACGGGTGTTTCAATGAAAGACTTAATATTCCAGGTCCTGAACTGCATCCTGAAGGGTGGAAGATGCCTGTGCATGGATTTTTTAAACGTGTGGTGGCCATTGCACACCAGCCACCACACGGGCTTGACAGAGCTAGGTCTTGGTCCACTGGCAGGGGTTAACCAAGACAACTGGAGACCAGCTCTGCTGCACGGACCTAGTACGCACACATATCGCAATGTGGGCTGCCCCATGCTGCCCCTGGGCCCTCGGCTCTTCTGGGCGGCGAACTCACGCCTCTCATATGCCCCGATCACATCGCTCTGCAATCTCTCGCCGTTCCTTCACCCCAACCTCGCCGCTCCTGCTGGACCACTGCAGTCTGGTGAAGGTACTCCCACAACGCTGCTGGGTCAGGTGTTCCAGTGAAACCATTTTTTTTCCATTGCTTATTTTTGTTTCTGGAAAAATGTCATTGGAAATGAAAGGAGATGAAATGTAAAGACATGGAATATAGGATAACAGCTAAAGGAAATGGAAAATTTGTTATTTAGAGTTTTAACAAGTTGTGGAAATAGTGCAACGTACATCGAAGGGTTAACCTTGGTAGAAAGTTTCCTATTATGATTAAAATATGAACAGCAAAAAATGATAAAAGATTGCTTGATTTCTGACTTACAGACTGGAAAACTTATTGATACGTACAGACCTTGGAGCTATCAGTAAAGTGTCAGCCGTGGCTCTCGCTTCTGAGTTAGAAGGTTGTGGGTTTGAAGTCTCACTCCAGAGACTTGAACACAAAAATCTAAGCTGACTGGAGAGTGCAAAACTGAGGGAGTGCGGCACTGATGGATTTTTTTCAGATGAGATGTTGAATCAAGGCCCTGTCTGCTTTCTCAGGAGGGTTTAAAAGATTCCATGGCACTATTTTGAAGAGGAGCAGGGGGTTATCCCCGGTGTCCTGGCCAATATTTATCCCTCAACCTGTCTGGGTAGAGTACAGGGCGCTGGGATTTGTTTTGATTGCTCTAGCAAATGCAAGACTTTCTTTTAATGTTAAAGAGGGAGGCTCACCATCAGCAATCCCTTTTAAAGAGGAGAGCTTGCCATTAGTGGCCCCTTTTAAAGAAGTCCCACCATCAGCTTCTCCATTTAAAGATGGTGTCTCACCATCAGTTTCCCCTTATAAAGAGGGAGTCCAACCATTTACCGATTTGAGAGAGGTTTGGCTTGGTGGGCAAGGAGATTGGGGGGTTATGACCAAGGCAGCTAAAAGGATGGCCTCCACCATAGTGGCAAAGATGTCCATCAACACCTTGTACCTCTTGTTGGCGGTGAGGGGAGAGCAGTTTAAGGAAACTGTTGAAAGTGCAGAAAAGAAGCTTTGCTTTCTAGACTGATCCCAGAGTAGTGATCATTTTCTTGTGTCTGTGTTGACATCCAACTATTGTTCAAACGGTGATGTCATCAGAAGAACTTGCTGGAAGGATTTAATGAGCCAGGTGATATGTGAGAGCTCAGCTGAAGTGACATGATGACTGAAAGTATCCTCAATCAATGCCTGCCTCTACTGATGTCAGTTTTAGCTCCTTCATACTGTTGTGCTCGATAAATTGCCCTGGCCACTTCTGATAATGATGTCATCGGTGCTAATCATGCAAATAAAAGTGTTTAACAAATGACAAAAATGGACAGAAATAAACAGAAGGATGTTAAAGCTTAAATTACACTTTGTTACTGATTAATCGGTTCAAGGATCCTGATACCAAAACTACATGTTTAAAAGGATTCATTTTGACTTTGCGTGATAATATAAAGCGGGTGATAACTGTAATGTATTTGCTTCATGGGTTCTTTACTTAAGAATTCATAGCAACACATTGCTATTAAGAACTAGTTGGTTTATTAACAAAGGTTTAATAATCACACTAAACATTACCAGTTCATCCACGAAGCTCACAACTGCATACCTCATCGTGGATGACCAAGATTCAACTGACTAGGGTTTTATTGAGTCTTGTGAACTTCACGTGACTGGCTAAGCCACTCACAAGGGCACAGCTCTACAACTCTTTTGTTAAACCTGTGAGCATTGTCACAGGTGCATACATTACAATAACAAAATCATTGGAAATAGAAATGGGAAGAGAGGTCAAATGGGCTGCCAACTTGCTATCACCCATTTCACATGGTGGCACAAAGATCTACCTCTCTCAATTAAAATGGATGATGATGGTGAGAATCCCTCTTCAAGGAAACAGTAGCTCATGAGTTCTACTTTAAACTTAATTTAGATGGTCTTAAAGGAGGTTGCTTATATATAATAGTCTGATGATCCACAGTGCTCACTCTCACTTGTTCTCTCTCTACTCTCGGAACAGTGCTTAATGTAAAACTTGCGGTGAATTCATGTTTTAAATTTCCACACGGCATGTTGTGTCGGAAATCGTGTCATTGCAGAGTGATTTTGTTTTAATAAACAGGAAATTGTGGCTTGCAAGTCACAAATTCCTGAATAACATAGAGCCTTTAACGTCGAGTTCATTTGTAGTACAGAGGGGTCCTTTTAAGTTTATCTGTAATAATCTGTCTCATTGAACTCTCAGCCCATCTAGATCAAAGATGTCAGGCAAGGAGTGTAGAAGGGTGGATTTCACGTCAGTCCTTCACATAATGCAATAGTTAGCATCTTGCTCAACATAACCTCACTTCAGTCTGCGGAATTAGGACAATTGTTGTTTTCTTACCAGCTAGTGAAGATGTGATTCACTAGGCTGATTCCGGAGATGAGGGGGTTACCTTATGATGATAGATTGAGTAGACTGGGTCTTTACTCGTTGGAGTTCAGAAGGATGAGGGGTGATCTTATAGAAACATTTAAAATAATGAAAGGGATAGACAAGATAGAGGCAGAGAGGTTGTTTCCACTGGTCGGGGAGACTAGAACTAGGGGGCACAGCCTCAAAATACATGGGAGCCAATTTAAAACCGAGTTGAGAAGGAATTTCTTCTCCCAGAGGGTTGTGAATCTGTGGAATTCTCTGCCCAAGGAAGCAGTTGAGGCTAGCTCATTGAATGTATTCAAATCACAGATCGATAGATTTTTAACCAATAAGGTAATTAAGGGTTATGGGGAGCGGGCCGGTAAGTGGAGCTGAGTCCATGGCCAGATCAGCCATGATCTTTTTGAATGGCGGAGCAGGCTCGAGAGGCTAGATGGACTACTCCTGTTCCGAATTCTTATGTTCTTATGTTCTTATGATTTCAGGAGAGACCAGAGGCCAGTTGAGGTGCCCCAACTTGGATAGATATACTTGAAAAGGAAAATGGAAAAAGAGCGAGTGAGTCAGAATAATTGGAAAGCTCTTTCAAAGAGCCAGCACAGGCACAATGGGCTGAATGGCCTCCTTCTGTGCTGCCAGATTCTATGATTCCGTGAACTTCAATCAGCTAACTCAGCACAGACTGGGGATTGAATATAGGACATGCTAGCTTGTAGGTTTCAGTACCCAGGTAGCACTGTAATGGGGACAAGAATTAGTCCTGAGGTGCTACAATCACAATAGGATCTTATTTGTTCCCCCGTTTCACTCCTACTCTTTGAAACTCCCTGCTTAAACTTCTCTATCTCTCTCTCCACCTTTAAAAGCTTCTCAGGTCCTATCTCTTTGACCAGTTCTTTTGATCACTCCTCTGAATCGCTCCCTTCTGGTTGCTTTGGTTACCCCTATTTTGCGAAGGACCTTTGAAGGATTTTTTTTCACTTTAAAGGTGCGAACTATTTGCAAATTATTGTTGTCATTTCCATTACAAACAATTTTCCTGAATACATTTGGATTAATAATATTATTGGGGTTTTAATGTATCTGGCACTGGGCATATCTATTAATGTCAAAATACATATGTTTTTATATTTCAATTTTCATATTTGGAGAACACCTTATATAGTCTCTCCACATCATTGTTTTTGGGTTGGATATCCAAGGGAGGGGCCAAACCATTCAATTCAACTACAAGCACCTTGTGGGTTTTATATATGTTTGAGTTGCAGTTATTTTTGAGGCTTTAAATTTCCTTTGGCCTGGTCAAATTTTGAAGAATATTTCTTTGCCTGTCTTGCTCCAATTGAGTTGTCCATCTGTAGCCATCGGAGAAAGTTAGACCAGAGAGACTCCGTGGATGGTCAGCAACGAAAGGCAAATATACAAGGACCTTGCATCCATTGCAGTTGATTATGGCGGAGGCAGCTGTTTGTTATTTTCTATCTTCTGAGGAGAGCTAGTTAAACCTGTGACTATTGTAAATCCACATGTGTCTCGGCTTCTGTTATCCATTTACTGTTTGGCAGTTTATAACCTAAGCCATGGTCTGGTGAAATGTTAATTTGAAGTTGAAGAAGATCATGTGCGGGTATAAGTCAAAATACAGTGGCAAGGCTTTTCTGTTCAATCCTTGGGTTAAAGAAAGACGTATACATATAGCGTCTTTCAGGACCACCGGACATCTCAAAGCACTTTACAGCCAATGAAATACTTTTGAAGTGCAGTCACTGTTGTAATGTAGGAAACATGGCTGCCAAGTTGCGCACAGCAAGCTCCCACAGACAGCAGTGTGATAATGATCAGATAATCCGTTTATGTTATGTTGATTGAGGGATAAATATTGGCCATGACACCGGGGAGAACTCCCCTGCTCTTCTTCAAAATAGTGCCATGGGATCTTTTGCATCCACCTGAGAGAGCAGACTGTTTAACGTCTCATCCAAAAGACAGCACCTCCAACAGGGTGGCACTCCCTCAATAGTGCACTGGAGTGTCAGCCTAGATTTTTATGCTCAAGTCTCTGGAGTGGAACTTGAACCCACAATCCTTCTGACTAAGAGGCCACAGCTGTTATAATGGTTTGCTATAGATTATTGGGCGGGTAAATGCACATTCTGTGTCATGAAGTGCAAGGGATAGACGACACTGAGCCCAAGAAAAATATTTAGAATAAAAATCCCCAAACTTTAATCTTCTTCATTAATGTTCCCCTTCTCTGGTTTGTGACTGAGCGTTCCCATTCTCCTTTGTTCTTCCCTGTTCCAATTCCTTCTGCTGTGGGTGAGCCAGGAATTTCTACAGTTAAACATCGGAAAGACAGAAACCATTGCTCTTGGTCACCGCCAAAAACTCTGTGACACCCTTGCAATCAATTTCATCCCCCTCCCTAGCTACTCGTTCTGGTTGAATCAGGCTTCAAAGCAGCCATTGACTTCTGTTCAACCCAGAGTTGAGTTTCAAACTCCATTTCCTCTCCACTTACCAAAACTGTTTAATCCCATCTCGACAACATTGTTTGCTTCAGCTCTTATAGAAACATAGAAATTTACAGCGCAGAAGGAAGCCATTTCGGCCCATCGTGTCCACGCCGGCCGACAAAGAGCCACATGGCCCTCGGTCAGCAGCCCTGAGGGTTACATATAAACCTATGAACAATGAACAATGGTGGACAGGTAAAGAGCCTCCGGCCCAACCAGTCCGCCACACACAACATTGATACCCCATGTATCGCAACATTTTACACTCCACCCCACCTGGAGTCATGCGATCTCCTGGGAGAGGCAAAAAAACAGATAAAAACCCTGTCCAATTGGGGAAAAAAAATCTGGGAAAATTCCTCTCCGACCCATCCAGGCGATCAAAACTAGTTCAGGCAGACCACTCTGGCCGTATTAGATTCCCCGAAGTACTTACCATCGTATCTGCGCCAGCCAACAAGAGGTTATCCAGTTTAATCCCACTTACTGGCTCTAGGTCCGTAACCCTGCAGGTTACTGCACTTCAAGTGCCCATCTAAGTACTTTTTAAATGTGGTGAGCGTTTCTGCCTCTACCACCCTTTCAGGCAGTGAGTTCCAGAACCCCACTACCCTCTGAGTGAAAAAAAATCCCCTCAAATCCCCTCTAAACCTACCAATTACTTTAAATCTATGGTCCCTGGTTGTTGACCCCTCTGCTTAGGGAAATAGGTCCTTCCTATTCACTCTATCCAGGCCCCTCATAATTTTATACACCTCAATAAGGTCTCTCCTCAGCCTCCTCTGTTCCAAAGAAAACAAACCCAGCATCTCCAATCTTTCCTCATAGCTAAAAGCATTTGTTTCACCCGCAGCTGTTGGTATTGGGAATTTCACCCCACCGTGTAAGCAACAACAACTTACATTTATATAGTGCCTTTAATGTAGTAAAACAGCCCAAGATGTTTCACATGCGCGATTATCAAACAAAATTTTAAACTGAGCTGCATAAGAAAAAATTAGGACAAGTGACCAAAAGCTTTAAGGAGTGTCTTAAAGAAGGAAAGTGAGGTCGAGGAGCAGAGAGGTTTCGGCAGGGAATTCCAGAGCTTAAGGTCTAAGCAGCTGAAGGCACGGCCACCGGTGGTTGAGCGATTAAAATGGGGGGTGCACAAGGGGCCAGAATTTGGGGACTGGACAACTCCAGAGCACCAGCGGAGAACACATATTGTAAAATTGCTTCTGGTATTAAAAGGAGGCAGGGGTATGGGACAGTAGCCGAAAAAGACCCAACAACAGCACATGAGGCACGAAACAGCTGGATTCTGTTAAATAAATACCGCAATGGGGAAAATAAACCACGGAAGGGGTTCAGGGTATAATACCAATACAATTGGAATTCAGTATAGTCTTGTGAGGGTTGACAGTATGGGCTGTGTGGAGGAATGGGAATTGGAAATGAGGGGGCCATCTACAGAAGTGTTAAGTTACATATGAACGTATGAAACTGACGGGCAGGAAAAGACCAGCTGGTCCATCAAACCTGCCCCACACCATGGAGCATCATGATGGCCAGTGCATCATGACTAAACACTTCTTCCCCTCCACCCCATCATCATCATCATAGGCAGTCCCTCGAAACGAGGATGACTTGCTTCCACGCCAAAAAAGGATGAGTTCACAGGTGTGTCAATGAAGGACCTAATATTCCAGGTCCTGAACTACATCCTGAAGGGTGGAAGATGCCTGTGCGTGGATTTTTTAATGTGTGGTGGCCGTTGCATACCAGCCACCACACGGATTTGACAGAACTAGGTCTTGGTCCAGTGGCGAGGGTTATCCAGGACGACTGGAGACTAGCTCTGCTGCATGGACCTAGTGTGCACACATATCCCGTGCTGCCCCTGGGCTCCTGACCCCGAACTCACGCCTCTCCTGGGCCCCGATTACATCCCTTCAGTCTCTGGCCGCTCCTGCTGCACCTGCCCACGCTCCAATCACCGACCTGAACCTTGATGACGTCACTCTTCGCTGCCGTCACCCTCCTGCACCAGCTCGCACTGCTCCCTGAAGTGGCATGCCTCCACGCTGCACCTCCGCTCCTTTTATGGCCCCGACTTGCCGCTGGTGTTCTCACGCAGGTTAGGCCACAGCTAGAGTACTGCATGCAGTTCTGGTCACCGGATTATAGGAAAGCTGTGATCCTTGTAAATCTCCTCTGTACACCCCCACCCACCCCACCCCCAACAGCACCACAGCTATGTAATCTCCGTTGACTGTAATGGAGCTGGCAATGACACTAGGCTGAATGTTTGCTCTGATTTGAGCATTGTAGTAACGGAGCTTGCTATTGGTAAGTGGTACCAAGGAGGCCAAATTCTATAGTCGACTGGCAAACGTAAGTGCAATTAAAGGACGTATGAAATATCAACTGTTTATATTGGCGGCTCAAGCAGAACCTTTGGCTGGAAAGCACAATGAACAGTTTGGGCAAGCGCTGTGCATGCAGTGGTTGCAATTCGGTGTGTAGATGTGGCAAATGGCATTATCCTGGCAGGCGCACATAGTTTTGGGTTTGACAGTGTGCAGAGATAGAAACAAACTTTTGTTTCGTTTCCCCCCCCCTTTTAATTTGCATTCAGTTGACAGAAATATTCAGTCATTAGATATTGGCTGAAGTTGAGGCTGTCAGTACTAAAATCTGGTCCACAGGTGTTAAATCCTGACTGCAGTATTGATTCTAGGAGCCCTTTTTGGACACAGTACAGATTCGCAGTGATGTCTGCTTGACACCACATAAGGGAATCTGAATTGTCAATTTGTTGGTGGTGTTGAGTTGCTGCTACCAGATCCCATTGGCTGCCGTGGGAGAGCTTGAGCCTAGTCTATCTTACAGGCTGCTGTTGCTCACATTACAGTCCCGGCTCGTGGGATGGAATCAACGATTTTTTTTTTTCTCTCTCTCTACGTGCGTGTCTTGAAGCCAAGTATCACACATCGCCTCAGATCCAGGAGTTCAATACTGAGCGAGGCTAAACATGCCAAAGTAACGTAACAGCAAGTCCTTCGTGACTGGGACAAACCACAGATTGCATCCCTCCCTCCTCCCTGGCGGTGCAGCACTTGCACTGCACTGTACTGCGAGCTTGCTCAACCTCTTAAAGGATTACGCTGCTGAAATATATGGCCCAGGTTTTATTTCGCTTGATATTTTAAATCCTGGACTAGCCACACATAATGTTTAACTCTTTTAGAACCAGGGGCATCATTTTAGTACCATTTCTGCTGCATGGCGTTGGTCCTGGGAAGGTGGTGATATTATAGAAGGAAGCTGACTGACATTGCGAGTGATTACGGAATGAATAGAATGAGCCAAACTGGTGCCAGTGCAGTTGTATAAAGAGTTGGTGGGATCCATGTTGCCCTGGAATGGAATCGTACACAATCTTCTCTATATCACTTTCATTGAATATCCCTGTTTGTGAGTCAATCACTCTGTTCTTACTTTGCCCTCCCCCCTCCCCATCCTATTAAAACTAATTTCTATTGACCTGTATTGAATGCAGACAGAACAGGTAAAGATATGTTCATAGCCCAGTTTAATCAAGCAGTGGAATTCGTGCCAGCGTGGATTTCATGTTCGGTACTTGTCTGTACACAACATGAAATCCACTACCGCAACTCGCCAGCACCTCCCAAGCCCGCGACCTCTACCACCTAGAAGAACAAGGGCAGCAGGCGCATGGGAACACCATCACCTCCACGTTCCCCTCCAAGTTACGCACCATCCTGACTTGGAAATATATTGCCATTCCTTCATCGTCGCTGGGTCAAAATCCTGGAACTCCCTCCCTAACAGCACTGTTGGAGCACCTTCACCACACGGACTGCAGCGGTTCAAGAAGGCGGCTCACCACCACCTGCTCAAGGGCAATTAGGGATGGGCAATAAATGATGGCCTTACCAGCGATGCCCACATCCCATGAACAAATAAAAAATATTTATATATTTCTACTGCAGTGTATGGAAAAGCTTACTTTGAAATGGACCCTGGATGCTAACCGACTACTTACTCTCATCTTATGTCCACGTATGGTTCAACTTATTCTGATTCTGGACTCATTCGCCAGCATTGGGTTGTGCAAGACACTTCTGCTCATTGGATATAACAATATTGCAGATGGAAAAAGTGGTTAAGGAGAATCAACTATCAGCAACCTCATGGAAGTAGGGCGGTAAATGAAACTGAGGGGAGGGTGGGGGAGAAATGGAAATCAAGATGGAAATAGTTTAGTGGGTATAGAGGTTGTAACTAATTAACCTAGATAAGTGATGGACAGCGATTGGACAGCTGAGGTTCTGATTGATGCCACAGCAATGGTTTCCAAATTGGACAAATAGTCAATATAGCATAATAAAAACTGGTGCAGTTATGCTATTACAATGAATTACATTCGGCCCAACAGATCGATGCTGGTGTTTTTACGCCACTCAAGCCACCTCCCACCCTACTTCATCTCACCCTATCAGCATAACCTTCTATTCCTTTCTCCCTCATGTGTTTATCTAGCTTCCCCTTAAATGCATCGATGCTATTCACCTCAACTACTCATTGAGGTAGTTAGTTCTACATTCTCACTACTCTCTGTACAAAGAAGTTTCTTATGAATTCCCTACTGGATTTATTAGTAACTATCTTATATTTATGGCCCCTAGTTTTGGTCTTCCCCACAAGTCCAAACATCGGCCTGGAAATCCCGGCCTCCCCAGGTCCGTATGGAGTGTCTACGGACCCGGAAAGGCATTGCAAAAACCGGCTTTTCCGATCTGTCAAGCTGGAGCTCGACAGATCCAGCGCATCTCGGGAGCGAGGATATTTGCTTGGGCAAGATTGCGGGATTTACCCATATCTTGCCCAGCAAATGTCTTAAAACTCTTGCACCTGATAAAAGCAGGTGCATAGCCTACTTTTACAGGCGTAAGAGTTTAAAAACATACAAAAATATAATTAAATTAAATTTAAAAAGCACATATTATTTTTAAAAACCCCGCCCACCATGTTATATTAATTTTTAACCATAATTAAAAAAACGTTTTTAAAACTCGGAACTTTTTTTTCCTCGAAGATATTTATTAACTTTAATTTTAATTATGTGAGGTGTGTTTTTTATTTTTTATTATGATGTTTAGTGTGTTTGTTTTTTTTCTCATTAATAGCAACGAGAACTGGTAGATACGGAGTTCCCATTGCGATTAATGAGAAAGCTGTGGAATACAGTATCTGATTGGCTGAGCCGTCACACGTGACTGCATCTTCCGCGTGGGAACCTCGAGGACGGGAGCACGCTTCGCAGCGGGGGAAGAGAAGGCCTCCGTACCAGAATCCCACGCTCCTCCCGGACCACCAGATACTTTTGTTGAAATGTTCCAGGTGGCGGGAAGCCTCCGACTGCAATTTCAGCCCCATCATCTCTCTGCCTAATCTATCAAACATTTTCATAATCTTAAAGGCCCCCATCACTCTTCAGCATTCCCTTTTTCTAGAGAAAAGAGCCACGCCCTGTTCAATCTTTCCTGATAGGTATAACCTCTCAGCTCTGGTATCATCCTTGTAAATCTTTTTTGCATCTTATCCAATGCCTAGCTCACTTAGTATATATCCTGGCATAAAGTACTTGGAAAGTAATGCACAACACTTCTAAGGAAAAAATATAATTATTGCACTTACTGAGTCCTTGAAATTAGTGACGGACTTGGAAATCCAAATCGACTCCTAATTGCAGCATCCAAGCTGTAATGGTTGAAGATACTACAAGAAGAATCTAGAAAAAAATGCCCCCATTTTCTCCCGCCTTTTGCTCAAGGAGCTGATGTTCGCTGGGTGATATATTTCCACGGATGCTCAAGCAACAATTGCTTATGTGTGAGCCTAGAGTGTGAATGCTGGCAGGCTATTCAACCCTGAAGGGCACTGCAACTGAGCCTGATGCTTCCCAGCAAGAGTCACTGGGTAGAGGTGATGGAGCTGATGTTATTTAACTTCCACTGTAAGTCCAAGGGGTGGTGAGGACAACTGTAGACCCTTTACCACTGCCCTGACAGAGTTCAATCAGATTCGACACAGACTGAGGTTGGTCCTTGGAACTTTCCAAGTGTGACTTAGTGCGACAGTGAGCAACACCTTTTACTGACTAGACCTTCAAGGGAGCTGAGTTCTGGATATATTTATATATATAAAAAACGGGTCAAAGGCTGCCAGCTAGCTATGAACTCATTGAATGGCAGTGCAGGCTAGAAGGGCCGAATGGCCTACTCCTGCACCTATTTTCTATGTTTCTATGTCTATGTTTCTAAACAAGTTCTGACCATCTTTGGATTGAGTGCAGTGCTTTAGTTTCTGACAATAATGGGACTTTTCAACCTTTAAGTTTTAGCAGCGGGCCGTATTGAATTACTGATCGCTATCACATATAGCTGTGCTGGCAGAGAGGCATGCAACTTTAGACCTTCCATCATGCTGTCAGTTTCAGAGTGTTACTTTCACACCGCTACAATACAATATTAAAGGACTCTGTCACCTCTATGCAAAAATGAACATACATCCCGATAGATTTCACTTTGCGCCATCTTTTCGTGATGGGCTGTCCCAAGACAGGGGACAAATAAAAGAGGAAGGAAAGTATAATTGGTAAGTTTAAGATTGGAAAACTAGAATTGAGTTATACCAATAACAAAATGGGATTTTTGTTTTGTTGCAGAGAAAACATTGAAATTACAACGTGGAAACTGGCCGCTCGGCCCAATCAGCCCACGTTGGTGTTTATCCTTCACACGGGCAGTAGCCCTAGTCCCATGTCCTATTCCCATATCATTTAGGAAATGCTGGGAAGAAAGCTGGAGTCAGGGAGGTGGGTGATGCATGGTAAAGGAAGTAGAAGCATAGTGTGATACTTCACGGAGGGAGGCCACTTAGCTCATCATGGCTGCGGAAGAGCTATCCAATTTGTAATGTATTTGCTTCGTGGATACGTTGCTTAAGACAGAGGATGGGACGGTCTTGGATCTGGTCTGGAGACGGCGAAGGTTGAACAGGTTTACACTGGTTCTATAGTTTAGTTCCACTCCAGCAGGGAGCTTGTTGAGTGTGAAGTGGAGCATTGCAACGTCAGTGTTCTCGACCAGGCCAACATCCCCAGCATCGAAGCACTGACCACACACGACCAGCTCCGTTCGGCAGGCCACATTGTTCACATGTCTGACACAAGACTCCCAAAGCAAGCGTTCTACTCGTAACTCCTACATAGCAAGCGAGCCCCAGGTGGGCAGAGGAAACGTTTCAAGGACACCCTCAAAGCCTCCTTGATAAAGTGCAACATCCCCACTGACACCTGGGAATCCCTGGCCAAAGACCGCCTTAAGTGGAGGAAGAGCATCCGGGAGGGCGCTGAGCATGCAGAAAGCAAGCACAGGCAGCGGAAGGAGCGTGCGGCAAACCAGACTCCCCGCCCACTCTTCCCTCCGACGACTGTCTGTCCCACCTGTGACAGAGACTGTAATTCCCTTATTGGACTGTCCAGTGGAAGCAAGTGTTCCACGATTTTGAGGGGCTGCCAATGATGATGACTTTGCTTAAGAATTCATAGCAACACATTGCTATTAAGAAATAGTTGTTTTTTTTAACAAAGGTTTAACGATCACACTACACATTACCAGTTAATCCACTCGGCTCACAACTGCATACCTCATCGTGGATGACCTAGACCCAACTGACTGGGGTTTTATTGAGTCTTGTGAACATCACATAACTAGCTAGGTCACTCACAATGCAACAGCTCTACAAAGCTGTGAGCATACTCACAGGTGCATACATTACACAATTAGTCCGTAACTAGTCCCTAATGCTAACTTTTTTCTTGCAGTTTGCTTCGGATTGTTAACATTTCCAGCACTGGTCCATCTCCTATCAATGCACTCATGACAAAGGTTAGGAGGTGGTTCATGAACTTCTCATCTGAATGTACGAATCCACATAGGATTGTAGGGTGCTGTTGCTTCATATTGGAGACAAGCGATGGTCGAGAGTGCATTAGAGCTGGTAATACTGTTGTACAGTTGAGAGTTTACAATGATGTCATGAACAGCAAGAAAGACTTGTATTTCTATAACGCCTTTCACAACCTCAGGACGTCCCAAAGTGCTTCATAGCCAATGAAGTAGTATTGTAATTTAGGAAATGCGGCAGCCAATTTGTGCACAGCAAGCTCCCACAAACAGCAATGAGGTAAATGACCAGATAATCTGTTTTTTTAGTGATGTTGGTTGAGGGATGAATATTGGACAGGAAACTAGGGAGAACTCCCCTGCTCTTCCTCAAAATAGTGCCATAGGATCTTTTATGTCCATCTGAGAAGGCCAACATGGCTTCGGTTTAACATCTGATCCGAAAGACGGCGCTTCTGACAGTGCAGCACTCCCTCAGTACTCAGTACTCCCTCAGCAATGCCTACCTAATTCTTTATGACACTCCATTCTAATTTCTAACACTGCAAAATGCATGTGAGATGTTATGTATTGTCCAGGTACATTAAATGTATGGTTACAATGGTGCACCACACAGGGCGCTGTGGTGGGAGACCTGAAAGTACCTGCAAGACAGAGTGTAAAAGGCTGCGCACCACACCTGAGAGGCACTCTGGAGTTACACAATAAAGGACTAAGGTCACAGCAGTTACTACAACACCAGACTGTGTGGAGTCAGTGATTTGAGTGCTACATACATCACATTTTACTCTGAGTTTCAATGGGCCATCTCCATTAAACTGTCGTTGGGAGCCAGGTTCTACAGAGTATGGTTTCTCTCTTAGAAAGTGAGTTATAAACAATGCACAAGGTATTTTAGTGAAGGGGGCCTATGTACTTAATCCCAGTCAGGTTAAGGATTTTCACAGTTTATAGCAGTGATCTCTTTGCTGAGGGTCTCCCACGCTGGGACATGGAGACCAGGACTAGGTGTGCATCTGAGGCCTGATGGTTGAGTTGGAATGATTCATGCAGTCATGCTCCTTGGTGATCTAGTATTGAGTGTACATCTGATCTGTAGTGATCTAGTGTTGAGTATGTGTCTACATTCTCCGTTGACTGACCTTAAGTGACTGTTACATCTCAAATGTCACAAGAGCAGAAATGTATCCTAGAAATAGTGTAATGAATTAACGATCATCCTATTTTAAGACCAACGTTTATTAACTGCACTGTAAAGGGGCTTTTCCAAGTTAACTGAATGAACACCAAGCAAGAACCTAGTGTTGTTGATTGGAGAATATTTGAACTTTTTAAAAGCTATGCTTACTTTGAATACAACTTAATTACATAGAATTGTATTACATAGCACAGGAAAGGGTTATTCAGTTCAACTGGTCCATGCTGGTGTTTATACTCCAAATAAGCCTCCTCCCACTCAGATAAGCTCTTCCCACTATGTCTTCGTATGCATCAAGCCTCCCCTGAAATGTATCTATGCTGTCTGCTTCAACTAAACCATGTGGCAGTGAGTTCCACATTCTCACCACTCTCTATGTAAAGAAATTCCTCCAAAACTCTTTATTTGATCTGTTTGTGACTATTTTATATTTATGCTCCCTTGTTCTGGACTTACCCACAAGTGGAAACAGTTTCTCCGCATCATTTTAAAGACCCCAAACTGGTCACCACTCGGTCTTCTCTTTTCCAGAGCAAAGTGCCTCAGCCTACTGCATCTTTCCTGATAGTTGCATCCTCCCAATTCTGGTAACATCCTCATACATCTTTATGGAACATTTCCCCAGAGCTCCAAAATATCCTTTTTGTATTATGGAGACCAGAACTGCACACAGCACTCCAAGTGTAATCTAGCCAAGGTTCTGTATAAATTTCAACTTTACTCGGAAGATACCAGAACTGAGAGGTTATACCTATCAGGAAAGATTGAACAGGCCGGGGCTCCTTTCTCTCGAAAAGAAAAGACTGAGTGATGACGTGATAGAGGTCTTTCAGATCATGAAAGGGTTTGATAGACTAGACGCAAAGAAGATGTTTCCACGTGTTCTTAGGGAGCCCAGAACTAACGGCCATAAATATAAGGCAGTCGCTAATAAAACCAATAGGTAATTCAGGAGAAATTTCTTTACCCAGAGAGTCGTTCGAATGTGGAACTCGCTACCACAGGGAGTGGTTGAGGCGAATAGTATAGATGCATTCAAGGGGAAGCTAGATAAACACATGAGTGAGAAAGGAATAGAAGGATATGCTGATGTGGGTGAGATGAAGAGGGGTGGGAGGAGGCTCGTGTGAATGGCCTGTTTCTGTGCTGTAAATTCTATATAATACTGTGCAACATTGGCCCTGAAATTCCGGTTGGAGGCTTCCCGCGGGCAATTGCCTCCAACCGGAGAATTTTAACGAAATTACCTGGTGGTCCCGGAGTCGCCCCGGATTCCGGTGGGAGGCCTTCTCTTCCCGTGCTACAAAGTGCGCTCCCATCCTCCAGGTTCCCACGCAGAAGGTGTAGTCACGTGGGATTGCTCAATCAATCAGGTACAGTATTCTCAATTAATAGCAATGGGAGCTCCGTATCTTCGAGTTCTCATTGCTATTAATTGAAGGGGAAAAAAAACACAATAACACCAAATAAAAAATAAAAAACACACCTCACATAATTAAAATTAATTGAAATTAATCTTAGAGAAAAAAAATGTTTCACGAATTTTTAAAAAGTTTGTTAAATTATGGTTAAAAATAAATTTAACGTAGTGAGCAGGGTTTTTAAAAAATAAAATGTGTATTTTTAATTTTAATTTTTATGTTTTGTGTGTTTTAAGACTCTTACGCCTGTAACAGTAGGCTATGAGTCTGCTTTTATCAGGCGCAAGAGCTTTGAGGACATTTGCTGGACAAGATATGGGTAAATACCGCAATCGTGCCCTTGTAAATGTCCTCGTTCCTGATATGCGGATGATCTGTCAAGCTGGAGCTTGTTAGATCGGAAAAGCCGGTTTTTAGCGTATGCGCATTGTGCGTTGAAAACTGGCTTTTGCGATGTCTTCCCGGGTCCGTACACACTCCGTACAGACCCGCGATTTCTGGGCCATTATCTCCCTGCTCTTGAATTCTATTCCTCTAGAATAGAACCCCAGTTCTTTATTTGCACTCTTTTTGCCTCCTTATTCATATTAGTTGCAGTGATACTCATTTCTGTAAGAGATTTAATCGTTCAGTTCATGCTAGAGCATCAGATTTTTGAGTTGTAACGGTTTATCATTGAATGACTGAAATTTGAAATATTTAATTTTCTGGCATCTGAGTTTTGAGTTTTGAGCTTAGGAGCTGAAATCAGGCAACGACTGTTCAGAATATGACACTGCCTAAACTAACTGGGAGAACAAAGGCATTTTCCATCTCCCATCACACACACAAACACAATCAATGGATCAACATGGAGCAAATGCAAACTCATGACTAGAATAATGGAGAACATAGTACTGCATAGTCCGCACTACATCACCAGGGAGTGTTGAGGCATTCCTTCCTACACCAGTAACAGCTTGGCTCAGTGGTTGCAACTCTCGTCTTCCCAGTCAAAAGGCTGTGGGTCAAAGCCCCGCTACAAACTTGAATACCTAATCTAGACTGGCACTGCTCAAAGAGTGCTGCCTTGTCAGAGGTACAGTCTTTCGGCTGAGATGTCAAACCGAGGCCCCACCTGCACAACTAGCTGGACATGGGGCATCCCGTGACATTTTTTCAAAGCCATGCAGGAAGAACCCATTTGAAAGGAAGAGGTTGGGAAAAAAATGTCCATGCATTGAGATCCAGACTGAAGATATGGCCTCACCCAGGTGTTTCTGGTACATTCGGCCAAGCTACAACTTGGCCATTGGACCCTCTCTCACTTTGTGTTGAAGCAACAAGAAAATCTCTGGGAGCTCTGCAATGCGCTGCCTGAACGGGTGATGAAAGCAGAATCAATAGTAACTTTCAAAAGGGAATTGGATATACAACTAGAACAACTTGTATTATTATAGTGCTTTTAATGTAGTAAAACGTCCCAAGGTGCTTCACAGGAGCGATATCGAACAGAATTTGACACCGAGCTGCATAAGGAGATATTAGGACAGTGTGGTCAAAGAGGTAAGGGTGAAAATTGGGTCGCGCCTCAGTTGGGGCGGTGTCCCGGGCGGAGCGGTAAATTTTGCGCCGACAAATGGTTTGCGCCTGCCGCCACAAAATTCATTAGCGGGGCGCGGAGTTTGAAGCGGGATGCTAAGGGAGGCGTTGCACCTCTTTTAGGGCGCTAGGCCGGCTGAGCAAGGGAAAATCCCGAGCTAAACAGCCGGCGTTGGAGCACCATAACTGAGGCCTGGGGGGGAAAGAAAACCTGAAAGCAAAACACTAAAAACATTCCCAATACATAGCTCACGCCACCACAACATAAATCGCAAACCCCCCCCCCCCCACCCTCAAAAAAAAAACAATCACACTTACCTGAGGCCCGGATTGCTTACCTCACTGTGGCCACTACAGCTGGGAATACCCGCTTTCACGGGCGGTCCCACCATGGGGGCTTTATGGAGGGCTACGGGTCGGGCGGCAACCAAAACTTCAAGCCGGTGTCGCAACCAGGGGCGTTGCACACCAGCTTGCCTCTCCCAGGTGGTACTGCCCATCGATCCCGGCATCGAATGCCCCAGTGGGGCACGATGAGGGGCGGCAGAAGAATGAATTTCCACCCTGTAGGTTTTAAGGAGTGTCTTAAAGGAGAAGAGAGGTTTAGGGAAGGAACTCCAGAACTTAGGCAGCTGAAGACACAGCCACCAATGGTGGAGTGGTGAAAATTGCCAACATCAAAAAAAACATTTACAGAGCGATGGGGAAAGAGCAGAGAAAAGGGACTAGTTGGATAGCAGGGGAGTGGAATGAATTTTCAAAGAGCCGGCAGAGGCATGATGGGCTGAATGGCCTCCTTCTGTGCTGTATGATTCTACGGCTGAGACCCAGAGCCTCTCTCCCCAGTACTGACTTTACGTAGTCCCTTTTATTCCTCTCTAATCTGTTCCAAGTGAGTCAGTGACTAAGTGGGATTGGGCTGCAGAAGATTGAATTTAGGAGCAGAAAAGAATTTCTTGTGAATAAACAATGAAGGTAATCCCGAAGACAATCCCGAATAATGTGCTGCAGGCTGATACTGTGCTCTTGCAGGACTGCTTAATGCTAGGTCACCAGTCCTGGATACACACTAAACACTACGTCATAGGAACAGGAGTAGGCCATTCAGCCCCTCAAGCCTGTTCCTCCAGGAGACTAGAGCGCTTCCTACCTCCCCCTGACACATTTGCTCCATCACCAGAGATCAGTTGCACACTTAGCAAAAGAGTAGCAGGAAACATGTCAAAATTAGGTGGGTATTTGTTCAGCCTACTGGTAGTCAGGAACGACCACCCATTATAGAAACTGCCCATTGCGCAAGTGAAAATCGAGCAGGTTCTGGAACAGGTGGCCGATTTGCAATGCCAGTTTTACACTCGGGCGTAAAATCTACCTCCGAGTGTTGAGCTTATATCAACATTGTCCGCCTGCCCGATACTAGACTCCCGAAACAAGCGCTCTACTCCGAGATACGTCATGGCAAGCGAGCCCCAGGACGGCAGAGAAAACGCTTCAAGTACACCCTCAAAGGTTCCTTGAAAAAATGTAACATCCCCATTGGGAATCCCTAGCCCAAGCCCGCTCAAAATGGAGAAGAAGCATCCGGGAAGGCGCCGAACACTTTGAGTCTCTTCGCCGGGAGCACGCGGAAGCCAAGAATGAACAGCGGAAGGAGCGTACGACAAATCAAGCACCCCACCCACCCGTCCCTTCAACCACCACCTGCCCCACCTGTGACAGAGACTGTAGATCCCGCATTGCTCTCATCAGTCACCTTAGAACTCATTTTAGTGTGGAAGCAAGTCATCCTCGACTCCGGGGGACTGTCTAAGAAGAAGAATAGAAGATATCTCCAGGGAACAAGGAGCCAACCCCATCCCTGGGTACAAATAGGACATCAGACCCAAGACCAACATAGCTCAATAGGAAAAGAAGAGCGTGTTATACATCATTCTCCTTGCCTCATCCTCCTCTCTGACTGTTATTTAAATATTGTATATGCTGTGGCATGTTGCTACAGATACTACCGATTAAGTCTTTTCTCACATGAACATAAAAATTCAAATGCTCACGAATACGATTGTAGTTGCACGCGACCCAATTAGAATGAGACACATATTTTGAAACTGGATTTGAATCATAAATATTAAAAATGGATGCTCACTGTCCCACGTTAATAAAATTGCCAAATCAATGCCATTTAATTGCTCTGTATTTATCACCAAATCATCAGCTAACGTCAAGGCAAAATAGTTTCCAATTATAATGTTTTAGCTCCATCCACTAGTTACCCTGTATTCAAGCTTTAATGTACAATACATATAATAACAACAACTTGTATTTATATAGCACCTTTAACGTAGTGAAACATTCCAAGGCGCTTCACAGGAGTATTATGAGATAAAAAGTTTGACACCAAGCCGCATAAGTAGGGATTTGAAAATAAGGATGAGATTTTTGAAATTGAGGCGTTGCTTAACTGGAAGCCAATGTAGGTCAGCGAGCACAGGGGTGATGGATGAGCAGGACTTGGTGCGAATTAAGACACGGGCAGTCAAATTTTGGATCACCTCTAGTTTACGTAGGGTAGAATATGGGAGGCCAGCCAGGGGTGCATTGGAGTAGTGAAGTCTAGAGGTAACAAAGGCATGGATGAGGGCTTCATCAGCGGATGAGCTGAGGCAAGGGCGGAGATGGGCAATGTTATGGAGGTAGAAATAACACGGGTCGTTGCATGTGGACCAACTTTAGATACGTTCAATCTGTCAAGGATCTATTTCAGATTCCAGCATCCGCAGTATTTTGCTTTTGTATTAGTGTTTAATTCACTGCCCACCTTGAAGAAGTTCTGCTCTTCCCTCAGACGGGATTTCCGTTTGTTTCTTTTACCTTGTTCATCTTCTTTGCTTTCTGTTTCCCTTCTCGTGTTTGATCAACTATCTGCCAAGACTCGCTTTCACAGCCACATCTCTTTCCTCAGTAACTGTCTCCACCTCAGACTTAATCCACGTGGATTCCAACTGAAATTCCATCCTTCATGTTTTGGATCCACCCAGGATTACAGATATCTCCGAGATATTCAACGTTCCGCCAACCACTGTTCTCGCTGCATCCTGGGATGCACACTCGCGAGTTCTCTCTTCAGCAGCACCGACTCACTATCTCTAAGCTGTCCTGGTCCGCAGTTCCATTTCATCCTTTGCCTCATCCGGCGCTTTGACCAAAAACTTTCCTTCCTTTCAGGTGCCAAGGATTGTAAACTTCAACAACTCTTGGACACCAACGCCCCTCCGGAAGCTTCTTCCCCATCACTTCCCTCTGATCCCATCCCTTCTTCCAATCGCAACCCCTGCCGTGTTTTCACTATCACCTCTGACCTTCCCCTCTCTGACCCCGTACAATGAGTCCTCAGCAAAGGCCTGAGCTTCATCCCCTTACGCGCCCACCTCAATGAATTTTGAGCTCGGCACGATGCTGAGCTCTATTCCCGTCGCCTTCATCTCTGTGCCCACTTCTTGGGCCAGGAGTTTTCTCCCTGCACAGCTGACCCTTTCTCCCATTTTCAGAATTCTCGCTCTACCTGGACCCCTCCCTCTGGCTTCTTACCCTCTCTAGACCTCTTCATTGCAAACTGCCGATGAGACATCGGCCGTCTCAATTTCTCTGCTCCCCTCCAACCTACCTCCCTCTGAACTTGCAGAACTCTGCTCGCTCAGATCTAACCCCAACCTTGCCATCAAACCTGCTGACAAAGGTGGCACTGTTGTTGTTTGGTGAACTGACCTCTACCTTGCAGAGGCTGATCGCCAGCTCTCTGACCTACCTCCCCCTGGACCATGACCCCCCCCACTGAACATCAAGTCATAGTTTCCCAGACCGTCACTGATCTCATCTCCTCTGGAGATCTTCCCTCCACAGCCACCAACCTCATAGTTCCCCAACCTCACACAGCCCACTTCTACCTCCTTCCCAAGATCCACAAACAGGACTGCCCCGGTAAACCCATTGTTTCAGCCTGTTCTTGCCCCACAGAACTTATTTCTTCCTATCTCTACTCTATTTTTTCCCCTCTTGTCCACTCTCTTCCCACCTACATCCACGACTCCTCCGACGCTCTCTGTCACTTTAACAGTTTACAGTTTCCTGGCTCCAACCGCCTCCTTTTCACCATGAACAGCCAATCCCTCTACACTTCCATCCCCCACCAGGATGGCCTGAGGGCGCTCCGCTTCTTCCTCGAGCAGAGGCCCCATCCACCACCACCCTCCTCCGCCTGGCTGAACTTGTTCTCACATTGAACAACTTCTCCTTTAACTCCACTCACTCTCTCCAAATTAAAGGTGGTGGGTCCTAGCTATGCCTGCCTTTTTGTGGGATATGTGGAACATTCTTTGTTCCAGTCCTACTTGGGTCCCCTCCCTCACTTTTTCTGGTACATTGATGACGATCGGTGCCATTTCCTGCTCTCGCCCTGAACTTGAAAAATGTAATTAACTTTGCATCCAATTTCCACTCTTCCCTCACCTTCACATGGTCCATCTCCAACTTTTCCCTTTCCTTCCTCGACTTCACTGTCTCCATCTCTGGGGATAGGCTTTCGACCAGAATCCACTATAAGCCCACTGACTCCCACAGCTACCTGGACTACACTTCCTCCCACCCCGCATGCTGTAAGGACTCCATTCCATTCTCCCAGTGTCTCCGTCTCCATCGCATCTGCTCTGACGATGCCACCTTTCACACAAGTGCCTCTACATGTCTTCATTTTTCCTCAACTGAGGATTCCCCTCCACCGTGGTTAACATGGCCCTCGACCATGTCTGTTCTATTTCCCACACCTCTGCTCTCACTGCTTCCCCTCCCTCTCAGAACCATGACAGGGTTCCACTTGTCCTCACCTTTCACCCCAGCAGCCTCCACATTCAACAGATCATCCTCTACCATTTCTGCCACCTCCAGCGTGATCCCACCACCAATCACATCTTCCCCTCCTCTCCCCTCTCAGCATTCCGAAGGGACCGCTCCCTTCGCGACACCCTGGTCCATTCCACAGTCACCCCCAGCAACCCCTCCCCTTCCCACGGCACTTTTCCGTGCAAGTGCAGGAGATGCAACACCTGCCCCTTTTACCTCCCCACATTCCACTGTCCAGGGCCCCAAATACTCCTTCCAGGTGAAACAGCGATTTACTTGTACTTCTTTCAATTTAGGATACTGTATTCGCTGCTCACGATATGGTCTCCTCTACACTGGGGAGACCAAGAGTAGATTAGGTGTGCGCTTTGTGGAGTATCTCCGTTCAGTCTGCAAGTGTGACCCTGAGCTTCCAGTCGCCTGTCAGTTTAATTCTCCGCTCCACTCCCATTCTGACCTCTCCGTCCTCGGTATCCTACACTGTTCGAATGAAGCTCGAGGAACAGCACCTCATCTTTCATTTAGGCACTTTACAACCTTCTGGACTCAACATCGAGTTCAACAATTTCAGAGTGCCCCTGTCTTATGTTTTTTTCTTCTTTCTTCTCTTTTTTTTACTCTTCGTCTCTAGTGGCAGCTGGTCATTATTCCGCCATTCACACCCTATCCAGATTAACCTTTTTCTAACTTCTGTCATTACATTTCAATTCGGCCCATCATCCCTTTTGTCTCTCTAATCTCTCCTGCCTTCCACCCTATCACAGACCTTCCCTTTTGTTCTTTCTTCCCCTCCCCCTTTCAATGCTTAAGAATGTGCTGTTTTCGAACATTTGGCTGTTCTGATGAAGGGTCGTCGACCCGAAACGTTAACTTTGTTTTTCGTTCCACAGATCCTGCCTGACCCGCTGAGATTTCCAGCATTCTCTGTTTTTATTCCAGATTTCAGCATCCGCAGCATTCTGCTTTTATATTTTGCTTTTCTATCAAGGATATATCCTTGGCCCCCTTCTATTTCTCATCCACATGCTGTCCCATATCATCTGACAACACAATGTCCAATTCCACATGTACGCTGACAACACTCATCTGTACCTCACCACCGCCGCTTCTCGCGATTATCCGGTCATTTGTCTCATTGCTGTTTGTGGGAGCTTGCTGTGCACAAATTGGCTGCTGAGTTTCCTGCATTATAAAGGTAACTACACTTGTAAAGTAATTCATTGGCCGTGGAGCGCTTTGGGACATCCAGAGGATGTGAAGGGCACTCCATAAATGCCAGTTCTTTCGTTCTCTGCTAAATGCAGTCGCTATCTGTGTAATATTTGAGTGGGCCTGTCTGGCAAGTTCCAAAATGCAAACCATCTATTTTCAAATCTATTTTGTTCCTTCATTTACTTTGTTATCTTGAGATATGGTGGCATCGGTGATTGGTGGCCTTTAATGGATTCTCTTCATCAGCAGCCTAAACGTTGTGGCATGGTCGCATCCCCTACCCTACCCTTGTCTGGTCTTGTGCATGGGATAAGGTGGCAAACTAAGTCACTACATGAGTGCATCATCACAATAGAGAATGAAGGTACTGACGGCAACATCCATATTAGCAGAAAATGATAGAGGGGGAATTAAAACTGTAATTGTGCAGCAGACATCTGTGATCATCGGGATTGTGCTATGTATTGCCAGTCCTCTGGTAGCAATGGCTGGATATGAGTTATGGTTCACAGGGAATTTGTTCTCCACTACAGAACTATCGGTTGCGAGGAATTATGACTAATTGTGGCCCTGTGACCCTGGTCACGTAAATAAATGAGTGCAACCCTGACAACATGTCAGCTGGTCACTTTAGGAAGTAATTTAATGTCCTGGAGTGATAATGTGGCTCCCCTCCTCCAACTTAGGCTGAAGTCGGACACCAGTCCACAACAACACCGAAGCTGGGTTTTACAACAGTCACATTTCATATCATCCAAAGCCGTCAAAGCTGGTTGCAGTTGACTCGAGTTGACAGGGAGTAAAGTTTTCCAAGGAAGCTGCTCCCTCCCCAAACACCCCTGGTGGGGGCTACAATTGCCCATTGTAAGTGGCCGAGACATTGGGGCCTAAATTTAGTTAGCGGCCGTAAACTTGCGCAATCCATGCCGGATGTGGCCAAGGACTGGATGTTGCCTGGACTGGAGAATTATAGCTCTGAGGAAAGATTGGATAGGCTGGGGTTGTTTTCTTTGGAACACAGGAGGCTGAGGGGAGACCTTATTGAGGTGTATAAAATTATGAGGGGTCTGGATAGAGTGGATAGGAAGGACTATTCCCCTTAGCAGAGGGGGCGACAACCAGGGGGCATAGATTTAAAGTAGTTGGTAGGAGGTTTAGAAGGGATTTGAGGGAAATTTTTTCACCCAGAGGGTGGTGGGGGTCTGGAACTCACTGCCTGAAAGGGTGGTAGAGGCAGAAACCCTCACCACATTTAAAAAGTACTTGGATGTACACTTAAAGTGCTGTAACCTACAGGGCTATGGACCAAGAGCTGGAAATTGGGATTAGGCTGGATAGCTCTTTGTCGGTCGGTGCGGAAACGATGGGCCAAAAAGACCTCCTTCCATGCTGTAAATTTCTATGATTCTATTCTAAGGAGCGCCAGAATAGGGAGGCCCGAGGACCATCCAAAATGAGTCTTCAGGCGTTGTCCTCAAAATCGTGGCAAGTTGCGAGCACCAATCGGGCGCTCAGACACAGCATATTGGTCAGGGCCTGACTAATTTTGGCTAGCTTGGAAGCTGGCCTCGGCTCACAGGGGGGAGTGTGGGAAGCAATTGGATAGCAGCGGGGGGGCGGAGGGGGGGTGTGGAGGAGAAGGGCGGGGGGGCTTGTGGCTGTCAGCAGTGGCTGTAGTCTCAATGGCGGAGGAGCACCGCTTCTCCTGCTGGCTCCGCATTAAGCTAAGTTTAAAATAAAACTTACTTGCAGGCTCCTTCCATGGCCCCCGGCGATCCCTTTAAGGACCGCGGGGTAGGCTGATGCATGGCCTGAAAATGTAGTCGGAGCCTACGCTAGCTCCAAAGGTTTAAATGGGTTTAGCAAATGGGTCTGGAAATGGGTGCTTTGGCTTCATTTTCAATATTGAAGTAATTCCAATCTGGCCGCCTGAATAAAGTCCTACCGAATATAGCAGTGGAGCAGGCGAACATGCGCAACTTGCTATTGTTAAATCTGTTATCGCCGTGTCTGTTTTACGCCCGCAATTGTCGATCTGCATTGAGTTAGCTAATCTTCAACCACAGTGGTAGGGGTGGTGCTACAATTGGGCTCAATACACCATGATTATGGAGGGCTTCTGCTCCTGTTCACTATTCAGCCCCGCTGCTGGAAAGTGCATGTTGTGCAGTTGTCAGCTGAGGACAAGATTGGGCTTGCCTATGATGCTCCCTGCGGTTGAACAGCCCGCTGTCATTGGCTGGTTCAGGCATTAAGAGTGGCCACTTGAGTGAGGGGGGGGGGCCACCCTTCTAAACCCGTGCCGAGGAGGAGTTGCTGTAATTTTATGGAACTAGCTACCTCCCCTTAGAGAGAGACAGACTTCAAAGAGCCAGGTGAAGGAATGTCTGCTCGGGATTTTCCAGAGAGGCCGTGATAGCTTGTGTGAAAGTGAAAATAAGCGATGTTGCGTATCTCTTGTTTGTTACCAACTTGTTTTAAAACCAAGACGTACCTTTGGTCTAGTTTTGTGACAAACCATACCCCTAGCAAGGAGCTTTCAGAAGGGTGAGGAGAAATTTACAGAAAACATGAGGGAGAAACACAGTGATGTCGCCCAATGCAGAAAAAGTTCCTTCTCGGATTGCCAACTCTGGTTGGATGTATTCGAGGAGGTCCCATCACATGACCTTCTGCCTCCAACCGCCCGCACCCCCCCACCCCGCCCTCAACCCTACACCCAGTCAAACAGCCTCTTTTCCCATCTCCAATATTATTAGAACTAACGAACGGAAGTGTTAAAAAAAAATAAGAAAGGCCCATCATTTGTTTTAAGACGCCTATGATGTTTCTCCTGGGTTTGCTCTTAGCTGTGTCCAGGAGATTCATCGTCAATTCCTGAAGACTCCAGGAACAATCATGGAGGGTTGCATAATGTATTTGCTTCACGGGTTCTTTGCCTAAGAATTCATAGCACAACGTTGCTATCAAAAACTAGTTGGTTTATTAACAAAGGTTTAACAATCACATTGCACATTACCAGTTCATCCACTAGGCTCACAACTGCATACCTCATCGTAGATGACCTAGACTCAACTGACTGGGGTTTTATTGAGTCTTATGAACATCACGTGACTGGCTAAGTCACTCACAATGCAACAGCTCTACAAACCTATGAGCATACTCACAGGTGCAAACACCACAGGTTGGTAACCCTAGTTTCTCCTTGTGCACAGCGACCACCCATCCATCTCCATTTGGGGACACCATAAGCACAGGTGAAGAACCTCTCTACGGTAAATGATACTAAAATCAGAGGCCGAACCACTTCAGGCCACTCATGCACCTGCTGAGCAGAGGCCCTTGAGTAAGGATGCCCGCCCATTTTCTTACTCATGAACTGCTGCATGGCATGGGGAAAACCAAAAAGGAATGGGGAAAATGGAGCACAGAACCCTAACAATCTCAGTTTATAGTGAACCCTTTGCTATACGTTACATTCTTCTAACATAGGCTTACCCTGAGTGATTTCACAGCAGTGACATAAATAAGGTCAATATTCATTTAATAATCTGTCTGTTTCTTTCCATTCGTGAAAGAAAAAAAGAAAGACTTTCATTCAATGTTGCCTCTAATTTTTTGGGGACTGCGCGTTCCCTTTAATGGGCTGTGCGACCCATTCAAAATTCCGCGCATGTGCATTTTTGCCATTTAAAAGCCGGTGAGCCGACTGCACGGGAGTTCCAGTGCGGTGCGTGGTCGCGCAGCTTAAAGGGAACATCGCTTGCATTTATATAGAAACATAGAAACATAGAAACATAGAAAATAGGTGCAGGAGTAGGCCATTCGGCCCTTCTAGCCTGCACCGCCATTCAATGAGTTCATGGCTGAACATTCAACTTCAGGACCCCATTCCTGCTTTCTCGCCATACCCCTTGATCCCCCTAGTAGTAAGGACCTCATCTAACTCCTTTTTGAATATATTTAGTGAATTGGCCTCAACAACTTTCTGTGGTAGAGAATTCCACAGGTTCACCACTCTCTGGGTGAAGAAGTTCCTCCGCATCTCGGTCCTAAATGGCTTACCCCTTATCCTTAGACTGTGACCTCTGGTTCTGGACTTCCCCAACATTGGGAACATTCTTCCTGCATCTAACCTGTCTAACCCCGTCAGAATTTTATATGTTTCTATGAGGTCCCCTCTCATTCTTCTGAACTCCAGTGAATACAAGCCCAGTTGATCCAGTCTTTCTTGATAGGTCAGTCCCGCCATCCCGGGAATCAGTCTGGTGAACCTTCACTGCACTCCCTCAATAGCAAGAATGTCCTTCCTCAGGTTAGGAGACCAAAACTGTACACAATACTCCAGGTGTGGCCTCACCAATGCCCTGTACAACTGTAGCAACACCTCCCTGCCCCTGTACTCAAATCCCTTTGCTATGAAGGCCAACATGCCATTTGCTTTCTTAACCGCCTGCTGCACCCGCATGCCAACCTTCAATGACTGATGTACCATGACACCCAGGTCTCTTTGCACCTCCCCTTTTCCTAATCTGTCACCATTCAGATAATAGTCTGTCTCTCTGTTTTTACCACCAAAGTGGATAACCTCACATTTATCCACATTATACTTCATCTGCCATGCATTTGCCCACTCACCTAACCTATCCAAGTCGCTCTGCAGCCTCACAGCATCCTCCTCGCAGCTCACACTGCCACCCAACTTAGTGTCATCCGCAAATTTGGAGATACTACATTTAATCCCCTCATCTAAATCATTAATGTACAGTGTAAACAGCTGGGGCCCCAGCACAGAACCTTGCGGTACCCCACTAGTCACTGCCTGCCATTCTGAAAAGTACCCATTTACTCCTACTCTTTGCTTCCTGTCTGACAACCAGTTCTCAATCCATGTCAGTACACTACCCCCAATCCCATGTGCTCTAACTTTGCACATCAATCTCTTGTGTGGGACCTTGTCGAACGCCTTCTGAAAGTCCAAATATACCACATCAACTGGTTCTCCCTTATCCACTCTACTGGAAACATCCTCAAAAAATTCCAGAAGATTTGTCAAGCATGATTTCCCTTTCACAAATCCATGCTGACTTGGACCTATCATGTCACCTCTTTCCAAATGCACTGCTATGACATCCTTAATAATTGATTCCATCATTTTACCCACTACCGATGTCAGGCTGACCGGTCTATAATTCCCTGTTTTCTCTCTCCCTCCTTTTTTAAAAAGTGGGGTTACATTGGCTACCCTCCACTCCATAGGAACTGATCCAGAGTCAATGGAATGTTGGAAAATGACTGTCAACGCATCCACTATATAGCGCCTTTCATGACCTCAGGATATCAAATGAACTTTACAGCCATTGAAGCACTTTTTAAAAGTGTAGTCATCATCATCATATGCAGTCCCTCGAAATCGAGGAAGACTTGCTTCCACTCTAAAAGTGGGTTCTTAGGTGACTGAACAGTCCAATACGGGAATTACAGTCTCTGTCACAGGTGGGACAGACAGTCAGTCGTTGAGGGAAAGGGTGTTCCTCAGTAGTCACTGCTGTAATGTAGCAAATGCGGCAGCCAATTTGCGCACAGCAAGCTCCCATAAACACATGATGATGACCAGATAACCTGTTCATTATTATTTGTAGTCACAAACAGCAGTGGGAAAGGAGAGGCATAATGATTTGTAAGGAGGGAGCTTCCATTCATTACACTGGAGAATGCTTAATGAGCCAAATCTTCTCACAAATCCCAATCCTGACATTCGACAGGAGTTCCTACAGTCCTGTGAGTATGTAATAAATAGATTTAAATTTATTTGATCACAAATTAAATTTCAAAAGAAAAAAATACTGCCGCACCAGATCTGAATATTGACAACAGAGGTGCCGAAAACTGTGTGAAACATTCCACTGATCGTTGTATAATAGCATTGCCATAACACATTCATAGATTCTTGCACAATTTGCAGACTGAGGTTTTTGTCGAAATGGGACTGTTCTTTGCTGAAGACATTGTGTAATAATCTGAATTTGCTGCACTTTCAGTAAAGGGTCTGGCTCGGTAATGGAAACTCATGGCTGTCTCGGTCGTATTAAACTGCTGGGAAAGTGATCACGATGTGGGCGTTTTAGTCGCAGATGACCAGAAGACGCCGACTCATCTTGAGCATTTGAAACTCTTTAAAAAGTCAAGCTTCCATGACCTGGTTAAAACATCACTTAGCCTTAGTTAGCGCTTTTCACATGTGCTGGCCAACCGGTTCTCCCAAGCGCCATTGCAGAGGGAAACCTTTTGCAAAGCCTGTCAATGAGACACATTTTTTTGCAACTAGAGAATAATTTGAACAGTTTAAACAGAAAGAAAAACCCATAGGTGGGCTGATGGTACAGCACAGGACTCACAACCTGGGAGATTCAGGAGCTGACCTTGAACTTTCTGATCACGAGTGCATTAGATCAAAGTTTGACTTCCAAACTGAATTACCCCGCACCCATGGAGTTTTGCCCTTCTTGGGGAGGGGCAAGGATTATTGAGACAAAGGCCAATCGTACCCCAGCCCATTTTAGCACCATCTTCCTGTCAAGGCCAACTAGCATTGCTCTTGCTCTCCTAATAGACCATCGTTCTGCCTCCTCCATTATCCAACTTTGAACTTAAAAATCTAGGCTGACACTCCAGCGCAGTGCTGAGGGAGTGCTGCACTGTCGGAGGTACCGTCTTTCGGATATTAAACTGAGGCCCTGTTTGCTCTCTCAGGTGGACGTAAAAGATGTTACGGCACTATTACGAAGAAAAGCAGGTGAGTTATCCCTGATGTCTTGACCAATAATTTATCCCTCAATCAAAAAAAAAATATTGTCTGGTCATTATCATGTTACTGTTTATGGGAGCTTGCTGTGCGCAAATTGGCTGCTGCGTTTCCTACGTTACAACAGTGACCACACTCCAAAAGTACTTCATTGGCTGTAAAGCGTTTTGAGGCATCCTGAGGTTGTGAAAGGTTACATAAATGGAAGTCTTTCTTTCTTTAGAGCAGGACCCCACAATGTTGAAAACAGTCAAAGAGACGAGATAAATCAATAATGCCAAGCTTGAGGTTTAAAAGGCTACAGGTAACAGGAGAAAAGGCAGACTGGGGGAGGTAAGGACATGGGCCTGGATGGTTATATTATGAGGCCATAAACTTGGCTTGTATTCCCTTGAGTGTAGAAGATTGAGGGGCGATCCAATCAGGGTGTTTAAAATGTTAAAAGGGTGGATAAAGAGAAAGTATTTCCTCAGGTGTGGGAATCAAGAATGAGGGGACATAATCTTAAAATTAGAGCTTGGCTGGTTAGGAGCAAAATCATGAATCCCTATTTCCACACAAGAGCTGGTAGAAATCTGTAACTCTCTCCCCAAAAGGCTGTGGATGACGGGACAACTGGAGCCTTCAAGACTGAGATAGATAGATTTTTGTTAAGCAAGGGTATCAAGGGATATGGAGCAAAGGCAGGTAATTGGAGTTGAGGTGCAGTTCAGCCATGATCTAATTGAGTGGCGCAGCAGGCTCGAGGGGGTGAATGGCTCCTAATTCTCCTGTCAGACCAAGAATTTTGTGGCAAGTTAGTCCTCAGTAGACTTGCAGTAATACGTTAAGACCTTGTATGGCACGGACAGTTAGCATCGGCACTGATAACCATTGCCAGTGTTAAATAAACTGAACACAGAGCTGCATGGGGCTGAACCGTATACTTTATGAAGTGTGTCACACCAGTGTTTAGGTCAGATGTTCAACTGAGCCCTCCTCTGCCTTTCCCGAGGTTCAGATGGCTATTCAGGGTTCTATGGCGCTGTTCAAAGAGGAACGCGGAGTTCTCTCAGCGCCTTGGCCAACACTCCTCCCTCAACCCGCACCACCAGAAATGTTTTAACTGGTCATGCACCTCAGCGCTATTTGTGAGATCTTGCTGTGTGTAAAATGGCTGCCATATCTGCCTGCTTGACAACAGTCACTGCAGTTCAAAATAACTCACTGTATGCGAATCACTTTAAGTGCTTTCGAGAGATGTGAAGAGGTGCTGTGTAAATATAAGTCCTTTCTTTTCTTTACCTAGGGGACGACTTCAAGGCTCCAATCTGTTTTAACTTCTTGCAGGTTACGATGTTATCTGAACCTGTCAATTAGGCTGCCACGTTGTAATCACCCCCAGGTGTTCATTAATCTCTTATTCTAAAATAATTTTTTAGAAATGAATACATATTCACTACAGGAGACTTCTGGAGACACTCCCCTCCTGCCCCCCCCCCTTTGCCAGCACATTGCAGAACTTCAAAGCTCTCAGTGGAACACGGAGTTGATGTCCTATCTATTTTGAAGTAATGTTTGAAGTGCAGTAGTGCTTGGTATTTGTTTTTTCTTGAAAGATTTCTCTGTTTAAAAAAATTGGGTCTATTTTGTACCGACAAGATCCTTGTTGAAGGGAAAAGATTTACCCCATTTTGGAGGACTGAGGGGTTTGAACAGGCCGCCTCTTGTGCTTCCCCAATTATAATCGCTCCACCATTGGCCACCGTGCCTTCAGCTGCCTAGGCCCTAAATTCTAGAATTCCCTCCCTAAACTTCTCTGCCTCTCTACCTCTCTTTCCTCTTTTACGACGCTCCTTAAAACCTACCTCTGTAATCAAGCTTTTAGTCTCCTGCCCTAATATCTTCTTAGGTGGCTCGGTGTCAAATGTGGTTGGCTGTAATATTTCCCCTCTCCTATCACTGACATTTGCTTCACCTTATTCACCTCTATTTATTAATGTGTTATGCACGCCCCTCATATCACCAATCACCTAAGGGAATAGAGAGCATTTCTATAGCACCTTTCATGATGTCAGGTCGTGTCAAAGCGCTTTATAGCCAATAAATTACTTTTGAAGTGTAGTCACTGTTGTAATGTAGGAAACGACGTAGCCAATTTGTGCACAGCAAGCTCCCACAAACAGCAATGTGATAATGACCATGTTATGTATGCACCTGTGGGTGTGCTCACAGGTTGGTAGAGCTGTTGAGTTGAGAGTGGCTTAGCCAGTCACGTGATGTTCACAAGTCTCAATAAAACCCCAGCCAGTTGGGTTCAGGGAATCCACAATGAAACAGGTGGTTGTGAGTCTGGTGGATGAACTGGTAATGTGTAGCGTGATTGTTAAACCTTTGCTAATAAACCAACTAGTTCTTAATAGCAATGTGTTGCTATGAATTCTTAAGCAAAGAACCCATGAAGCAAATACATTATGGACCAGATAATCTGTTTTGTTTAGTGATGTGGAATGAGCGATAAATATTGTCCAGGAGACTGGGGATAACTCCCCTGCTCTTCTTCAAAATAGTGCAATGGGATTTTACATGCAGCTGAGAGAGACGGGGCTCGGTTCAACGTCTCATCTAAAAGATTCTGTTCCTGTTGTCTTTAAGCTGAAAATAAGCTGAAATGCAACACACGTCTGGTATCTGTTGAAAATATACTCCATTTCACTTAAAAATCAAGTGAAGATTAAATGCACAAAGAGTCATTGCGTGTTAGAGCTCTTTGACCAAACTTATTTCGTTGCTGCAGCTCCACGTTATGTGAAAGACTTAAGTAGGGGGGAGGATGGGGGTGGGTTATTTCCTCCCCTCAGCCACAGACTATCTTGACCATCTCTGAGGTTTTAATTCACTGTCCACATCTGTGGCCCTTTAGTGTCACGCAGCCGTGAGAAGCTGCCTGCTGTGGGAGGCAATGCACTGATAGGGCACCACTTCCTGGCAGTCCCAAAAATAACAGCTATCATGCCGCTATCTGCTGGGTCCACCCCGCTCTGCAGCAACTCATCAGTGAGAAATCTCCACAAGCTGAACAGCTTGCTGTCAAAGGCTTTGACAGTTTATTTCCCAGTCAGCCCGCTGTATTGATCGTCGCTGAATGCGGAGCTTTCTGAATCTTTCTCACAGGCACATTACTTTCTTGAACGAACCAAAGCTTTCTTTTTTTGGTTGTCGCCGCGAATACATTCTCCTCCTGCTGTTGGGCTGAATGTACGGCATCCACAAATTTCTGAAATGTAAAACAGGGGCCCAGAATTCTGTTTTACAGCAGAAGTCATTCTTGTTCCACTTCCTCAGTCCCTCGCAATATGGAGACAGTCGGGCCAATTCCGTGCTCCTGTGGCCTTGTGCAAGCACAGCTGCTCCAATGCTCCAGTATCCTGGTCAATATTTATCCTTCAGTCAACATCACTCAAACAGATGTTCTGGTCTTTATCACATTGCTGTTTGTGGGAGCTTGCTCTGCGCAAATTGGCTTCCGCATTTCGTACATTACAACAGTGACTACACTCCATTGTAAAGTGCTTTGGGATGCCCTGAAGCTACATAAATGGAAGTCTTTCTTTCTTTCATTCTCTCTTTCTCTCTCTCTCTCTCGTTCTCGTTCTCTTTCTCCCTCTCTCTTTCTCTTTCTCTCTTTCTTTCTTTCTCTCTTTCCCTCTCTCTCTTTCTCGTTCGTTCACTTTCTCTTTCTTTTTCTCTTTCTCTTTCTTTCTCTCATCTCTCTTTCTTTCTTTCCATCGTTCTCTCTTTCTCTCTCTTTCTCTCTCTTTCTTTCTCTGTCTAAACCACAGTAAAGACAGACTGATTTCCAGCACAGCAGTTCTGCAGTATGAATCGGGTATACAACGTCAATGTAGTCCTGGTCGCAACTTGCTTCTCTTTGCCACCGGTGGCAGCATTTTACCTCCAGAAGCAAAGAAGAAAACCATATTGCGCGCTGGTATTCCCTGTCTCCAACAGTATACACCCCGGCCCCACCTCTCTTATTTTACAGTGTTGCCTCTGGGGTCTGTGTTATAATGTAAATGGGGTATCAAAAAGTGATTGAGTGGTTTTGCTTGCTACACTCCACCAGATAAACAGCCAAAACGCCATTAGCATTCAAAGTTAGAGTGAAAAGAGACACTTTATACTAACATATAGCAGTGCGACTTGACAAAATAATTGTTGGATGACTATGTGTAGGACAATAGATCACTGCCAGTGAATTAGAAAGTTGTAATTTAAATGGAGGTGTTCTGAAGACATCATAAACCATGGGAATGCAGCTTGAGTGCCTTATGAATGTCGACAGAAACCCGAGATTGAATTATTGCCTTAAATTCACTGCCAGCTGTTTGTTACTGTATGCTGCAGTTAAGACGGCATGAACAGGTTTGACACCTGTTTTGTGAGTGGTGGGAGGAGACAGCGCTCGGCTAATCTGCCAGCTTCACACCATTAGTCGGGGGAAAGCAGAATTTAAAAAGTTGGACATGCACTGATTGCAGTTCATGCAAATATATGAAAATAAAATGCAAAAGACCAGCAGGCCCATTGTGCCTGTCTTGTACTGTTGAGAAAGAAAATAAGACTTGCATTTATATAGAGGCCTTCACGACCACCGGACATGCCAAAGCGCTTTACAGTCAATGAAGCACTTTAAAAAATGTAGTCACTGTTGTAATGTAGCAGTCAACTTGCGTACAGCAAGCTCCCATAAACAGCAATGTGATAATGACCAGATAATCTACTTTTGTGATGTTGATTGAGGGATAGCTATTGGCCAGGACACCGAGGATAACTCCCCTGCTCTTCTTCGAAATAGTGCCGTGGGATCTTTCCCGTCCATCTGAGTGAGCAGACAAGACCTTGGTTTAATGTCGCATCCAAAAGAAGGCACCTCCGGCAGTGCAGCACTCCCTCAGCATCACATTAGAGTGTCAGCCTAGTAGTTTGTGCTCAAGTCTCTGGAGGGGAACTTGAACCCACAACCTTCTGATATCAGAGGCAAGAGTGCTACCCACTGAGCCACTGGCTGACAAGCTGTTGAGGTCCTCCTACACACCATGACTAACATAAATAACTTACAGTAGCACTTTTTTTAGCTTCTGGTTCATTCCCGTTTAGTCAATCAACTACTTTAACAGATGTACATAAAAGTTATTTGAGCCGATCATGAGTTGTTTCCCTACGGACGTGTGACACCCTGATGTGTGACGTCTTGAGATGTGATAACTTTGAGACGTGACACTTCTGAGGCTGTCCTTTCAGATGTGATGCCTTTGAAAGATAGAGCATGACCGTTAATTATAAAATACTATTTCATTTGTTCCTCAATTTCTTTCTTAACCAGGAGAATCTTGGCACTCAGCAGTCTCTGTATGTTCTTCATCCCCCATCAAGGTTCATTGCACCATTTCCAGCGGTGGTTCCAACACCGAGTCTTGAGGTTCCCTACCCAGTACTTTCTCCCCGGCTCCCCCACCACCCCACTCCCACCTTGATATTATTTCTCCAACAGGTACTAGTTGTCTTCTGCCCATTAGCCATTTCTTATCGATTCCCAGAATTCACCCTGAATCCCCACAGGTTTGAGCAAGCCTTTTGTGTGGAACTTTGTCAAGTGCCTTTTGGACGTCCAGGTATACTTTGTCGTATGATTTCTCACTGTGCATTACTTCCTCAAAGTGGTGGATTGGGCAGAACTTTCTCCTTCTGAATCTACATTGGCAATTGTTCATTTGGCTATTCGTGTACACATACTCCTCGAACTGATAACCAATGTCATTGTCTGAGATGAAATAGAAGTAAGACTAATGGGTCTGGAGTTATTTGTGTCCATTTTTATCATCCTTTTGAATACGGGCACCACATCAGCCTGTTTCTAACCTTCTGGTAAATCCCCAATGTCCCATGGCTCCCTTATAATGGTTGTCAAAGCCTCACAAATTTCCTCCCACGTCTCTTTCTGGACTCTTGGATATATAGCATCTATCCCTAGTGATTTATTTATTTTCAGCCCTTCTAGCCTGAATAGATCTTACATCTCGTTGATATCAAAATCAATGGTTTTACTTTGTTTTATCTGTTTAGGCAGGGCGTGTTGCTCATGTCTTCCTTGGCGAATACTTGGGGATGTAATCATTCAGAGTATTAACTATTTTGTGCTCATTCTTGGTTTTGATTCCATTTGCATCTTTTTATGGTTTTCACCTCCTGATTTCCCTCTCACTGTTATAGAACTGAAAGAATTGTTATTGTTATTGTTATGATTAGCCTCCACTGCTATGCTTTTCTCTAGGTCTCCGATCGCCCTTTTGACTTTGCATTTTATTATATTCATCTCAGTGAACCCATTCTTTGTCTCCACAGGATGTGTAGAGGCCATTTTTCTTCTTTTGATCAGTTTAATTTGTCTGTCAATCTATTTTAGGGTGCATTTGTTTAGTCTGCGCTTTTGGTTTTGGGTATGTATTCATCCTGCATGCTGAGCATTATACCTTTAAAGGTGTTCCACTTGTCCTCTAATGAACCCATTCTCTGTCTCTACAGGATGTGCAGAGGCCATTTTTCTTCTTTTGATCAGTTTAATTTGTTAATCTATTTTCAGTCGCGTTTGTTTAGTCTGCGCTTGTTGGTTTTGGGTATGTGTTCGTCCTGCAAGCTGAGCATTATACCATTAAATGAAGTTCTGTTGAATAACTACCTTCCTTCTATTTGCTTTAGTTGTTCCCACATTTCATTATATTAAGTCCTTTTAAAATTATATACTTGGTTTTGGCTTTAAGTATTTCTGACTCTCAGATCACGTTCGGCTTGATCATTCTGTGGTTGCTGTCCCTCATGGGTGGTATGATTTCTATTTCCTGTACATTATCTGGGTCATTTACAAAGAGCACTACCTCTTTTTACTTCATTGATGCACTGTTCTGAAACAGTCATGCATTACATTTACTTGCGTAATCGTGTCAAGCAATCTGGTTAAAAAAAATATCAGCTTACTTTCTGCAACACTCCTGAGATAGAGAACCATGTCTCAGAGGGCTTCACAGGACAATGGGATGACTGAGTGGACACCAAGGAGAATAGGAAGAGGAGAAAGGCGGAGGTTAGCGAGGGGGCGGGATGCAAAAGCATGATCAAAGAGAATGGTTTTAAGAAGGTTTTAGGAGGTAGGGGAAAGGTTGCAATGTATGAATTCTCACAATTTGGTTTTAATACAGGGGATCATAAAGGAAAAAATGGCTTTTTTCTCTTGACAGATCCTCCACATCCCTGGGAGAAGGACATCCGCGTGCCCAACTCTTGCCCAGTGAATGTCCTACAAATTTTTACTCCTGGTAAAAGCAGGCGCATAACTTACTTTTACAAGGGTAAGAGTTTTAAAACATATAAAAATTAAATTTAATCATTCATTGTTATGTTAAAAACCCTGTCCATTAAGGTAAGTTTATTTTTAACCCTATTAAAACACATTAAAAAATTCTCCCCCCCAAATGTTTTTTCTGAAACATTTAATTTCGATTAATTTTAAAATATGTGAGGTGTTTTTTTTATTTATTATACTGTGTTTCTTGTTTTAGGAAGGTTTTCTCCTTGATAGTAATGGGAACTTGTTAAAACAGAGTTGGAGTTTTCAGGTCGATGACCCTTCGTCAGAAACGTTAACCCTGTTTCTCTCGCCACAGATGCTGCCTGACCTGCTGCGTATTTCCAGCATTCCGTTTTTATTTCAGATTTCCAACATCCGCAGTATTTTTCTTTTGTATTTCATTGAAGGATATGCCTGATTCGCGTACATGTGATGTAACGGTGTATCAGGTACAAGTAAACCTGATGTTAAAATATATTTATTTAAAAGTAGAAGTTTCTCCTCCCATTTCTCTACCTATATCTATTGAAGTTCTATATAATTAGCCACTTTCATTTAACTGTATAATTGTGTCATTCAAACAAGTGATGCAGACTTAAGTAGTAAATTAATGGTTCCTATTTTCAGTTTTGCAAATGCTAAGCTGTTAATTGTTCATCTGAATGGCTCAGTTTAATATCCATTTATTCACTAACTGCTGGCAGTCTAGCCAGTGGAAATGTCATAGCTCTAATTTCTTTTAAGGTACATTGTAATTAAGACATCCCATTGTTGAACAGCTGCAAATTACTACAAATGTGGGACAGCATTTTCTTTAAAAAGGCTGGGGAAATATTTTAGCAGCAGGCAAAAAAGCCATTGATAACGGTTTGGTCGCTGGCTGTGAATTAACACCGCTTGACTCCTCCGTCACTGATTTGTGCTACGCTAATGACCCAGTGAATTTTGCCGCAAACAAGCAGCGTCTGCCCCGAGATCCTCGGCCACCTTATCCAAACAAACTGCAAAGCTCAGATTGAAAGGGAACTGGCTGACGATGAAAGCAGTGCATTTCTGTCGACAGCTCCACGACAGCGGCTGGCTCGCAAAAGTCAGGAACAACACTGTCGACTACATTGAACAATTCATCTCCCTTAGTATCATTGTCAGTAGTGTTAGCCAGCGGCTCAGCGGGTATCACTCTTGCCTCTAAGTCAGAAGCGTGTGGATTCAAATCCCACTCCAGGGACTTGAGCTCAAAGATCGAGGGTGACACTCCAAGGGAGTGCTGCACTGTCGGAGGTACTGCCTTTCGGATAAGATGTTAAACCGAAGCCCTGTCTGCTCTTTCAAGTGGATGTAAAAGATCCCACGGCACTATTTCGAAGAAGAGCAGGGGAGTTATCCCTGGTGTCCTGGCCAATATTTATCCCTCAATCAATGTAACCAAAACAGATGATCTGGTCATTATCACATTGCTGTTTGTGGGGGAGCTTGCTGTGTGTAAATTATCTGCCACGTTTCCCACATTACAACACTCCAAAAGTACTTCATTGGCTGTAAAGTGCTTTGAGACGTTTGGTGGTCGTGAAAGGCGCTATATAAAGCCAAGTCTTTCTTTCATTTTCTGGCATGACAATGACATTTCCATAGAAGTAACCAGAACAACTGATCTTCTCACATCCGTCATATCCAGCCTTCAATAGAACTTGTGCCACAGTGGGACAGTTTAAAACAAAATCTCACTTGGACTCTGGTTAAGGCCTCTGGTTAAGCAACACCAACACCTGTCACTCTGTATCTAATTGCAGCAACACATCTCGTTTCCGAGTCAACTCGAACAACAAAACAACGTTTTGACAGCATTCCTCACATAGCAGAAAGCCCCAACGCTTTACGAGAGGGAGAGGAAGGCGAAGATGAAGATATATAAAAGATTAAGAGGGAGTAGACCATAAGTATGGTATTGGAGTTGGTGTTAACTGCAAGCTGGTGTTGGTCGGGGGGGCGGATGGGAAAGTGAGAAATGCACTCGATGGCCTATGTTTGCTGACGGGGGTATTTTAACTCCTGGGCCTCACTTACCCGCTGCAGTCCGTGTGGTGAAGGTACTCCCACAGTGCTGTTAGGGAGGGAGTTCCAGGATTTTGACCCAGCGACGATGAAGGAACGGCGATATATTTACAAGTCAGGATGGTGTGTGACTTGGAGGGGAACTTGCAGGTGATGGTGTTCCCGTGCGCCTGCTAACCTTGTCCTTCTAGGTGGCAGAGGTCACGGGCTTGGGATAATTCGCAGGGGAGGGGTTTCAGGAGGGTCTCGTGGGAGAAAAGTGGGGCAAGAGTCTGGTGCACGGGGAAAGCCACAATGTTACTCTAACTCCTCCTGGCCACACACACCGTTGTACACTGACTGGAGACCTTTTCTGTCCGACGCCCCCGCATCGTTACCTCTGGTGTCCCCCAAGGTTCTATTCTTGGCCTCCTCCTATTTCTCATCGATATGTTGCCTCTTGGCGACATCATCCGCAAACACAGTGTCAGTTTTCACATGTACGCTGACAACACCCAGCTCTACTTCACTACCACTTCTCTCGACCCCTCCATGGTCTCTAAATTGTCAGACTGTTGTCAGTTCTGGATAAGCAGAAATGTTCTCCAATTGAATATTGGGAAGACCGAAACCATTGTTTTCAGTCCCCGCCACAAACTCCGTTCCCTAACCACTGACTCCACCCCCTCTCCCCAACTTCTGTCTGAGGCTGAACCACACTGCTTGCAACCTTGCTGTCATATTTGACCTTGAAATGAGCAGATTTGCATAGATTCATGAGTCCCCCACTTGCTGTAGGTGGACACCTCATCCGCCTGCAGAACGTTTCAGATTAAAATGGGAAATGGAGCGAAAGACTCGAAGTTCGAGGAGGTCAGTAACCTGTTAATGTTGAACTGCACACTTAGTGCAACAATTTGCCTGGATAAGTTTTTCATTTCCTTCATAAGCTTGAAAACTTCACCTCATTCACCTCAAAGTCTCTTCTTTTCCAAATTTCAAATTTGAGGAGAATGTTTTTCAGCTTGTAGGGTGGTGGGGGTCTGGAACTCACTGCCTGAAAGGATGGTAGTGGCAGAAACGCTCGTCTCATTTAAAAAGTACTTGGATGTGCACTTAAAGTTCTGTAACCTACAGGGCTACGGACCAAGAGCTGGAAAATGGGATTCGGTCGGATAGCTCTTTTTCAGCTGGTACATGGCCTCTTTCTGTGGCGTGAATTTCTATGATTCAATAAAATTTCTATGGTTCAAACTCATACATTCACCCAAATTGTATAGAATTCCATCCACCTTCCACTATGTAGAATTCCAGTAGACAAAACGATTTCCGCTTCACCTTAACACTGTGGAATTCCAGTGGTCCAAACTTCTCATTCACTCTCATGATGGATCTCAGCAAATACGTAGAGCACAAAGTAGAGTTAAAGTCACGTTGCCAAATTTAACTTGAATACCAGAGTTCAAATGCCGAATCATTTTCGCTTCACTTGCCCTAATGTGGTGGACAGTTGTAAGTTGACAGCATCGGTGCAAAGATATAATCTACATATCCCAATATCATTATGTGTTATTTAGAGGGATATAATTTTTCTGAGGTACAGTACTGTGTCAATCCAGATAATGCAATCTTACCTTCCTATACCTATACTTGCCTTGGAGGGAGTGCAACAACGGTTCATCAGACTGATTCCTGTGATGGAGGGATTGTCCAAAGAGGAGAGATTGAGGAGACAAGGTCTATATTCCCTAGAGTTTAGAAGAATGAGAGATGATCTCATTGAAACATATACAATTCTTACAGGGCTTGACAGGGTAGATGCTGGGAGGAGGTTTCCCTTGGCTGGGGAGTCTAAAACTAGGGGGGTCATAGTCTCAGGATAAGAGGTCGGCTATTTGGGACTGAGATGGGGAGAAATTTCTTCACTTAAAGGGTGGTGAATTTTTGGAATTCTCTACCCCAGAGGGCTGTGGATGTTTAGTCATTGAGCATATTCAAGACAGAGATCGACAATTTTTTGGATATTAAGGGAATCAAGGGAATTGGGCCATAGTGCGGGAAAGTGGAGTTGAGGTAGCTCAGCCCTGTGTCAGTTTTGGGTTCAAGTCCCACTTGAGTATAAAAACAATTTAAGCTGACACTCCAGTGGCAATACTGAGGGAGCTAGTCTTTCAGATGAGATGTTAAACCAAGGCCTCATCTGCTCTCTCAAGTGGATGTAAAAGATCCTAGGGCACTATTTTGACGAAGAGCAGGGGAGTTATCCTTGGTGTCCTGGTCAATATTTATCCCTTAATCAACATAACAAAAACAGATTATCTGGCCATTATCAGATTGCTGTATGTGGGAGCTTGCTTGTGTGCAAATTGCCTGCCGCATTTCCTACATTACAACAGTAAGTAGACTTCAAAAGTACTTCATTGGCTGTAAAGCACTTTGAGATGTCCGGTGGTCATGAAAGACGCAATATAAATCCTTGTCTTTCTTTTTGATCTTATTGAATGACGGAGCAGGCTCAAAGGGCCTACTCCTGATCCTCTTTCTTATGTTCTTATGTTGTTCTTCTTACATCCTTAGAAAGCCAAACTTGCCATTGCCAAAATAATACTTCTTGATTTATCGTGTCTTCTTTCCAACTATTTTCACCCTTGGTGGTGTCCTGTACATCTAAGGTTTTGTCCCTTTAAAAAAATGGCATATCTACTCCAAACATCATTCGAAGTAACAAAACTCCACCTTATCCACTCATTCCCATTCCATGGATCCCAGGCCTATCATCCAAACATGAGTCTCGTCCAATTAATGCACTAAGTATATTTGGCTCATGCCAACTTTCATCTTAAGGCAGTATTGTGTTTCAATAAGTGTTTTTCTCTTGTCCTTGATAAGGCCAAAAGAATTGCAAGGTGGACAATGGGATAATGTTGGTCTAAGTGAAATCCAGATTCAAGGCTTTATATTTGTTGGAGAAGCCAGTTGTACATTTATCGGGCATAATCTGTACATGTATCCATTTAAAGTGTGAGTTGTAAATGTTGATGGTATTTGTTGTGCTCCCACCCCTTGTAAAATCCTCCAATGGTTCAGTTGGTAAGTGCTTAGTGTGGAGCTGAGCCATACAGAGCTCCCAGGTTCATTTTTCAATCTGTCTTGATCTTCGTCAGGGTGCCTATACAATCAGTCTCAGTTCCCCTGGACTAAAGAAGAGGACAACATCTCAAAGGGTTCCCACTCCTAATCGCTATCCATTGTTTCCCATTGGAAAGCACAAATGGGTGGGCATTAGATGAGAAAAGTATCAGATTCAATTGTGATGGCCACCATATCAGATAAGCAACACTCACTGTCTAAGAATAGCCATTCACGTGATGTACCAGAGGGTGGCCCATAATCATAGAGGCATTTCACAATATGATCCGGTGTCCTGGGAGAGAAGTGAAGGCAGAATAGTTACGTCTATGCTCAGTTATGTATAATGAGCAAAGAAAATATTAATAACAAGAGATACAAGTGTTTTCCTATGTCAGGGCCCGAAATAATAATACTGAAACTTGAAAAGGGGAAGAGGGTAAGATAGACATTAGTTCAATGTGGAGCTTACTTGAAATTAGGATCAGCGGAAGAAATCGATCTACCACAGCCACATTCCCTCAGTGCAACCAGGATTATAAGGAATGCAAAGTGTTCTTTACTCTCACCAGCTGTCCACCATTTGGGGCTTCTGACTGAGTCAACTGCTTCAGTGCATAAATGAGGTCCTCTTAGTTCATCGTCTTGATGAACCTTTAATGGTTCGGCCTCAACTGGGGTATTGTGTCCAATTCTGGGCACCGCACTTTAGGAAGGATGTGAAGGCCTTCGAGAGGGTGCAGAAAAGATTTATGAGACTTCAGTTACATGGACAGGCTGGAGAAGCTGGGATTGTTCTCCTTAGAGCAGAGAAGGTTGGGAGGAGATTTGATAGAGGTTTTCAAAATCATGAGGGGTCTGGACAGAGTAGATAGAGAGAAACTGTTCCCATTGGCGGAAAGGTCGAGAACCGGAGGACACAGATTGAAGGTGATTGGCAAAAGAACCAAAGGCGATATGAGGAAAAACATTTTTACGCAGCGAGTGGTTAGGATCTGGAATTCACTGCCTGAGAGGGTGGTGGAGGCAGATTCAATCGTGGCTTTCAAAAGGAAATTGGATAAGTACCTGAAGGAAAACATTTTGCAGGACTACCGAGAAAGGACAGGGCAGTTGGACTAGCTGAAATGCTCTTTCAGAGAGCTGGCATGGGCTCGATGGGCTGAATGGCCTCCTTCTGTGCTGTAACCATTCTATGATTCTATCTTGGAGGACTTGTAAATGTTGGAACCCTACGAAAGAACGCTGATTGCCCTACGCCATCACTCTGTTCATTTCTTGAAGGAGAGCTCACATGCAACCAGGGATTTCTTTACATGACATCCTGTTGCTACACAAAGACATTACAAGTGTCAATCCCAAGATACATCCTCTCCTTGTACCCCTTTAATTGTTGGAGCCGTAGAAAATCGGTCCATGGTAAATACATTTGCCGACAGAGAACATTCACTTAAGGCCATGAATTTTTAATGGCCAGGGACTGCAGTTTGAGCGGAGGACACAGATCTGCGCTGCTATCTGATAGAGGAAGGTCAACATTGGAACGGAAGGAGCGCAGGTAGGAAAAGAGCAAGTGATGACAAAGCTTTCAAGTTCCAACTCACTGTGGCAGGCTGTCATGTATGAACGTGCTGCAACTAACCAGCCAGTGTGTTAGGATGTCAGACAATCCAACAACTACCGCAAGCATTGTTTCAATTCAGTGGCGGATTGATTGAGAGAGACTTACATTTGAGACTTATTAATAATAACACACTTTGACATCGCGTTACATCCTGTCATGTTAAAAGTGCACGCACCTTTTGACACTGAGTGGAAAGGTCAAACACTGTGTGATCTGTGATCGGGACTCAACTTGACCCAAAGGCCAAAGAACATACATCAGTTTGAAGTAGGAAGTCAGCAACTTTGTATATACAACATTGTGATGGTCTGGCAGGAAGGACTGTGTTTGCTGAGGGTGATGAGCGTGCAAATCAATTATTGTGCTGAGGTGTATACAATTATGAGGGGCCTGGATAGAGTGGATAGGAAGGACCTGTTTCGCTTGGCAGAGGGGTCAACAACCAGAGGGCATAGATTTAAACTAATTGGGGTGAGGTTTAGAGGAGATATGAGGGGAAATTTTTTCACCCAGAGGGTGGTGGGGGTCTGGAACTCACTGCCTGAAAGGGTGGTAGAGGTTGAAATCCTCACCACATTTTTAAAATACTTGGATGTGCACTTAAAGTGCTGTAACCTACAGGGCTACGGACCTAGAGCTGGAAAGTGGGATTAGGCTGGTGAGCCCTTGGTCGGCCTACGTGGACACGATGGGCCAAAATGGCCTCCTTCCGTGCTGCAAATTTCTATGATTCTATGTTTCTGAGTGTTACACCCGAACTGCCTGCGTTATAAGTACCGTGAATCTTTCCCAGCTACTGATCTCAGCCCACCGCCCTCCCTCTCCCTCACACCATCCGTACACAGGTGCATTTGAGAAATGATTCTGTTTCAAAACCTTTTCAGAGACTTCCCAAAGGCCGCAAGTCCCCACGTAAGAAGAGCGATTACATTTCAAAGGTAATTCATTGGCTCTGAGGTTCTTTGGGTGTCTTGAGGACATGAAAAGGAGGCAAGTAAATGCAATTAATTGAATGCTTTTCCACTCACTATTTTTCCTTCAGTTCAATATTAACCTCATTTACTAAGATACTTGAGGCATTTCTTTCAGATTTGGTCAAGCCATCTATCATCTTTCGGATGAGACATTAAACCGACTGCCTTCTCAGGTGGACATAAAAGATCCCATGGCATTATTTCAAAGACGAGTAGGGGACTTATCCCCGTTGTCCTGGCCAATATTTATCCCTCAACCAACACAACAAATACAGATTATCTGGTCATTATCACATTGCTGTTTGTGGGAGCTTGCTGTGCACAAATTGCCTGCCGCAGTTACAACATTACAACAGTGACTACACTCCAAAATTACTTTATTGGCTGTAACGGGCTTTGAGACGTCCGGTGGCCGTGAAACATCATGGGCCGCCCTGACCTGTGTGAGAACACCACCGCAGATAGGGGCTATAAATAGAGCTGGAGCGCCGGGCCCTGGAACATCATGGCGGAGGTGCGGCGAATGAGGGTACGGGGCCTAGAAGAGCTGAGGGCCCAGGGGCAGCACGGGCCAGCCCACACATGTGTGCGCACTAGGTCCGTGCAGCAGAGCAGATCTCCAGTCGTCCTGGTTAATCCTTGCCATTGGATCAAGGCCTAGCTCTGTCAAGCCCGTGTGGTGGCTGATGTGCAACGGTCACCACAGGTTTAAAAAATTCACGCACAGGCATCTTCCACCCCCTCAACTGGAGTTCAGGACTGGAACATCGGGTCCTTCATTGAAACTCCTTCTGTGAACTCTCGTGGAAGCAAGTCATCCTCGTTCGAGGGACCGCCGATGATGATGATGGTCGTGAAAGTCTTAAAAATGCAAGTCTTTCTTTTCATCAGTCCTAGGGGTTCCAAGGTTGAAACAAATTGATCATTTTCCGACTTCAAAACTCGAAAGCAAAATTTGGTGGAGGGAGAGGGCCTGAAGTTGGCAATGTTTCTCCAGTGACTTGAATGACCTGGGTCAGCTGAAAATTCTTCCAAAATTGGTAGGGTTTGGAGACTCCTGCAAATCCACATGTAGGCTATGTGCAGAAATGATCTCCTGTCTGTCCTTTCGTGGTTTGTTTGGTCACTAATGGATAATGTTTTAAGTACTAAAACAGGGACCGATGACCCATGAGGGGTTTTGATAGCGAAAATAAGGAGAAACCGTTTCCACTAGCAGGAAGGTCGGTAAGCAGAGGACACAGATTTTAGATACTTGGCACGAAAGCCGAGCGGGGAGATGAGGAGACATTTCTTTACTCACTGCCTTATTATGGTCTGGAATGCACTGCCTGAAAGGAGGGTGGAGGCAGATTCAATCGTCATTTTCAAAAGGGAATTGCATATATACTAAAAAAGAAAAATAAATTGAAAAGCTATGGGGGAAGAGCAGGGGGAAGTGGGACTATTTGGATGCTTCTTTCAAAATGCTGGTACAGGCACAAAGGGACGAATGGCCTACTTCAGTGCTGTATGATACGCTGATTCTATCTTGAGATATTGGAGTTTGTGTGCATGTTGAATTGTTCCCTTCCTTCCATGGCTGTTCATTGTTGGGTTAGCTCTCTGAGCAATCTTGCAGACTAAGTGAGGCCACTAAAATTCAAGCAGTTAATTTCACTGTCCCTTTTTGATGTTCACTTTGAGAAGAATATTGGGTGCTGATGATATCATCAAGCAAAATGGCTTGGAAAAAGAAGAAGAATCAACATCTAACAACAAGAACAATGACTTGCATTTATACCGCGCCTTTAAACATCCCAAGACACTTCACAGGAGCGTTATCAAACAAAATTTGACACTGAGCTACATAAGGAGATATAAGCTTGGTCAAAGAATTTTTAAGGACCATCTTAATGGAGGAAAGAGAGGTAGAGAGGTGGAGAGGTTTAGGGAGAGAATTCTAGAGCTTAGGGCCCAGGCAGCTGAAGGCACGGCCACCGCTGGTGGAACGATTGAAATCGGAGATGCTCAAGAGGCCAGAATTAGATGAAGGCAGAGATCTTGGAGGGTTGTTGTTATATCTTTAATACTCTTATGAATGACTCCACGAGGTCCAGTATTGTACTTGAGCTGTTGTGACCTTAGTCCCATTTATTGTAACTCCAGAGTGAGGCACAAGCATGGTGGTCAGCCTTTTATACTGGGCCCTGCACACCTATGCAGGTGACCCTCAGGTCTCCCACTGCAGTACCCTCTGGTGGCACACCTATGTGACTATACAGTTAGTATACATGGTCTACATACATGACAGTTGTGGGGCTGGAGGAGATGACAGAGATAGGGAGGCGCGAGGCCAGGGAGGAATTTGAAAACAAGGATGAGAATATTAAAATCCATAGATCCAGTCATTAACGTTTGGGTAGTTGAGGGGGAGTTACTTGCCTGACAATGTGAGGGAGCTGGATTAACGTCAGTGGAGAAACACGTATGCCAGTTGGGAGGAATTACCGAGCCCGATGCTGGAAGAGAACTAAATTAATATCAGTAGAGGTAAGGCTATTAACACAAGCTAGTTACTGGGAGAAGTTACTGAGCCTGACAGTGTGAGAGAGCTGGATTAATGCACAACTATCAAACAAGAGATGTTCCAGCAACAATATTCTTTCAACTGTGCATGTTAACTCCTTCTCCTTGTTCACTCTTGCCTGTCAGTTATGTTATCAGGGCTTTCTATTTCACTCCAAAAAGGGGAGATAAAAAATCAACAAAGAGAACAGAGGAATAAAAGATCATTGAAATAATTCTTCATAACTCATTTCGAAAAGGAGCACTGATGGTGGCATTTTTTTCTTTCATGTATAAATCTTTTTTCCCCCCAAATTTAAGTTACCTAATTAATAAAAGAAAAGATTTACATTTATGTAGCGCCTTTCACGATGTCGCAAAGTGCTTTACAGCCAATTAAGTACTTTTGGAGTACAGGCACTGCTGTAATGTGGGAAACACGGCAGCCAACGTGCGCACAGCAAGCTCCCACAAACAGCAATGTGATAATGACCAGATAAACTGTTTTTGTTATGTTGATTAAGGGATAAATATTGGCCCCAGGAGACCAGGCCCTTGCTCTTCTTCAAAATAGCATCATGGGATTTTTTACATCCACCTTAGAGGGCAGACGGGGCCTCGGTTTAACACCTCTAGAAAAACGCATCACTGATTGAATGGACTGTAATTTGTGCTCTTTGAGATGATGGATGTTGGTGCTGGGAAACATTTCTATTTCCAGATATAGAAAAGCTTGATGTAGAATAAAGCTTCCTCAACTTTGCCCCAACCTGAGAAGGGGACCCCTACTGAAGGCAGTTTCATGTAGTAGGCTCATGCTCACTAAGAACGGGATTGAATCTGTTCAAACTCATATTGTACGGATAGAGCAGGCCTTCCTTTATCCTATCAGTCTGGGACTGGATCTGAGCATGGTCCAGAAGTGCAAGGCCGGGCATCTAACCTGTAGCACCACCCAGTTCCCTGTGGGTCGTAATTTATCAGTCCCCGTTGGCTCATTTAGGCTCCTGCTTTCCAGTTTCCTCCACTTTACGTTCCCTTCTCTCCCGAAGGTGTTGAATCTAGTCATCATCATCATAGGCAGTCCCTTGAATCAAGGATGACTTGTTTCCACGCCAAAAAGGGATGAGTTCATAGGTGTTTCAATGAAGGACCCAATATTCCAGATCTCGAACTACATCCTGAAGGGTGGAAGATGTCTGTGTGTGTATTTTTTTAACGTGTGGTGGCCGTTGCACACCAGCCACCACACAGGCTTGACAGAGCTAGGTCTTGGTCTAGTGGCAAGGATTAACCAGGACGACTGGAGGCCTGCTCAGCTGCACAGACCTAGTGCACACACATATCGCAGTGTGGGCAGGCCCGTGCTGCCCCTGAGCGATCGCCTCCTCTGGGCCCGAACTCACGCCTCTCCTGGGCCCCGATCACATCGCTGCATTGATCGCATCACCCCTAAGAGACCATTTCTCATGTGTAGATCATTTGGTTATCACAACTAAGCCTCACCCTGTTGCACTGGACGTTCACATGCTTGCACTGTCCATCAGGAGTAGGAGGTCTGGCTGACTTTACCCTCCCCCTAGCCCATGACTTCCCATAGAATATTCAAAGAATGTCAGAATTCTACATAAAATCACATTTTCAAAATGCTTCTTGCATTCCTGGGCATTTTGGCAGCTATTGCGAATTGATCTCCCACTCTGATGTTATGTGAGACAGGAAACATAAGAACATAAAAACATAAGAAATAGGAGCAGGAGTAGACCATTTGGCCCCTCGAGCCTGCTCTGCCATTCAATAAGATCATGGCTGGTCTGATCCTGGCCTTATCTCCACTTCCCCGCCCGCTCCCCATAAACGCTTGACTCTAAAGTAGGGCTCATTTGATTTATGGTTTATCAGAATGATACCCGAACTCTAAGGGTTAACTTACGAGGTGAGATTACACAAATTCGGGTTGTATTCCTGAGAATTTAGACTGTTAAGTGGTGATCTGATCAAAGTTTACGAGATATTCAGGGAAACAGATAGGGTAGATAGAGATAAACTATTTCCACTGGTTGGGGAGTCTATGGGGCATAGTTGAAAAATTAGAGCTAGATATAAGAGCGTAAGAAATAGGAGCAGGAGTAGGCCATTTGGCCCCTCGAGCCTGCTCCGCCAGTCAATATCATGGCTGATCTGAGTGTAGTTTCAGGAGTGAAATTAAGAAACACTTCTACACACAAAGGGTGGTGCAAGTTTAGAACCCTCCTCTGCAAACGACAATTGATGCTAGATCAATTGTTAATTTTAAATCGGAGATTGATAGATTTTTGTTAACCTAAGGTATTAAGGGATATGGGCCAAAGGTGGGTATATCGGGTTGGTTTGCAGATCAGCCATGATCTCACTGAATGGCGGAACAGGCTCGAGGCACAAAATGGCCTGCTCCTGCTCCTATGTTCCAGTGAGGATGCTGTTTGAAAGTAGTTCCAGGGGACAAGCTGGCCCCTGGAATTCCTGCAACTGGAGCACAATGCTGCTGCTGTGCAGCAAGAGATGGGCTGGGAACAATAGGGGCTTGTTTGCCAATTATTTATTCACCAGCCATCGAGTAAATTCAATTCTGCAGGTAACTCGCGGCCCTGTATTCAACCAGCGCATGTAGCTAGCAGAGAGAAAGAACGGTAAGGCTGACTGTGTGCTATCAGCGGGGAGGAATGCTCCCAGGGAGCGCATCAAGGAGCTCACAGGTGGACAGCCCATGCTTTTTTGCTCATTAAATTTAACGAGCGGGATGTCGGAGGCAGTGCGCCTGCAGTTTTCCCTGGTGCACTACCTTTGACTACAGCTCCATGCTGGGAAGTGTGGAATCGGCCCTTGTATTCAGTACGGCTGCCCTGTCCCCTGCCGTCAGTGCCGGTAAATATAGTACAGCACCAAATCCCGTTCAGCCATTATTCCCCGTGCTCGCTGACCGACGTTGGCTCCCGGTCCAGCAACGCCTCGATTTTAAAATGTTCATCCTGGTTTTCAAATCCCTCCACGGACTCTCCCCTCCCTAACTCCTTCACCTCCACAACCCCACTGAGATCTCTGCACTCCTCCAATTCTGGCCTCCTGCACAACCCCGATTCTAATCGCCTCACCACCGGCTGTGCCTTCAGCTGCCTCGGTCTCAGGCTCTGGATATCCCTCCCCAAACCTCTCCGCCTTTCTACCTCTCTCTCCTCCTTGAAGATGCTCCTTAAAACCTACCTCATCTGTCCTAATAGCTCCTTATGTGGTTCGGTGTCCCATTTTGTTGGACCAGGCTTCTGTGAAGCCCCCTGGAACGTTTCACTGCATTGAAGGTGCGATATAAATGCAGAGTGTTGTTGTGTATTCGAGTGACCAATGCTGGAAAGTGCATCTGTAGGAGTTTATGTAGGGACATGCTGAGGCTTAGGCTCATCTGTCATGTCCCTCATGAAAGAAAAAAGGCTTGGATTTATATAGCGCCTTTCACAACCACCAAACATCTGAAAGCGCTTTACAGCCAATGAAATCCTTTTTGGAGTGTAGTCGATGTTCCAATGTGGGAAATGCGGCAGCCAATATGTGCACAGCAAGCTCCCACAAACAGCGATGTAATAATGACCAGATAATCTGTTAGTGCCATGGGATCTTTTACGTCCACCTGGGAGAGCAGACGGGGCCTCTGTTTAACGTCTCACCCGAAAGAGGGCACCTCCGACAGTGCAGTACTCCCACAGTGCTGAAGTCTCCGGAGTGGGATTTGAACCTGTTGTGTATCTGAAAAGCATGCACTCCCATATTCCGCCACCAGGAAGCGCATCCCCTGAAGTACCAAGGGATCCCAGCATCCCTTGGGAGCACTGTATATAAGCCAGCCCCTAAGGCCTGTTCCTCACTCTGGAGTGTCTTAATAAAGACTGAGGTCACTGTTACTTTATCCTCCCTGTGTGCAGTCTCATCTGTGTTAGGAACACAATAACTGGCGATGAGTATACGAATCCAACGCAAAAATGCAGCAAACTTTGGGCATCCTGGAGATGTTCTCGGAGGGTGAGGACTGGGAAGCCTATGTTGAATGGCTAGATGAGTACTTTGTAGCCAACGAGCTGGACGAAGAAGGAAACGCTGCAAAAAGGAGAGCGGTCCTCCTCACGGTCTGCGGGGCACCGACCTACAACCTCATGAAGAATCTTCTGGCTCCGATGAACCCACAGATAAGTCATATGAGGAGCTGTGTACACTGGTTCGGGAGCATCTTAACCCAAGGGAGAGCGTGCTGATGGCAAGGTATCGGTTCTACACGTGCCAGCGATCTGAAGGTCAGGAAGTGGTGAGCTACGTCGCCGAGCTAAGGCGACTTGCAGGACAATGTGAGTTTGATGGCTACCTGGAGCAGATGCTCAGAGACATTTTTTTACTGGGCATTGGCCATGAGACCATCCTATGAAAACTTTTGACTGTAGAGACACTGACCCCCAGTAAGGCCATTGTGATAGCAGAGGTGTTTATGTCCACCAGTGATAACACCAAACAAATCTCTCAGCACACAAGTGCTAGCAATGTTCATAAAATAACTGGAACTGTGTTTGTGAGCAGAAATGTACAGGGCAGAAACCACGAGTCTGCAGCTGCCAGCAGGCCTCAGGTGACCCAGATGACTCAGAGTCCGCAATAAAGGATTCATGCAAGGCAATTCACGCCTTGTTGGTGTTTTGGAGGCTTCCATTCAGCCTATTCATGCCGCTTCAAAGGGTATATTTGCAAAAGCTGTGGAACAATGGGGCACCTTCAACGAGCTTGCAGAGGAGCTGCAAGTGCTGCAAAACCTGCTAACCACCACGTGGCAGAGGAAGATCAGTCCATGGTGGATTAAAGCAATTTTGAGCCTCAGAGAGAGGAGGCAGATGCTGAAGTACATTGGGTGCACACATTTTCGACGAAATGTCCACCTATAATGCTAAATGTAAAATTGAATGGCTTACCCGTAGCCATGGAACTGGACACTGGCTCTAGCCAATCCATCATGAGTAAAAAGATGTTTGAGAGACTGTGGTGCAACAAGGCACTCAGACCAGCCCTGAGCCCCATCCACACGAAACTGAGAATGTACACCAAAGAGCTTATCACTATCCTGGCAACACCATGGTCAAGGTCATCTATGAGGGCATGGCGCACGAACTGCCACTCTGGATTGTCCCGGGCGATGGCCCCACAGTGCTTGGAAGGAGCTGGCTGGGCAAAATCCGCTGGAACTGGGATGACATCCGAGCGCTATCACATGTCGATGAGGCCTCATGTACCCAGGTTCTTAACAAATTTCCTTCCCTTTTTGAGCCAGGCATTGGGGCGAAGGTGCAAATCCACTTGGTCCCAGAGGCACGACCCATTCACCACAAGGCGCGAGCGGTACCTCACATGATGAAGGAGAGAGTGAAAATTGAGCTGGACAGGCTGCAACGCGAAGGCATCATGTCCCCAGTGGAATTCAGTGAGTGGGCCAGCCCGATTGTTCCAGTACTCAAAAGTGATGGCATGGTAAGGATTTGCGGCGATTACAAAGTAACTATTAATTGTTTCTCGCCACAGGACCAATACCCAATACCGAAGGCAGACAACCTATTTGCGACGCTGGCAGGAGGCAAGACGTTCACCAAGCTCGACCTGACTTCAGCTTACATGAAGCAGAAGCTGGAGGAATCTTTGAAGGGCCCCACCTGCATCAACACGCACAAGGGACTGTTCATCTATAACAGATGCCCGTTTGGAATTCGGTCAGCTGCAGTGATCTTCCAGAGAAACATGGAGAGCCGACACAAGACGATACCACGCATGGTGGTTTTTTAGGACGACATATTGGTCACGGGTCGGGACACCATCTAGCACCTACAAAACCTGGAGGAGGTCCTCCAACGACTGGATCGCATAGGGCTACAGCTGAAGAGGTCGAAATGCGTCTTCATGGCAACAGAAAAGTGGAGTTTTTGCGGAGAAAGTTCGCGGCAGACGGCATTCGACCCACAGATACCAAAACAGAGGCTGTCAGGAATGCGCCCAGGCCACAGAACGTCACGGAGCTGTGGTCGTTCCTGGGACTCCTCAACTATTTTGGTAACTTCCTACCGGGGTTAAGCACCCTCTTAGAGCCCCTACATGTATTATTGCGTAAAGGTCAGAATGGGTATGGGGGAAAAAAACAAGTACCGTATATACTCGCGTATCCTACGATCTCACGTATCATGCGACCCCTAAATTTTTGTCCCCAAAACATGATTTTATCATATATCTCATGTATCATGCGAGTCACTTTTTTGAGATCCAGATGCCACTAGGCTAGGCTTTCAAACAAGTTTAACAAGTACCCAACACGTAACAAGTACCCTAACACATAACAACGATCGAATACAGACCTTAACAACCGAATCATGAAACATCGAGTGGATTCTGTTGTGAAAGCTGTTCGCGAATCGAACACCGATACAGCAATCATTCCAGCTGGCTTGACTCGCGTCGTTCAGCCACAGCCTCTACTGTGTTTGCGGGTAAAAGAAGCATGGGCTGAGATAGATGGAGCCTCTAATAATGCAGCAAACTTCAGAGGGAGTTGTGGGTGGCGATCTCTAGACCACAGCAAAGATACAGTACAAGTGACAATAGAGGCTGCAATCCAGCCCAGGAGATACCTGCCGAGATTCAGCGTGGATACGGTCTGCTTAACAGCCTAACAGCCTAATCTTGGCCAGCACTTCACACCCGCAAATTTTGTATCTCGCGTATCATGCGACCCCCCAAATTTAGGTTACAATTTAGGTCTTCAAAAGTCGCATGATACGCGAGTATATACGGTAATTGTTTTTGAGAAAGCCAGAAACATTTTATGCTCCAACAAGCTGCTTGTATTGTATAATCTGTGTAAAAGACTTGTGCTAGCATGTGATGCGTCGTCGTACGGCGTCGGGTGTATATTACAACAAGCTAACGTTGCGGGGAAGTTGCAACCTGTCGCCCATGCCTCCAGGAGCTTGTCTAAGGCCAAGAGAGCCAACAGCATGATTGAGAAAGAGGCATTAGCGTGTGTGTTCGGGGTAAAGAAAATGCATCAGTACCTGTTTGGCCTCAAATTTGAGCTGGAAACCGATCACAAGCCACTCATAGCCCTGTTCACTGAAAACAAGAGGATAAATACTAATGCCTCAGCCCGCATACAAAGGTGGGCACTCGTGATATCAGCAAATAACTATACCATCCGCCACAGGCCAGGCACCGAGAACTGTGCGGATGCTCTCAGTCGTTTACCATTGCCCACCACGGGGATGGAAATGGTGCAGCCTGCAAACTTATTGATGGTGGCGCAGCCCGCAGACTTGTTGATGGTCATGGACGCGTTTGAAAGTAATAAATCATCTGTCACGGCCTGCCAGATTAGGACTTGGACCAACCAAGATCCTCTGCTGTCCCGAGTAAAAAACTGTGTACTGCATGGGAGCTGGGCCAGCATCCCCGTTGAAATGCAAGAGCTAATCAAGCTGTTCCAGCGGCGAAAGGATGAGCTGTCCATACCTGTTGTGGGGTAACCGCGTAGTGCTACCCAAAAAGGGCAGGGAGACATTCATCTCGGATCTTCACAGCACACACCCGGGTATAGTAATGATGAAAGCGATTGCCAGATCCCATGTGTGGTAGCCCGGTATTGACTCTGACTTAGAGTCCTGTGTACGGCAATGCCGTGTGTGTGCTCAGTTGAGCAACGCGCCCAGAGAGGCACCACTAAGTTTGTGGTCCTGGCCCTCCCGACCTTGGTCGAGGATCCATGTCAACTCTGCAGGCCCGTTTCTCGGTAAAGTGTTCCTGGTGGTGGTGGATGTTTTATCGAAATGGATTGAATGTGAAATAATGTCGGGAAGCACCGCCACCGCCACCATTGAAAGCCTGAGGGCCATGTTTGCCACCCACGGCCTGCCTGACATACTGGTCAGTGACAACGGGCCATGTTTCACCAGTGCCGAATTTAAAGAATTCATGACCCGCAATGGGATCAAACATGTCAACTCGGCCCTGTTTAAACCAGCCTCCAATGGGCAGTCAGAGCAAGCAGTACAAACAATCAAACAGAACCTTAAATGAGTCACAGAAGGCTCACTCCAAACCCACCTGTCCTGAGTACTGCTCAGCTACCGCACGAGACCCCACTTGCTCACAGGGGTGCTCCCGGCTGAGCTACTCATGAAAAGGACACTTAAAACCAGACTCTCGCTGGTCCACCCCAACCTGCATGATCAGGTAGAGAGCAGGCGGCAGCAACAAAATGTAAACTATGGTCGCACCACTGTGTCACGGGAAATTGATCTGAATGACCCTGTGTATGTGCTAAACTGTGGACATGGTCCCAAGTGGATCGTGGGCACGGTGATAGCTAAAGAAGGGAGTAGGGTGTTTGTAGTCAAACTAGACAATGGACAAATTTTCAGAAAGCACCTGGACCAAACGAGGCTGCGGTTCACAGACTGCCCTGAACAACCCACAGCAGACACCACCTTTTTCGAGCCCACAACACACACCCAAAGTATCAACGACACCACCCCGGACCAGGAAATCGAACCCATCACACCCAACAGCCCAGCAAGGCCAGGCTCACCCAGCAGCCCTGCAGGGCCAACAACACGCCAGCCCAGCGAGGGCACAGCCAACACACCAGAACAGACATTTGTACCGAGGCGGTCCACCAGGGAAAGAAAGGTTCCCAACCGCCTCATCTTGTAAATAGTTTTAACTTTGACTTTGGCGGGGGAGTGATGTTGTGTATCTGTAAAGCATGCACTCCCGTATTCCGCCACCAGGGAGCGCATCCCCTGAAGTCCCAAGGGATCGCAGCATCCCTTGGGAGCACTATATATCAGCCGGCCCCTAAGGCCTGTTCCTCACTCTGGAGTGTCTTATTAAGGACTGAGGTCACTGTTACTTTAACCTCCCTGTGTGCAGTCTCATCTGTGTTAGGAACACAATACAACCCATAATCTTCTGATTCAGAGGCATGTGTGCTACCCACTGAGCCACAGCTTGATATTTATGCCTGATGGTTGAAAGCCCTTCTGCCATTCGCTCTCTAGCCTCACACATGATGAGCGCCCAGGTGGTCCATATACCGGAGGGTTGACAGCAACGTTCCCGTTAAGCTGCCAGACCATGCAGGCCGCTCAGTGGCTTTCTCATTGGAGAAACCGCGCAGTCGTGAACAATTGAATGAGCCGCGCAACCAATTAAAGGGGCCCGCACGAAAAAAAATGACAGGGAACATTGGTTTCCATTGCATTGAATTACATAGAATTTTACAGCACAGCAACAGGCTATTCAGCCAAACAGGTCTATGGTGGTGTTTATGCTCCATGCAAGCTTCCTTCCACCTTACTTCATCTAACCCTGTCAATATATCCTTCCCTTCCTTTCTCCCTCATGTACTTACCGAGCTTCCCCTTCAAGGTATCTATGCTATTCGCTTCAACCGTTTCCAAGCGGTAGCGAGATCCACACTCTCACCATTCTCTGTGTATTCGGCAGCCCGTGTCCTAACTCACACCACATCCTGCTCACCCATCATCCCTGAGCTCGCTGACCTACATTGGCTCCCGGTTAAACAACGCCTTGATTTCAAAATTCTCATCCTTGTTTACAAATTCCTCCATGGACTCGCCCCTCCCTATCTCTGTAATCTATTTCAGCCTCACAACCCCGCGAGATGTCTGCGCTCCTCTGTTCTGCCCTCTTGAGCATCCCTGATTATAATCACTCAACCATCGGTGGCCGTGCCTTCTGTTGCCTGGGCCCTAAGCTCTGGAACCCCTTGCCTAAACCTCTTCGCCTCTCTACCTCTCTTCCCTCCTTTAAGACTCCCCATTAAACCTATCTCTTCAACCAAGCTTTTGGTCACCTGCCGTAATTTCTTCTTATGTGGCTTGATGTCAAATGTATCTGTTTTGTCTTATAACACCGCTGTGAAGCGCCTTGGGACGTTTTACTATGTTAAAGGTGCTCTGTAAATAAAAGTTGTTGTTGTTGTACTCCACAGCATCTGTGGAAAACATGAGCGTGCACCTTCCAGAGAGGAGAGGAATACTGGAGTGAGGGTGCGGAGGAGCGGGGAGACAGGGGGAGCGGGGTGGGGGGGGTTGTGGGGAGCGGGGGGCTGTTGAGAATTGTTTGTTCATTCATTCCACTGTAGCTTTCTGCAGCACACAATATGTAAAAGTTAATATTGACATGTACATCTTAGGCATATCCCACTTGCCTCGTATTGGAGCTGTACGTCATTTGTACAGAAGACAGACACCATTTGTATGGGAGATGTCAAGCGTTTATGCAGCTCTTGTACCTTTCAGAGATGGAAGACTAATGAATGCAGGTTCCTCCATCAATAACACAGCTTGTCCTGCTCTCAATACTGGCTCCTCCGCCAGGCTAGACAGGCAGCTTACCTAGTCTACAGCATGTAACATGTACAGGAGCTAGCACTCGGAAACAATTAAGCCTAACAGCCCCAGATGTCACCGACTGGTTATCTTGTGCGCGCTGTAGATGCACAGTGTTCGACGTACCACATGCTTGGTTTTATAAATCATCAATTTTAGAAACAAACTCATCCCCCACAAAATGATAAGATGGAATGACTCAAATGACAGAAAAGAGATGGTTGAGGGGTGACCTAATTGAGGTCTTTAAAATTATGAAAGGTTTTGATTGAGTAAAAACAGAGAAAGTGCTTCCACTTGTGGGGAAGAGCATAACTAGGGGCCATCAATATATAGTGACCAAGAAATCCAGTTACTAATTGAGAAGCAACTTCTTTACCCAGTGAGTGATGAAAATGTGGAACTCGCTACCACAGGGAGTGGTTGAAGCAAATAGTATAGATGCATTTAAGGGGAGGCTAGATAAGCATGTGAGGGAGCAGGGAATGGAGGTTTATGGTGATAGTTAGATGAGGAAAGATGGGAGGAGGCTCGAGTGGAGCATAAACTCCATTTAGGACTGAGATGAGGAGATACTTCTTCACTCAGAGAGTTGTGGGCATGTGGATTTCTCTACCACAGAAAGTTGTTGGGGCCAGTTCGTTAGATATATTCAAAATTGAGTTAGATGTGGCACTCATGGCTAAAGGGATCAAGGGATATGGAGAGAAAGCAGGAATGGATGATCAGCCATGATCATATTGAATGGTGGTGCAGGCTCGAAGGGCCGAATGGCCTACTCCTGCACCTATTTTCTATGTTTCTATAAACGCCATCATGGACTGGTGGGGCCGAATGGCCTGTTTCTGCACCCTCTCTAAAGCCTTCCCATCCTTCCTGAAATGCGGTGCACAGAATTGGACACAATACTCCAGTTGACGTCGAACCAATGTTTTATAAAGGTTCATCATAACTTTCTTGCTTTTGTACTCTACGCCTCTATTCATGAAGCCCAGGTTCCCGTAAACTTTTTTAACAGCTTTCTCAACCTGCCCTGAAACCTTCAACGATTTGTGCACGTATACCCCCAGGTCTCTCTGTTCATGCATCCCCTTTAGAATGGTACCCTTTAGTTTAGATTGCCGTTCCCAGTTCTTCCTACCAAAATCCATCACTTTGCACTTTTCTGCGTTAAATTTCTTCTGCCCGCTCCCCTCGCTCATTAATGGGATCTGGAGGGGCGGACTGTCAGTGGGAGTTGGGAATCTTCCCACTCAGCTTCAGATAATCCTTCCAGTCCTAATGCTAGGATGGGCAAGCAGGTAGAAGCTTTCTTGTGCACAGTCCTGGCGAGATGGATATTTGTAGCTGGTTAACCTCTAGCAGGGGCCACTTGGGATCCCTAAGCCTTGACTGTTGCCACCCTGCACTTTACAGCAAGGCTTGCAGGGCATTACAAGCAAGGCCAAGAAGCAACTGCACAGGGCAGATAAAAGACTGGTGCAAACCGCAGCCAAGACCTTTTCATGGCCACTGGCTGGTCAGTAAGTTTCAATATTTCCATTGTTACCGCAGGATGGAGTCATAGCACTCGACAAATGTTTAACCTTTAAATTATGAATACAAGAAGTTACATTGACACAGTGGTGTAGCACTTTGGGATCGCCTTATGTGAGGCAACACGTTGAAGTGTGGGAGCAGCATGTTGGGGTAGTGATGTGCAATGTTACACATTGGAGTCGTGATTATGTTGGTATCTCCGCTCAAGACCATAAAGGAGCAGAGATGCGACGGCCCAGGAGCAGCGTGGAGGCCATTTCAAGGAGCAGCTCGAGCTGGTGCAGGAGAGCGACGACTTGGAGAAGGACGACTGGATTAGAAGTCACCAAAATCCAGGTCGCTGATTGGAGCGTGGGCAGGTACAGCAGCAGAGGCGGCAAGCAGCAGGAGCAGCGAAGTCGGGGCGAAGGAGCGGCGAGAGATTGTAGAGCGACGTGATCGGGGCCCAGAAGAGGCGAAGGCCCAGGGGCAGCATGGGCCAGCACACGGTGCGATATATGTGCACACTAGGTCCGTGCAGCAGAGCTGGTCTCCAGTTGTCCTGGTTAACCCTTGCTACTGGACCAAGACCTAGCTCTGTCAAGCCCGTGTGATGGCTGGTGTGCAACGGTCACCACACATTGAAAAAATCCACGCACAGGCATCTTCCACCCCTCAGGATGTAGTTTGGGATCTGGAATATTAGGTCCTTCATTGAAACACCTGTGAATTCATCCCTTTTTGGCGTGGAAGCAAGTCATCCTCGATACAAGGGACCGCCTATGAAGAAGAAGGATTCTCTTTGGACCTAGGTAAGTTTGGTGTGTTCCTACAGGGAGATACAACACTTCAAGAAATCCAAATAAATGTGATGAGGATTTCTGCCTCTACCAATCTTTCAGGCAGTGCGTTCTACACCCCAACCACCCTCTAGGTGAAGAAATTTCCCCTCAAATCCCCTCTAAACCTCCTACCAATTACTTTAAATCTATGCCCCCTGGTTGTTGACCCCTCTGCTAAGGGAAATAGGTCCTTCCTATCCACTCTATCCAGGCCGCTCATAATTTTATACACCTCAATGAGATCGCCCCTCAGCCTCCTCTGTTCCAAAGAAAACAACTCCAGCCTATCCAATCTTTCCTCATAGGTAAAATTCTCCTGTCCCGGCAACATCCTCGTAATCTCCTCTCTACCCTCTCTAATGCAATCACATCTTTCCTGTAATGTGGTGACCAGAACTGCACGCAGTACAGTTCAAACATAAAACACTTGTTATCTCAGCTTTGGAGTCTCTGAGGCATGGTGACGGTTTTCCGGTGACTGGCCAAAAAGGAACCCTTTAGTGCTGATGTTTTTGCATACGATATCATCAGCAGTTCTATTTGGTTCTAATGAACATAAAGGCATGTGTATATTTGTGGGACGCACTTATTTGTACTGCAAAAATGGCCGCCATGCTCTATCCTTTGTCTATGATTGGTCCCTTTGGAGGATAAGCCACACCTGGAAGTTTCACTGGAATGTGTAACTGGAACCGCCCATCCCAAGGTCTCACTGACTTTGCAAATTGTAACTCGATCCACTTTGACTTCCTGAGGCGACAGAGGACAGAGCTCCCCAGAAGACAGCTAGGGCCAGCCAAAGTGCCTTATCCCAGTCCAAGTGCATGCCTCCCCCAGCTGAAGTGCCTTACCCCAGTTCAACTACATGCCTCCCCCAGCCGAAGTGCCTTACCCCAGCGCAAGTGCATCCTTCCCCGCCGCCCCTCCCCCCCCCCCCCCCCCCCTGCCCAGCATAGATGGGGCATTGTGTAAGGATTGTTAACAGGTTTATTGGGTATGAAGTGAATAGTGACAGTGTCATAACTTCTGGATATCATCCACTCCAAAGATGTCCCTTGTAGGAGGTTGGAAGAACGTGATCCGTCTTCTCTGAATTCCCTCTCTCCCCTCCGATCACCCCCCAGCCTCTCTCCCCAATGCACCCCCCACCCCCACCTGTGTCTCTCCCACGCCAGTCTCTCTCTCGCTCTCTCCCAGTATCTCTCTCCCCCAGTTGCTCTCATTCTCCCTCAGCCTCTCTCTCTCTCACTCTCTCCCCAGTCTCTCTCTCCCTCCCCCGCCACCCCAGTCTCTCTTTCTCTCTCCCCAAACCTATCTCTCCCCCCCCACCCCAGTCTCTCTTTCTCTCTCCCCAAACCTATCTCTCTCCCTTTCCTCCAGTCTCTCTCTCCCTCCACCCCCCTCCAGTCTCTCTTTCTCTCTCTCCCCGAGTCTATCTCTCTCCCTTTCTTCCAGTCTCTCTCTCTCTCTCCCCCAGTCTCTCTCTCCCTTCCCCCCCGCCAGTCTCTCACTCTCTCCACAGCCTCTCTCTCTCCCCCACCCTCCATTCCTCTCTCTCCCTCTCCCAGTCTCTCTCTCTCTCTCCCCAGTCTTTCTCTCCCTCTCCCTTCCCCAGTCTCTCTCTCTCTTCCACTCCCGCTCTCGGCCCCAAACCTTTTGTTTCCGTGGCCTGATTGGCTGTGGGCCTCAGGTGCACGATTACAGAGCAGCAACTTCCATCAGTGCGAAAGAATGTTCCTCCAGCGCACTCACAAACCAAGACACAAACTAACTGGTCCTCGGTCGCCACTCTTGCCCGCCGGGGCCAGCTGGGGCCTAAGCGGGCGAAGAGCGTCGGGGCCTCAGGTCGGCAGTCTCGGTCCTGCTTCTCAGCACCACGTGGAGGGAATAATTCGGGGCTGGGAGGGAGCGGGGGGGGCAGAGCTTGACAGACACATGTCAGTCAAAAAAAGTGCAGTACAAATAGTTACAGTGATATTGGTGGGAGCAGGGTGAGGAATTGCAAACATCTTCTCTACATTCAACCCAACCATCCCTTTCATCATTTTAAAGACCTCTATTGAGTCATTAGAATATATCGTCCGATCATGTGTGAGGAGGACACAAAAAACCTGCAAAAGGACATAGACAGGCTAAGTGAGTGGGCAAAAGTTTGGCAGATGAAGTATAATGTTGGAAAGTGTGAGGTTATGCACTTTGGTGGAACAAAATCGAGGAGCAAGTTCAAATTTAAATGTAGAAAAATTGCAAAGTGCTTCCGTACAGCGGGACCTGGAGGTCCTGGTGCATGAAACACAAAAGGATAGTATGCAGGTACAGCAAGTGATCAGGAAGGCCAATGGAATCTTGACCTTTATTGCAAAGGGGATGGAGTATAAAAACAGGGAAATCTTGCTACAGTTATACAGGGCATTGGTGAGGCCACACCTGGAATACTGCGTGCAGTTTTGGTTTCCATATTTAAGAAAGGATATACTTGCTTTGGAGGTAGTTCAGAGAAGGTTCACCAGGCTGATTCCGGAGATGAGGGTGTTGACTTATGAGGAAAGGTTGAGTGGGTTGGGCCTCTACTCATTGGAATTTAGAAAAATGAGAGGTGATCTTATCGAAATCTATAAGATTATAAGGGGCTTTGACAAGGTGGATGCAGAGAGGATGTTTCCACTGATGGGGGAGACAAGAACTAGAGGGCATAATCTTAGAATAAGGGGCCGCCCATTTAAAACCGAGATGAGGAGGAATTTCTTCTCTCAGAGGGTTGTAAATCTGTGGAATTCACTGCCTCAGAGAGCTGTGGAAGTTGGGACATTGAATATATTTAAGACAGAGATAGACAGTGTCTTAACCAATAAGGGATTGAGGGGTTATGGGGAGTGGGCAGGGCAGTGGACCTGAGTCCATGATCGGATCAGCTATGATCGTATTAAATGACGGAGCAGGCTCGACGGGCCATATGGCCTACTCCTGTTCCTATTTCTTATGTTGTTATGTTCTTATCATGGCCCTTACCTAATGGTCACACATGGACAATAGATAACATCCAGCAGTGGGAATTCAGACTTTAAAGACCTCCAGTGGGTCACATTTCAGCCTTCTTTTTTTAGAGAAAAGAGCCACACCCTGTACAGTCTTTCCTGATAGGTGTAACCTCTCAGTTCTGGAATCATTATTGGAAATCCTTTTTGCTTCTTCTCCAGTGTCTCTATATGCCTTGCACAGATAGGTCTTGAGTTGTTTTTTTAAAAAGAAAAAAAGACTTGGATTTATATAGCACCTCTCACGACCACCGGACGTCTCAAAGTGCTTTACTGCCAATTTACTTTTGGAGTGCAATCACACATTGTCCGCATTAGACTCCCAAAACAAGCGCTCTACTCAGAGCTCCGAGACGGCAAGCGAGCCCCAGGTGGGCAGAGGAACCACTTCAAGGAAACCCTTAAAGACTCCTTGAAAAAGTGCAAAATCCCCACCAACATCTGGGAATCCCTGGCCCAAGACCGCTGAAAGTGGAGGTGAAACATCCGGGAAGGTGCCGAACACGTCGAGTCTCTTCGCTGGGAGCACGCGGTAACCAAACGCAAACAGCAGAAGGAGCGCACGATAACCCAAGCACCCCACCCACCCATCCCTCCAACCACCGTCTGCCCCACCTGTGACAGGGACTGTCGGTCCTGCATTGGACTCATCAGTCACCTGAGAACTCATAGAAGCAAGTCATCCTCGACTCCGAGGGATTGCCTAAGAGAGAGCGAGAGAGAGTCACTGTTGTAACGTAGAAAACGCAACAGCCAGTTTGCACACAAGCAAGCTTCCACAAACAGCAAAGTGATAATGTCCAGATAATCTGTTTTTTTGATGCGTTGATTGAGGGATAAATATTGGCCAGGTCACCGAGGATAACTCCCCTGCTCTTCTTCGAAATAATGCCATGGGATCGTTTACATCCACCTGAGAGAGCAGACGGGACCTCGGTGTAGCGTCTCATCGGAAAGACGGCACCTCCGACAGTGCAGCGCTGCCTCAGCACTGCACTGGAGTGTCAGCCTAGAATTTTTTTGTGCTCAATTCCCTGGAGTGGGACGTGAACCCAAGAGAGAGGTGGAGAGGCTTAGGGAGGGAATTCCAGCGAGCAAGCCTGAGGCGCCAGAAAGCTCTGCTATCAGTGGATGGGTTGCAGGGCACGAAGAAATGCAAACACTCTGGATATATAAAGGTAAATCAAACACTTGGGGCAGAGAAAGCATGTTCCAGGCCCACTGCCAAAGTTGATTATTACTGTCAGATCAGCGCGTTTTGGACAATTATGCTAAAGCAATAATGAAATAGGGAAAAATGCCAGAAATTGAAGATCAAGGAACTTAATCTGCACTTCCATCAGGGGTGGCAGCAGTAATGGATTAGTGTTGAAGTACAGGAGCAGTGACAAACAGGAATCTGGAAGTTAGGGGTAAAAAGAAAGACCTACATTTATATAGCGCCTTTCACGACCACCGGGCGTCTCAAAGGGCTTTACAGCCAATGAAGCACATTTGAAGTGCAGTCACTGTTGCAATGTGGGAAACGCGGCAGCCAATGTGCGCACAGCAAGCTCCCACAAACAGCAATGTGATAATGACCCAGATAACCTGTTTTTGTTATGTTTATTGAGGGTTCAATATTAGCCCCAGGACACCGGGGATAACTCTCCTGCTCTTCTTCGAAATAGTGCCATGGGATCCGATCTTCAGCCCCCGATCCCTGCCAATCCGGCCCTCGAAGCCCAGGCATCTCAATCATATTTGTGCTAACATTTCTTAATTGCTCTGTTTGTCCTGATTTTTTTGTGGGCCTTGAGGTTTGATAAGGGCTGTTCGTAGTGCTGTTGCATTATTGATGGATAAATCCTTGATCAGAACACCAAAATCGGTTCGCCTTTGCCAATAATCAATGGGCTTGCTGGAGCATTCCCTTGCAATCTTAGCAGAATGCGTCGGAAAGACAGGAAACTAGGCCAACCCCAGGTATGCTAGGCCTTGGCCCTACATTGAGATTTCCATTGGTCTTGTTAGGGGTGGAGCCACGACTCTTCCTTACAAGGCTAGTGTCATAAAAATGTAACGTATCTCACTCTTAAAACTAAACCCAATGGAAAGAAAGACTTGGGATTTATATAGCACCAAACCACCAAACGTCTCAAAGCGCTTTACAGCCAATGAAGTACTTTTGGAGTGTAGTCACTGTTGTAATGCGGGAAACGCGGCAGCCAGTTTGCGCACAGCAAGCTCCCACAAACAGCAATGTGATAATGACCAGATCATCTGTTTTTGTGATGTCGATTAAGGCATAAATATTGGCCAGGACACAGGATATAACCCCCCTGCTCTTCTTCAAAATAGTGCCATGGGATCTTTTACATCCACCTGAGCGAGCAGACGCGGCAGACTTGGTTTGACGTCTCATCCGAAAGACAGCACCTCCGACAGTGCAGCATTCCCTCAGCACTGCACTGGGCGTTTCAGCCTAGATTTTTATTTTGTGCTCAAGTCCCTGGAGTGGGAATTGAGGCCACAACCTTCTCGACTGAGAGGCGAGTGTGCTGCCCACTGAGCCACAGCTGATACAATTGGGAAAGAATATTCCTCCTCTTTTTACTTTAAGAAAATGGTTGCCTTTTTTTTTAAAAAAAGCTTCATTTTTTTTGTATTGTTGATGGCTAAATGGCCACATTCCTGAATCCCAGTGCTGAGAATGAATGATTTCTTTCATGGGTTAGGTTCTTTATTTGCCGTGTGCAGTGTACACTATATTAGAGGTATAGATGCTTGGTTTGTGCATAATGGCACATTTATCCTACTCATGAGAGCGACCTTAATAATCCAGAGTAATGCAATCACTCATGCACTGTTAGGCTCTTTCTCACCCATGGGACGCACTAATTATGCGCTCCAACTTGTGATGTTTCCTGAATATATTTTGCGGGAGAAAATAATTTCAGTTTTTATTTTGATCATTCATTTGTGAGCGCTAATCAATGGCTGGTTAATTATTCATCAGGATATTCCTCATCCCTGTTTTGTTGTTTGACGGTGTGTATTCTTTTCCCCCTCGGCTTTTCTGCTTTGAAATATTGAGGCAGGTCTCCGAGGAGTCCGATTGTCCTGAGTCCCGAGTACTGTAATTGCGAGGAATTGTATTGTACAAGCGATCCCATTCTACATTTATTCCAGAATTTTAACAAACACTTGCCAAAGGAATCATTTTAGTGCACTGATTAAAGTTAATCACTGATGTAATTTGTTATTAAAGAAAGATTTGGATTTATATAGCGCCTTGCAACGGATGACTCAAAGCGCTTTACAGCCAATGATGGAGTGCAGTCACTGTTGTAATGTGGGAAACGCGGCAGCCAATTTGTGCACAGCAAACTGCCGCAAACAGCGATGTGATAATGACCCGATAATCTGTTTTTTGTTATGTTGATTGAGGGATAAATATTGGCCCCAGGACGCCGGGGATAACTCCCCTGCTCTTCTTCGAAATAGTGACATGGGATCTTTTACCTACACCTGAGAGAGCAGACGAGGCCTCGGTTTAACGTCTCATCCAAAAGATGGCACCTCCGACAGTGCAGCACTCCACTGGACTTTTTTTGTGCTCAAGTCTCTGGAGAGGGACTCGAATCCACAACCTGCTGTCACAGAGGCGAGTGTGCTGCCCACTGAGTCACAGCCCTGATACGAGAATGGAGCTCTCTTTGAAGTCAACGCATGTTGGAGCTGTCAGGATTATAGGAGCAGGAGGCCATTCAGCCCCTGGAGCCTGTTCCACCACTCAGTGAGATCATGGCGGATCTGTACCTTAACTCCATCTACCCGCCTTGTTTCTTTATCCCTTAATACCCTTGCCTAACAAATATCTATCAACCTCAGTTTTAAAATTTTCAGTTAACCCCCAGCCTCAAGAACTTTTTGGGGGAGAAAGTTTCAAATTTCCACTGCCCTTTGTGTGAAGAAGTGCTTCCTGACATCACTCCTGGACAGTCCAGCTCTAATTCAGCTGTTCTGTCCCCTTGTTCTGGACTCCCCTCACCAGTGGATATAGTTTCTCTCTATCCACCCTATCAATTCCTTTAATCATCTTAAACACCTCGATTAGATCACCCCTTAATCTTCTACATGCAATGGGTGGCGCTTCAACCCTGGGAAGTAAGGAGCTAACTTCTTTACACCTGGTTTTATTCCGTATTATAGACTTAACCAGCCATTTTTTTTAAAGAATTAAATCAAACTGTTAAAAAGGTCAAACTTCTGTCTAGCAATACATAGGGGGAATGGAACCAGCATCTTGCTGGTCTCTTTGGTCTTTACTACAGCAGACAATGAATGGAGCCATTAGAGAGTGGGTCTAGGCACGGTAGAGTAGTAGTTATGTTACTGGACTGGTAATCCACACAGCTAAATTATACAACCCAACAGAACGTGAGTTTAAACCTCACTCACCATGACAGTTTGAGAAATTGAATTTGGTTTCAAACAAACCTGGAAATAAAAAGCTGGCATCAGTAATGGTGACCATGGATCTGTCAGATTGGCGTAAAAAAAAAAACCCAACTGGTTCACTGATGTCCATTTGAGAATGAATCCTGGTATCCTTACCTATACCTGTCTGGCCTAAATGCGACTCCAGCCCACATCAATGCTGTTGACTATTAACCGCCCTCTGAAGCAGCCACTCAGTTGCATCAAGCCGCCACAATGGTTCAAGAGGATGGCCCACCATTACCCTCGTAGGGGAATGGGCAATAAATGCTGGCCTCGCCAGCAATTTTCCCTTTAGTATTTTTTGAGTGCGCCGCCCCCTTAAGGCGCTGCGCGGCCCATTCAGAATACCGGCTCGTGCGTGGTTTTTCCCATTGAAAAGCCGGCGAGCCGGGTGCGCGGGAGGTCCAGCGCGCTGTCTGGCCACGTCACCACACAGCTTAAAGGGAACGTTGCTTGCCACTGACGCCCACATCCCAAGAATGACTTAAAATCAGATCAGATGTTTCAGACAGGTTTGACGCTGTGGAGGTCAAATACGGACGAGCCTCTCTAGTTGCCCCTCTGAGTGAAGGTGCACTCTTCGACGAAACCCTGCAGGAACCTTTTCTTTGATGGGGACTTTGTCCAGTTAAGAATGAACGAGGTGCTGTGTGCTTGTGAGAAACCTGATTTCATCGTGTAAACTGTAGCGATACAAATGAGAAGGGAACCGCTCTGGCATGTGGATAAATCGCTTTGGATTCAAATCCCAAATTTTCCCTCAATGATGTAATCCTGTCAAGTTGCAACTGAATTAAAACAGATAAAATCCCTGCAAAAGGGGGAGGGAGTCAGTACTTAAGGGGTTAAAGGTTATTTCAATTTGATTGCAATACCTCATTTATTGAAGGTCCTGCTTCTAAATCAGCCCAAGTACACAGATAGAAGAGATGATTGATTTTGAATTTATGAAACTGACCTACAAAGGACAAGCAGAACCACTGGAGATGAGAAAATTACAGCCACAATCAATTTGTCAGACGAACCCGTGATCTGGGAGACGGAAATTGGTGGTTTTTAAATGAAGTCGCAGTTTGCAGAATAAAGCGGCGATGCCACTCGCTGCGGTGAGCTTGAGGTGTGTCGGTGACGACTGTGGTGGTAGCACAAAGCAGAAGGACAGCAAAATTCTCATCCTTGTTTACAAATCCCTCCGTGGCCTCGCCCCTCCCTATCCCTGTAATCTCCTCCAGCCCTACAACCCCCCCCCCGAGATGTCTGTGCTCCTCAAATTCTGCCCTCTTGAGCATCCCTGATTATAACTGTTCAACCATTGGTGGCCGTGCCTTCAGCTGCCTGGGCCCCAAGCTCTGGAACTCCCTGCCTAAACCTCTCCGCCTCTCTACCTCTCTTTCCTCCTTTAAGACGCTGCTTAAAACCCACCTCTTCGACCAAGCTTTTGGTCACTTGCCGCAATTTCTTCTTGTCTGGCTCGGTGTCAAATTTATTTTTTTTGTCTCCTGTGAAGGGCCATGGGACATTTTACTACGTTAAAAGCGCCATATAAATTCAAGTTGATGTTCTTGTCGTTGTTTTAGAACCCCGCCCGATTCTCTATTCCATCGATTTCAATCAGTCGGGTATAAAGTGGGCTGCCTATTTTGCATCCACATGTGTTGTATTTGGGAAAGAAAATATCGGCCAAATGTAGCTCTTCGAAAATAGAACAATTTTGAAATCTGCTTTCCTCCTTGACCAACCCTCTTCCCATTTATCTTTCCTTTGCAGACTGCTGTCGACCTAACACTTGACAACTAAAACTCGAAACACGGAGGAGGGCTGGGAGAAGAAAGATCGTTTCAGCGGGGGCAGTGAATTGGGGAGATGCTGCTGTAGGATGCCAACCCACGTTTAAATGCTTTAGCAAGTCGCGACATCACAGAATGATATTGGGGTTTTGGAGAAGGACACAAAGGGGGCGGGGGCCGGGGTGGGGGGGGGGGCCGGGGTGGGAAGGCCTGCCTCTAAAATAATGGCCTGAAAATTGCGGTCGGAGGCTTCGTGCGGGCGGATGCCTCCGACCCAAATTTTTTTCCCGGAAGTACCTGGTGGTCCCGGAGGAACGTAGACTTGCGGTCCGAGATCTAGATGCGCAGCCCAGCGTATGGGAACGTAAGCGCAACCAGGGATCACATGGGCTTGTCACCGTCATCATCATAGGCAGTCCCTCGGAATCGAGGAAGATTTGCTTTCACTCCTAAAGTGAGTTCTTTGGTGGCTGAACAGTCCAATACGGGAGCCACAGACCCTGTCACAGATGGGACAGGCATTCGTCGGGGGAAGGGTTGGGCGGGACTGGTTTGCCGCACGCTCCTTCCGCTGCCTGCGCCTGACCTCTTCACGCTCGTGGCATTGAGATTCGAAGAGCTCAACGCCCTCCCGGATGCACTTTCTCCACCGAGGGCGGTCTTCGGCCAGGGACTCCCAGGTGTCACAGTGGTGATGTCGCACTTCACCAGAGAGGCTTTGAGGGCTTGCACCACCAATCACAATGTCATATTCTCATTGATAACAATGGGAGCTCCGTTTGTACTGCCCTCCCATTACTATCAAGGAGAATACCACCCAAAACACAGAAAAACAACACAATAAAAAAAAACACCTCACACATTTAAGATTAATTGAAATTGAATTTAATGTAATGTTTTAGAAAAATATATATTTTTTGGGACTTTAAAAAAAATATGTTTTAATTGGGTTAAAAATAAACATACTTTAATGGACAGTGGTTTTAATATAAAAATTAGTGATAACATTTAATTTTTCTATGTTTTAAAGCGCTTACGCTGGTGAAAGTAAGCTATGTGCCTGCTTTTACCAGGCGTAAGAGTTTGACACTTGCTGGGCAGGAGTTGGACAAATAGCACAAATCTCTGCGTGCAAATGTCCTTCTTACATTTTGACAGATCGCAAAAGCCGGTTCTTGACACATGCACATCGGGTGCCGAAAACCAGCATTTGTGAGGCCGCTTTGGGTGTGTGCGCACGTCGTATGCACCTGGAGAAGCCGCAGTTTATGGGGCCAATAATTGTTGGCAATGGGCCAAAAAAGGAAATCAGAGTTGGTACTGATTGTGCTAAGAAAGGGGAATAAAGCAATGCAGCCTAAATATAGGTATGCGCCAAGAAGGAGGCGGTTGCTTCAAACCTGTATATATATGTAGCCTTATTTCAGGGAAAGGGCTAAGTCTTCTTGGGTGCCTGCTTCTATCGCTTTGAGATAAAATCTTGTGCTTCCTGTTCTTCTGAAAAAAAATGCGCAAATGTTTTTAAAGTTTTCAGCAGTGCGTTTTTGTAATTTGACACATTGTAAAATTATATGCTGATCTGCGAGAAACTGTATATGGAGGGGGAACTGGGTGGCTCAGGCTGAAAGGTTTCTCCATTCTGTCGTGGAATCGAGCTCACCATAATCTGGTTCCTATTGCCGTTATTAATGGCGTGATGTATTTCTGACCAAACACCTTCTTTACATTTTGAGGAGCTTTACGCTAAATAAAGTAAAGGGGGTGGAAATTTGGTCTCCTGCCGCCCCTCTTAGGGCCCCGGAGAGGCGGCAATGGCGGCGGAAATTACTCGTTGCAGGCAGGCGGCCAGCATCCAGTGCCCTGCCGGGACATTCGATGCCGGTATCAACGGGGCGGGGGGTGGTGGGGGGCGGGGCCGGAGCATTACCGCCTGGGAGAGGAAAAGCGGTGTGCAACATCCCTGGTTGCAACACCAGCTCGATTTTTGGTTGCTGCCCGACCGTTAGTCCTCCCTAGCGCCCCCTGGTGGGAATGTCTGTGAAAGCGGGCGTTCCAAGCTATAGCCGCCACAGTGAGGTAATCAATGCCGGTAAGTGTGATTGTTTTTTTGTGATTTATGTCGTGGCGGTGTGAGCTATGTATTGGGTATGGTTCTGGTGGGGGGGTTTTGTTTTCAGGTTCTCCCCCCTCCCCTCCGGCCTCTGTTATGGTGCTCTGAGGGCGGTTGTTTAGTTCGGGATTTTCCCTTGCTCAGCCGGCCTACCTCCATAAAAGAGACGCAACGCCTCCCTTAGCACCCCGCTCGAAACTCCGGGCCCAGCCGATGAATTTTGCGGCAGTAGACGCAACCCATTTGCCGGCGCAGAATTTACCGCTCCGCCCGGGACACCGCCCCGGCTGAGGCGCGACCGAATTTCCACCCAAGGGGGTGTCAGCACTGAGAAATCGAACATACCCGTTTTAGGCACCCGATGTCAGCATCAAGCACTCTGAGTTCAGGTATAATGTGGTTAGAAGAAGAGTGAAGATGCTCCTCGACTTAGCCCACTCTCGGAGGATCAGCCGCTTTTTGCACCGGTTTGGCATGTTCCGTTTCCCATACTGGCCATCCGTTGGTCTCTCCAACTGAGACTAATAAATCAGTGCCAAATCAGCAAGAGAATGGCCAAGCTTGTTTTACATAGAAGCCCTCACACCCGCCGGAAAGAGGAGACTTTCATCCCGTCAATCTAGAGTTGGGATCAGACCCAGGTCCATGGTCAAAGGCCATCATTATTTTCCTTTTCTCCATCGACAACAAACTTGCATTTAGCTCGCCCCTTAAACCTAGGCAAACATCCTACAGCGCTTCATAGAAACATGTCAACATTTGGCGCCGAGCCAAAGGAGGAGATAGTCGGAGAGGTGACCAAAGTCTTGGTCAAAGAGTTGGATTTTAAGGAGGGCCTTCATTTAGTCATGCTGAAATATGGTTCCACAGGCACCAAAATGCGCCCCAGCCCAGTTTATGCCTATGACTAGTGAGCACTGGCAGGCTAGTTAAGCACATGGCGATCACAGCTCAGCTCAAGGAATATAGGAACAGGAGGAGGCCATTCAACCCCTCGAGCCTGTTCTGCCATTCAGTGAGATCACGGCTGATCTGCGACCTAACTCCATGTACCCGCCTTTGTCCCAGATCCCTTAATATCTTTGGTTAACAGAAATCTATCACTCTCAGATTTAACATTAACAATTGATCTAGCATCAATTGCCATTTGCGGAAAAGCGTTCTAAACTTCCACCACCCTTTGTCTGTAGAGGTTTTTCCCCAGCTGCACTACTAGCTCTACCAGAACTGTGCACCTCCCTGTCTCCACTGGGTGGGTTTTTGAAGAACACAAATGCTACTCCCTGCCTTCACTCCCCACCATTGCAAGGCGCTCAAACAACAGGTAACCGCAGACAAACAAATTGCTCAAGCATCCACAAGCCTCCAGTTTCACTCGAGGCCAGTAGTGCACTGGTTTCAATGGCACTTATTCGCATAGAACTTCTGCATTGCTTAAAAAGGTGCTGGGAAAAAAATAACTGTTAGCACAAGTACCTACATATGGTTCTTCGTTGAATAAAGTTTTCCTACTTTTGCTTCGCCAATTCCATTCTCAGCCAAAAACAGAAAAACTTGGCAATCTCATCGCTGCTTTTGGATCTTGCTGTGCGCAACATAGCTGCCACATTTACTTAAATAACACCGGTCACCACATTATATGTGAAGAGAAATTTTTGAAATAAGGTGCTATATAAATGCAAGTCTTTCTTTTCAATTAATCATAAAATGATACAGCACAGAATGTGGCCATTCGGCCCATCATGCCTGTGCAGGCTCTTTGAAAATTCATGCCACTCCCCAGCTCTTTCCCCCTAGCCCTGCAAATTTCCCATTTCAAGTAATCATCCAATTCCCTTTCGAAAGTCACAGTTGAATCTGCTTCCACCATCCTTTCAAGCAGTGCATTCCAGATCGTAATAACTTGCTGCGTAAATTTCTTTTGCCTCTAACCCCTAAAGAAGCTTTGTTTTGGTAATTGCAAGCTACGGGCACAGGGGAACCGGGAGATAGAAGCTTAGGCTTCTAGGCCATGCATTTTATTGACTGCTGTTCATACCCTCTTGCTGGTAAACAGGACCCTTGTTAGCAAGCAGGTCTTTTAACACGCGGGAGGTGCAGCCAGAAATTCACAGAACTACTTTTCACTGTGGCTTCTGTTAAAATAAAAATTTTTATGGGTAAAAATTGAATGATCATATTCTATTCAGCCAGATTTCACCGTGAAAAATTGTCCAGAATTCAGCACCAATTATAAGTCTCACTCAAAGAGGCCAGAAGGATGGCAGGCTTAAGAGGTGTCGCTTTAGTGCAGTAGAGGGCATTGTTCTGGCGTTGAGTTTCAGGTCAAGTGCTGGGGCAGTGTATTGCTTTGTGTTCCATCTAATCCCTGCTATTATTTGACCTGGGAGTGCACGAGGCTGATACTGGGTACAACAATAGAGAACGGTTCCATTTCCCAGTACCGATCTCCCTCACCTTGATTAGCACATAGTTCGTAGCCCCTCTCCCAAGCAGCGCGGTTATCGATGTAACTACATTTAAACCGTGAAAGCACACGCCGTGTTATTTTGGTTTCAGGAGATGTTGCTGCAATAAACAATGTCAGCCAGCGTTGAGTGCAGTCCCTGCTACAAGTTATTTTGTTTTTGTATATATATATATCGTAGTTTGAGTTCAGACTAAGATCAGAATCAGCAAACCACACTGATAACAGTTGGTGCTGCAGCAGATACAGAGGCTGTTCCTGTCTGAGCTTTCAACAACAGAAACTTGCATTTATGTAGCGCCTTTAACCACAGCAAAATGGCCCGAGGCGCTTCACAGGAGTGATTATCAAACAAAATTTGACGCCGAGCCACAAAAGGAGATATTTTGACAGGTGACCAAAAGCTTGGTCAAAGAGGTAGGTTTTAAGGAGCGTCTTAAAAGAGGAGAGAGAGGTAAGGAGCAGTGTTCCCGATAAACTGTGCGGCCTCGCAGCGCTCGAGGGGTTCTGCACAGCTGGACAGCCAGCTTTTAAATTGAGGGATAATACTGACCAAAACACCGGGGATAACTCCCCTGCTCTTTTACATCCACTTGAGAGAGCAGACGGGGCCTCGGTTTAACGTCTCATCCGAGAGACGGCACCTCCAACAGTGCAGCACTCCCGAAGCACTGCATTGGAATGTCAGCCTAGATAGGGCTTGAACCCACAACCTTCATACTTAGAGGCGAGAGTGCTACCCAGCTGGCAGAGAGGCACAAACAGGTAACATGTTGGAGCTGAGTTTTTAGAGATTTAGTAGATTTTCGTCTGAGCCTATTTTAGGGGCTCAGACTTGGCGGTCCTGGTGGGGATGAGGGCAATCACAGAGGTGTGAGGTTCGATAGAAATCGTTCCTCGGGCCTCATCTACATATTCGGGATGAGCTGTCGGCACTTGTCACGTCTCCACAGGCAGCTTGGCCGAGGGACAGATTCAGTTCTGGGCGGTCAGCCTGGTAAGCAGTGACCCTCAGGTAAGTGCCGGGTGGAGGGGGGGGGGTGGGAGCGGGGGGAGGGTGGGGGCACTCCTGCTCCACTTGGCATCGCACTAAACATGAAGGGGAAAGTGCGCAGCGTCCCGTTTGGGGTCGGTAACAGCCTCGAGGCGGGATGTTCTGCGTTGGGCCCGGAAGTCCCGACCCGTGACCTTAATTCGGGTTACCGCCCCCGAGAGCAAGGGGAGCGCAAAATATCTCGCTCCACTTGCTCTGTGGGGCGCGAGCGGGGTGGAAGGAATCCGAGAGGGGCGCAGCGCTATGTGGTGGGTCAGGTGACGCTGCCTCGTAGAAAGGGCCCTCCCCTTCATTAAAGCAGAGGGCCAAGCTGCCGACTCTGTGGGTCCCGACCTGGACCACCAGGGAGCGGGGAGCGGGTCCCGTGGCATTAGCATGCAGCAGTCCCTGACCGGTAAGTGGGACCATTTTTTTTTGTAAAGCGCCACCTCCTCCCCCTTTAAATTTTGCCCCGCGAGCGGTCCACAGCCTGATACGCGTCCCCTGGTACGCATCGGCCCACGCAGTTTCAGGGGGCGCTCCCCAATTTTCGCTCCGGGGTGAAAACGGGTCACTGCGTACGGTGATGATGTCGGGAGTCGTAGCGGTGCCGCGCCCCGTGGTCGAAAAGTCGTTTGCGCCCCGTGGCCGCGAACGGGAGGCACAAAGACCCAAAAATCTCCCTCAAATTTTGTTTCTTTACGTATCTTTTCGGTGGCCTCCGCTGGCTAGGCAGCACGGGCGCCTGAAAATCCTGAACGGAACAGGCCCGAAGCCTGCTCCGCTCAGGGCAACCCAGTTTGGCATAGGGTCCTTCAACAGGCCCCCAATTAGCATATGTAATGGGACCTAATGCCTGTTTTAGATGGCCGCCAGCAATGCCTAAAATCTGAGCCTGGAAGGCAAAAGTACCAACGGAGATCCGATGATTGTTTTAATTATTTTGCAACAAAATCTAAATTTAAGCCCAGCCACTTTGAACTGATCACATGAGCTGATGTTCACTGCGTAGGGCAATGGTTTAACAATCTACTGTGGATACTGTGAGACCTCAGGGGGCCTGATAGTTCAAGCCAAAATCAAAATAATTCCAACTTTACTGTATAATCGCAGTTACATGGCTAAACAACCTGACCGCTGCACAGAGGTTCACAGTGTACAAACATTAAATAGAGAGATACTGAGTAAAGGCTCTTGCAAACTGCTTGAAGGGGGTGGGGAGAGAGTCAATATAGCAAACGCTGGACTTAATTTCTGGGGGGTATGCAGTTTTCTCCAATTCTGTACCCAGGGCTGGATTAAGGGCCTGATGGGCCTGGGACTAACTGATCCAAATGGGCCGATAGTTATGTTTGTTCATGTTCATTACATTCCGTCTATGATTCTGATTCTGAGTATGAAAACATAGGCCAGTATATTCAACAATGAAAGCAGATATTCTGTATCAAGTAGGTATATATTCTGGTTCTGGTATTGCAATACTGGATTCCGATACATATATGCAAATGTCTCTCAATAACACGTGAAATAAAACAGGCTAGTACATATTCTGTTGTGTTGGGAGGCTTTATATTTTTTTCCCTACATTTATTTGGTGGGTCGATGTTCTTTGGTAGGTCTGGGACTGCAGCCCCATCCGCCCCGTGGTTAATCCGCCTCTGTCTGTAGCAGAGAAGCAGTTTTTTGACTTTGTGCGATTGTGTAAGGCAGCAAATCGGCAGCCCGTTTTACATCTCTCATTGACGTCAATGGAAATAAAAACGGGGAGGGTTGTAAAGAGGGCTGTCGAGTCGTTATCACCCATTTCACATCGTCACACAAACTCAAGGTCTACCCCATAATGTGCTAACCTGCACATATACAGAAAATCACGGTGTGTGGTGTGTGTGTGGTGTGGGTGTGTCTGTGTGTGTGTGTCTGTATCTGTGGAACACAGAAAGCAAGTGCAGGCTGTACAGCTCCCAAGGACGTCAGTGAGTGAGATGCTTCAAATGTCTAGACTTACAAGCAGTAAAAGGCTGCTCATACTTTCCGGAATTCCCATCTCTCGCTGCAATGGCTTAGTATCAGTTGATAACATTAATGTTTTATTTCAAAGGATTATTTTCCCCTCCTTTTATTGAGCACAACTGCTGTCTGAGTAACTGAAAGCCCTGGCTCAGTGTGAAGCTGCTAGGTTCGAGAGCTTCTTGAGCCGGTGGCTGTAATTTATATTGGCAAGGTTGTCTCTCTCCGGCTCGTGTGCAATTACAGGTGTTCTGTTTAATTGCAGGGTGACTCTTGTGGACAACAAGTCCTGTGCAGACTAAATCGTTTTGAATGTCCTGTCTTTAACGAGCTTTCAGTATACATTCTAAAGATGGTTTGCAAGCCATTGTTGTGCCATCAATTCCAATGGCAAGCATATGTAAATGGTCAATTGATGAGACATGGAGGTCAAAAAAGGCATGGCTGTCAGAGCTGACAAAACAAACACATCAATGGCCTATTCTCCCGCTCCATACTGGCTCAGCTTGACAGGTGATGACGCATTGACAGGATGGCCAGGCATTCAAAGGCGAGGTTATCGGCACACTCCCTGCCACGATTCAATAGCTTCACAAATCCTGTCACACCAAAGACATGTCCCTGCCATTGTGCCGTGATAGCAAGCCCAATGACACTCGCTAATACACGAGCACAGAAAGTAAACAAGATGAAGCGTGCGCACAGAGCGACTGAAGAAAGAAAGGACTTGCATTTGTATAGCGCCTTGCGCAACCTCAGGACGTCCCAAAGCGCTTTACAGCCAATACTTTTTTGGAAGCGTAGTCACTGTTGTAATGTAGAGAAATGCAGCAGCCAATTTGCGCACAGCAAACTCCCACAAACAGCAATGAGATAATGACCAGATAATCATTTTTTTAGTGATATCGGCTGAGGGGTAAATACTGGCCAGGACCCTGCTCTTCTCTGAAACAGTGCAGTTTTAAAAAATTTGTTTCTGGGATGTGGGCGTCGCTGGCAAGGCCAGCATTTATTGCCCATCCCTAATTGCCCTTGAGAAGGTGGTGGTGAGCCGCCTTTTTGAACCGCTGCAGTTCGTGTGGTGAAGGTGCTCCCACAGTGCTGTTTGGGAGGGAGTTCCAGGATTTTGACCCAGCGGTGATGAAGGAACGGCGATATATTTCTAATTCAGGATGGTGTGTGACTTGGAGGGGAACTTTGAGGTGATGGGTGTTCCCATGCACCTGCTGCCATTGTCCTTCTAGGTGGTAGAGTTCGCGGGTTTGGGAGGTGCTGTCGAAGAAGCCTTGGCGAGTTGCTACAGTGCATCTTGTAGATGTAGTGAGATCTTTTTCACCCACCTGAGAGAGCAGCCGGGCCTCAGTTTAATGTCTCATCTGAAAGACGGCACCTCCGACAGTGCAGCACTCCCTGAGTGTTAGCCTGGATGATATGCTCAAGTGACTCAGAGACGAGAGTGCTATCACTGAGCCACGGCCGATGCTTTGGGGAAAACCTACCTGCTAAAGCAATGCATTTCACTTAATCTGTATGAGCACATGGTTTTTAAAATTATTTGTTTCCCTCCCCATTTTCTCTCCTGTCTTGGAAACGCTGATTCATTTTGGAATGTGGTTCCATGGGCACTGAATGCCCTGTGGAACCTCACCTAAATGCTCATTCTTTATTAGTGGGCCTAGAGTGATTGCAGGGGGGGCAGGAGAGAAAAAAACGGGTTATCAAATGGAAGCACCATCTTGCCTCACTTGATGTCCATGCGCCTACCTTCTGGCACCCATTGGGGATCGGGAGTGGGAGCCTTGCCTGATTTCTTTGCTCTCTCCAGGGAAGGTTCATGGAAGCCAATTGTGGCACTGTTTACTGTCTGTCACCCTAGCTGGAGTGTCAACTGTGCTCAGTGGATAGCACACTCGCTTCTGAGTCAGAAGATTGTGGGTTCAAGTCCCACTCTGGAGACTTGAGTACATAAATCTAGCCTGACACTCTAGTGCGGTGCTGAGGGAGTGCTGCACTGTCGGAGGTGCCATCTTTCGGCTGAGATGTTAAACCGAGGCCCTGTCTGCCCTCTCAGGTGAACGTAAAAGATCCTGTGGCACTATTTTGAAGAAGAGCAGGGTCCTGGGGCTAATATTTATCCCTCAATCAACATAACAAAAAAAGATTATCTGGTCATTATCACATTGCTGTTTGTGGGAGTTTGCTGTGTGCAAGTTGGCTGCTGCGTTTTAAACATTACAACAGTGACTGCACTTCAAAAAGTACTTCATTGGCTGTAAAGTGCTTTGAGACGTTCGGTAGTCGTGGTCTGGCTGAGACGAGCTCAGTCAGCAAAGGACGGGGTTCGAACCTGCAAAACTCCTTGGTCTGTGTGTCTTAGTTTCCACGCTGCAGGCTTGCTAACTGAGCAATCGAGGACCTCACATTTGATTTTCTGGACAGAGTGCAGCTGAAGGGTGGTGGGTACAGTCAGCAGCAACAACTTGCATTTATATAGCGTCTTTAACAAAGTAAAACATCAGAAGGCGCTGACCCCTCCCACCCGCGGCGCCTTGGTGTTAACATGATTCGCTGGCTGCACGTGGTGGATGGTGAGACCAAAAAGGCAAGTAACTGGCAGATTTATGGAAAAGAGGTCTGCACTTAACAATAGCCTCTCCCCATTGTTAGCACCTAGAATCTCATCACTAAGGTAACCGGACTTCAAGGAGGTGTGAACAGCTGATTAAAGCTCCCCCTCATTGACTTTGCTGGAACAGGATCCCTTGTGTTGCCAGATGGACGTATGATCCAGCATTACACAAAAGGGAGCTGGTTTTTCATAGAATAGTGGAATCATATCGCACCGACTCTTTGGTAGAGCTATCCAAATAATTCCACTCCCTGTGTCTTTCCCCATAGTCCTGTAAAAGTTTTCCCTTCGAGCAGTTATCCAAATCCCCTTTGAATGTTACTATTGAATCTGCTTCCACCGCCCTTTCAGGCAGCGCGTTCCAGATCACAACAACTCGCTGCGTAAAAAATATTTCTCCTCGTCGCCATTCTGGCTCTTTTGCTAATTATCTTAAATCTGTGTCCCTCCTGCCAGCAGAAACAGTTTCTCCTTTGCTCTATCAGAACCCTTCATTGGAAAGGTTGTAGAAAAATAAATGCAGGGTGCAGACATACAGGACTGCATTTTCTGGTCTTGTCCGCCTCTGTTAGCGCCCCAGAGGGGCGGCAATGGCGGCGGCGAGCTCTTCTGGGCGGCCGGTCAGCTTCCAGCGCCCGGCCGGCGTTTTCGGGGCTGGTCTCGGCGGGGTGCGGAGCAGTACCGCCCGGAAGAGGCGAGCCGGTGTGCAACGCCCCTGTTTGCGACACCGGCTCGACTTTTGACTCCCGCCCGACCCGTAGCACCATGTAGCGCCCCCACCTGGGAACGCCTGTGAAAGCGGGCGGTTCGAGCTGTAGCGGTTGCAGTGAGGTAAGTAATGTCCACCGCAGGCAAGTGTGATTGTTTTCTCTTTCATTGTTTTTGCAATTTCTGTTGTGGGGGCGTGGGCTATGGATTGGGAATGTTTTTTGGGGGTTTTTTTCAGGTTTTTTTTTTTGCTTCCCCAGGCCACTCTTGGAGCGCTCCCAGATTGGCTCTTTAGCACGGGATTTTCACATGCTCAGCCGGCCTAGCGCCCCAAGAGAAGTATGTAACGCCTCCCTTAGCACTCCGCCCCACACTCAGGGCCCAGCTGCCCAATTTTGCAGACTGAGGCGCAAACTTTTTCCAGGCGGTTTCAGGACCGCCCCAACGTCATTAACGCCCCGAAATCCTAAAAGCTGAAATCCAGCCCACAGACTTTGCTCTCCTGTGATCTGAGTTACAGAAGCAGCAAATGTAAAATGGCTTTAAAAGTGCTGCCATTTCTTCGCACTTTCACTCGATTCCAAGTGTAGTGTCTCTGCACCTTGTTACAGACTCACACGGGGCATGGATATATCAGACACGGTCACCCTGTGACCTTCACGTTATTTCCAGGACTGAAGAGTGCTGATCCTGGGTGGGACCTCCCCTTTTATACCTGGAAGCCCAGGTGAGGAGCTCACTCCCTGTGATCAGGGTGTGCATTACAAGGGTACAGGTACAGTATGCATGAGTTACAGTTACATACTTATAGTCATTGCAAGATGGTGAAATACATTACACCGAGAACAGCTGCCCTTCAATGTTATTAAAGCTTATATCCTCCAACAAGACACCATACACCTTTCAGTCTTACAACAATCATCATCATCATAGGCAGTCCCTCGGAATCGAGGAGGACTTGCTTCCACTCCCTAAGTGAGTTCTTTGATGGTTGAACAGTCCGATACGGGAGCCACAGACCCTGTTACAGGTGGGATAGGCATTCGTCGAGGGAAGGGGTCGGTGGGGCTGGTTTGCCGCGCACTCCTTCCGCTGCCTGCACCTGGCCTCTTCATGCTCCTTGCGTCCAGACTCAAAGAACTCAACGCCCTCCCGGATGGACTTTCTCCACCTCGGGTGGTCTACGGCCAGGGTCTCCCAGGTGTCAGTGGTGATGTCGCACTTTACCAGAGAGGCTTTGAGGGTGTCCTTATAACGTTTCCGCTATCCTCCTTTGGCTCGTTTACCATGAAGGAGCTCTGCATAAAGCATTTGCTTAGGGAGTCTCGTATCTGGCATGTGAGCTATGTGGCCTGCCCAGCAAAGCTGATCGAGTGTGGTCAGTGCTTCAATACTGGGGATGTTAGCCTGGTCGAGGACACTAATGTTGGTGCACCTGTCCTCCCAGGAGATTTGCAGGATCTTGCGGAGACATCGTTGGTGATATATCTCCAGCGATTTGAGGTGCCTTCACCTTACAACAATAACTTGCATTTATCTAGCATTTTAACCATAGTAAAATGTCCTAAGGCACTTCATAGGAATGTTATCAAACAAAATTTGACACTGAGTCACATAAGGCAAGATTAGGACAGGTGCTCAAAAGCTTGGTCAAAGAGGTAGGTGTTAAGGGGCGTCTTGAAGGAGGAAAGAGAGGCAGAGCGGTTTAGGGAAGGAATTCCAGAGCTTAGGGGCTCAGCAGCTGAAGGCATGGTCGCCAATGGTGGAGCGATGAAAATTGGGGTTGCGCAAGAGGCCAGAATTGGAGGAACGCCGAGATCTCAGAGGGATGCGGGGCTGGAGGAGGTTACAGAGGCAGGGAGGTTACATTATTCCGTTAGGTCACACAATGCAAAAAAAAGTGCAACATCCCCACCGACACCTGGGAATCCCTGGTCAAAGACCGCCCTAAGTGGAGGAAGTGCATCCGGGAGGGCGCTGAGCACCTCGAGTCTCATCGCCGAGAGCATGCAGAAATCAAGCACAGGCAGCGGAAAGAGCATGCGGCAAACCTGTCCCACCCACCCTTTCCCTCAACGACTATCTGTCCCAGCCGTGACAGGACTGTGGCTCTCGTATTGAACTGTTCAGCCACCTAAGGACTCACTTTAAGAGTGGAAACAAGTCTTCCTCGATTCCGCGGGACTGCCTATGGTGATGAGGTCACAAAGGTTATGAAAATATGGAGCCACCTGACGCTTCTCTGCCGAACACCCACCACGTCACCGGGGCTCCGCTGAAGCTGAATTCACTCTCGCGCACCGACTCACACTTCTGACCTGAGCGTGGCGGTGCTTGATTCTAATCAGCCCTCAGACAGCTTAAACTGGTGGATCTCAAGTCACTTTCAATGCACTGCACCAACACCAGGCAGCCAAGTGCTGATTAGAGTGGGGAGCTGGGAACAGTATCAAATTACTTGTCCAAACCGCTGATGTGTCAGTGGAGACCAGAGAAGAATGGGTGTGGGGGAGGAAGGATTCAACTTAAATTGGATACACCAGCTTGAATCAAATCCGTTTGCCTCTGAGCTCGGTTTAAAGTAGTGTCAGGAGACTGGGAGCATTTACTGTGATCTAACATCACTACAAATTCTTTCGCGTCCGTGGTTACTGCGTATTTCTGGTTCACTCATTGCCGCAGATTTTTTAAGAAAATGCGTCCTGACCCAACAGTTCAATAAATCTCTTGTGTTTCAGGTCTGCCTCCGTATATTTAATTATACTGCGGTCTGCCAGGTCCCGTGCAGCTGAGGCAGGAGCAGGTTTACTTAAAGTCGGGTCGCAGTGAACTGGGTGGGTGACTTACCAGCAAACGCAATTACAAACAGACCTACTGGGCAAAGGGAAAGCAAAAGTTCTCTTCAGGAGAAACATTAAAACATTAAACATGTCTACCTGTTCAGTTAGATATCCATAACTGTAACCGGAGGGAGCCGGGTGATGCAGAGGGTTAACCTCTCAACTGTGGGAAAATAAGAATCAGGAACAGGAGTCGGCTATGCTGCCCCCTCAAGCTTGTTCCGCCATTCTATAAGACCATGGCTAATCATCGACCTCAACTCCATGTTCCCGCCCGATCCTCATATCCTTTGATTCCACTGGAATCCAAAAATGTATCTATCGTGGCCTTGAATGTGCTCAATGACTCAGCATCCACAGTCCTTTGGGGTAGAGAATTCCAAAGATTAATAACCCTCTGAGTGAAGAAGTTCCTCCTCATCTCAGTCTTAATTTGTTTGGGTGCAATGTAGTCAGGAAGAAAATTAAAATTGAAGAGTAAAGTTTTCATAATATGATCTAATTGGTGCATATTAAAAATAGAAAATAACCAAAATGACTACTTGGAAAAGAGAACAGTGGAGGGACTTTTGCGGTGAAGAAAAGGAACCCTTATCCTGACACTGTGAGCCCTGAGGAACTTGATTCACATCCAGCCCAGATTGCTGGGATGAAAGTCTTCTTTGATTGTTGACTGAGAACGGGTGGTCTTACATTTCAATCCAGTTCCCAGTAAGCAAGGGACTGCAGCACAAAACCATCGGTAATTCCCCACAAATCTCACGCAGGCCACAACATGCGGGAATTGGAACAACTGCCACACTGGTCTGCTTCTGAGGGTGGGGCTGAGGCAAGATATTGGTCAGATTAAAGGTCGATCTACTCTTCATCTGGCTGTGCTACACCTGCCGGCGGTTTGTTGTGGATACTGGGGTGTCTTGAATAGGAAGACTTCCACTCCTCAGCACTAATATTCCCTACCTTGATGAGCACAAAAGAAATTATGCAGGGACAAAAAAAACTCGGATAATGGAAACAACACCAACTTGCATCTATATAGCACCTTTAATGTACTAAAGCATCCCAAGGCTCTTCACTGGAGTGTTTTTGAGCCACATCAAGAAATATTAGAACAGGTGACCGAAAGCTTGGTCAAAGAGGTAGCATCTTCAAGGAGGAGTGAGAGGTAGAGAGGCGGAGTGGAGAGGTTTAGGAAGAGAATTCCAGAGCTTCGGGGCTTGGCAGCTGAAGGCACGGCCGCCAACGGTGTGGTGAAGGAAATCAGGGAAAAGTGCAGGCTTGTTTTTGTGGATGAGATCAAATGGGAGAACGGGCCTTCTTTATCTGATTGACATCTTGCCCAAGCCAAAGTGGCTCTGCCCAGGGTGGACACAAAGGATGACCTCTGAGAGGCCAGAGATAGGGGAGCTATGTATAAAATATCCTCAGCATTTGCAGATATCAGCCAGATTTCCTTCTGCTCATTCCTATCAATCCAATAACCCTGTTGGAAGGTGCATGTGTGTAGACATCGGATAAAGAGAGGGATTGGCCTTGGTAGCGATGTTCCTCCATCCCCAACAGCCCCCCTACCCGCCCCCCCCTCCCATGCAGTTTGGTTGTCTGATGACATTCATGGTCCAAACTCACACACGAGGAATGGTCGAAGGCCGATGTCTGAATATTCGAATCTGAGCATCAGTCGGAGCCTTCAGGAGAACAATGGACCTTTGTTGTTTAGAAAGAAAGGCTGCATTTAAGTGTTTTGCAGCTATCTTCACATTGGAGCAGGAATCTGAGACATTGGGAGTCATTTTGAGATTCTGAAAAATGGGCGCTATCGATTCAGCCGCCCATTATCTGGTCATTATCACATTGCTGTTTGTGGGAGCTTGCTTGTGTGCGCAAATTGGCTGCCGTGTTTCCTACATTACAACAGTGACTACACTCCAAAAGTACTTCATCTGGCAGGGGGATGGGAACCAATGCAGGGAGACAGAGGGAAACAAAAAGGAGGCAAAAGCAAAAGACAGAAAGGAGATGAGGAAAAGTGGAGGGCAGAGAAACCCAAGGCAAAGAACAAAAAGGGCCACTGTACAGCAAAATTCTAAAAGGACAAAGGGTGTTAAAAGAACAAGCCTGAAGGCTTTGTGTCTTAATGCAAGGAGTATCTGCAATAAAGTGGATGAATTAACTGTGCAAATAGATGTTAACAAATATGATGTGATTGGGATTACGGAGACGTGGCTCCAGGATGATCAGGGCTGGGAACTCAACATCCAGGGGTATTCAACATTCAGGAAAGATAGAATAAAAGGAAAAGGAGGTGGGGTAGCATTGCTGGTTAAGGAGCAAATTAAGGCAATAGTTCGGAAGGACATTAGCTTGGATGATGTGGAATCTATATGGGTAGAGCTGCAGAATACCAAAGGACAAAAAACGTTAGTGGGAGTTGTGTACAGACCTCCAAACAGTAGTAGTGATGTTGGGGAGGGCATCAAACATGAAATTAGGGGTGCGTGCAATAAAGGTGCAGCAGTTATAATGGGTGACTTTAATATGCACATAGATTGGGTTAACCAAACTGGAAGCAATACGGTAGAGGAGGATTTCCTGGAGTGCATAAGGGATGGTTTTTTAGACCAATATGTCGAGGAACCAACTAGGGGGGAGGCCATCTTAGACTGGGTGTTGTGTAATGAGAGAGGATTAATTAGCAATCTCGTTGTGCGAGGCCCCTTGGGGAAGAGTGACCATAATATGGTGGAATTCTGCATTAGGATGGAGAATGAAACAGTTAATTAAGAGACCATGGTCCAGAACTTAAAGAAGGGTAACTTTGAAGGTATGAGTCGTGAATTGGCTAGGATAGATTGGCGAATGATACTGAAGGGGTTGACTGTGGATGGGCAATGGCAGACATTTAGAGACCGCATGGATGAACTACAACAATTGTACATTCCTGTCTGTCGTAAAAATAAAAAAGGGAAGGTGGCTCAACCGTGGCTATCAAGGGAAATCAGGGATAGCATTAAAGCCAAGGAAGTGGCATACAAATTGGCCAGAAATAGCAGCGAACCCGGGGACTGGGAGAAATTTAGAACTCAGCAGAGGAGGACAAAGGGTTTGATTAGGGCAGGGAAAATGGAGTACGAGAAGAAGCTTGCAGGGAACATTAAGACGGATTGCAAAAGTTTCTATAGATATGTAAAGAGAAAAAGGTTAGTAAAGACAAACGTAGGTCCCCTGCAGTCAGAATCAGGGGAAGTCATAATGGGGAACAAAGAAATGGCGGACCAATTGAACAAGTACTTTGGTTCGGTATTCACTGAGGAGGACACAAACAACCTTCCGGATATAAAAGGGGTCGGAGGGTCTAGTAAGGAGGAGGAACTAAGGGAAATCCTTATTAGTCGGGAAATTGTGTTGGGGAAATTGATGGGATTGAAGGCCGATAAATCCCCAGGGCCCAGAGTACTTAAGGAGGTGGCCTTGGAAATAGTGGATGCATTGACAGTCATTTTCCAACATTCCATTGACTCTGGATCAGTTCCTATGGAGTGGAGGGTAGCCAATGTAACCCCACTTTTTAAAAAAGGAGGGAGAGAGAAAACAGGGAATTACAGACCGGTCAGCCTGACATCGGTAGTGGGTAAAATGATGGAATCAATTATTAAGGATGTCATCGCAGTGCATTTGGAAAGAGGTAATATGATAGGTCCAAGTCAGCATGGATTTGTGAAAGGGAAATCATGTTTGACAAATCTTCTGGAATTTTTTGAGGATGTTTCCAGTAGAGTGGACAAGGGAGAACCAGTCGATGTGGTATATTTGGACTTTCAGAAGGCTTTCGACAAGGTCCCACACAAGAGATTAATGTGCAAAGTTAAAGCACATGGGATTGGGGGTAGTGTGCTGACATGGATTGAGAACTGGTTGTCAGACAGGAAGCAAAGAGTAGGAGTAAATGGGGACTTTTCAGAATAGCAGGCAGTGACTAGTGGGGTACTGCAAGGTTCTGTGCTGGGGCCCCAGCTGTTTACACTGTACATTAATGATTTAGATGAGGGGATTAAATGTAGTATCTCCAAATTTGCGGATGACACTAAGTTGGGTGGCAGTGTGAGCTGCAAGGAGGATTCTATGAGGCTGCAGAGCGACTTGGATAGGTTAGGTGAGTGGGCAAATGCATGGCAGATGAAGTATAATGTGGATAAATGTGAGGTTATCCACTTTGGTGGTAAAAACAGAGAGACAGACTATTATCTGAATGGTGACAGATTAGGAAAAGGAGAGGTACAACGAGACCTGGGTGTCATGGTACATCAGTCATTGAAGGTTGGCATGCAGGTACAGCAGGCGGTTAAGAAAGCAAATGGCATGTTGGCCTTCATAGCGAGGGGATTTGAGTACAAGGGCAGGGAGGTGTTGCTACAATTGTACAGGGCCTTGGTGAGGCCACACCTGGAGTATTGTGTACAGTTTTGGTCTCCTAACCTGAGGAAGGACATTCTTGCTATTGAGGGAGTGCAGCGAAGGTTCACCAGACTGATTCCCGGGATGGCGGGACTGACCTATCAAGAAAGACTGGATCAACTGGGCTTGTATTCACTGGAGTTCAGAAGAATGAGAGGGGACCTCATAGAAACGTTTAAAATTCTGACGGGGTTAGACAGGTTAGATGCAGGAAGAATGTTCCCAATGTTGGGGAAGTCCAGAACCAGGGGACACAGTCTAAGGATAAGGGGGAAGCCATTTAGGACCGAGATGAGGAGGAATTTCTTCACCCAGAGAGTGGTGAACCTGTGGAATTCTCTACCACAGACAGTTGTTGAGGCCAATTCACTAAATATATTCAAAAAGGAGTTAGATGAAGTCCTTACTACTAGGGGAATCAAGGGGTATGGTGAGAAAGCAGGAATGGGGTACTGAAGTTGCATGTTCAGCCATGAACTCATTGAATGGCGGTGCAGGCTAGAAGGGCCGAATGGCCTACTCCTGCACCTATTTTCTATGTTTCTATGTTTCTATGTTTCTAAAGCGCTTTTGAGACATCCAGTGGTCGTAAAAGTGGCTATATAAATGTAAGTCTTTCTTTTATTGTACATCTCTCCCATTCAAGTGGAAATGAATATCGGGAGAGATGGATAATGGGCGTGCTGAATCGATACCATCTGTTTTACCCTACCACACAAAGTCATGATTACCTCCACAGTGATGTCTTCTGATTTGCTTTCCAGTGGTGGGGATTGAGGAGAACTTCCCCTTGTCGGGTAGCGCTGACAGGAATGGCACAAGGCTGATATAAAACAAGAAGCAGACTTGAAGGAGAGGACATCGACTATCACAATAACAAGAATAAGAGTCCTTGCTCGCCGAGCCTTGGCCTATCCCGCTCTGATTTACTCACACTTTGCTATGGCTTCTCAGCCAGAGAATTGCATATCCACAACAGAAGCAAGTGCTAACATATGACACGTATAATGGACCTGCCTGGAACCTTCCGAAGGTGATTTATGAAGAACAATCTAATTATTCACTCGCTGCCGTTCACTTCTGTTATTGCTCCTATTTAAAGCCAGTGTGGAAAGAGCCATTTATCTAAAGGGACAGAGCCTGTCATCTAGGCAGCTCTTTCTTTGAAATACACCCAGGTATTCCGAACACGCCTCCACCCATGCCCGCTAATCTTGGGCAAGGTTTGTAAACATGCCTCACGGCTGAGAGGTTCGCAAGTTACAACGTCAGGTTGTCCTGTGGAGGCCGGCTCGGGTCACCAACTCTGGTTGAACGTATTCCTGGGGGCTTTGTCACATGACTTCCTGCCTCTGAAAGTTTGGTCGGTACGTGCCACATTGTCCGCACGCCCGACACAAGACTCCCGAAGCAAGCGCTCTACTCCTAACTCTTACACGGCAAGCGAGCCCCAGGTGGGTAGAGGAAATGTTTCAAGGACACCCTCAAAGCCTCCTTGATAAAGTGCAACATCCCCATCCACACCTGGGAATCCCTGGCCCAAGATCGCCCAAAGTGGAGGAAGAGCATCCGGGAGGGCACTGAGCACCTCGAGTCTCGTCGCCGAGAGCATGCAGAAAACAAGTGCAGGCAGCGGAAGGAGCGTGCGGCAAACCAGATTCCCCACCCACTCATTCCTTCAACGACTGTCTGTCCCACCTGTGACAGAGACTTTAGTTCCCATATTGGACTGTACAGCCGAGTATTTTGAGGGACTGCCTACGACGATGATGATGATCCCCCCTCCCTCACCCCCACAGCACGCCTCGCTCCCCATCGTCAATATTTTTACAACTCAAAAATGAAAGTATTCAATGAAAGAAAAACACCATGGGGGAGAAATTCGTTTGCGCCTCATTTGGGACGGTAGCCCAGACGGAGCGGTAATTTAAGCGCCTTGAAAAAGTTTGTGTCCTCCGTCCTGAAATTCGTTAGAATCGGGCGAGGAGCTGACAGGGGCACTAAATCAGCTGTTGCACACCAGAGCTGGGGGGGGGGCGCGGGGGGAGGCGATAATGAAAGTTTGTCGATACATTTTGCAGACTCATTGTGCATACGCGGAACTCCAAGTCAGACCTTGGCAACAGCCGAGTCTGTTTGCTGCTGCTAACAGGGAGGTTCGCGCACCGTGCGGTGTGTAAACGTTGCACTGATTGTGACGTCCGAGGGAAGCGCTTCCTCATCCCTTTAAGTAGCCACCAGTTAACGACTCTGCAAGCCTGGGCCCACTGTTTTTCCAGACCCTGTTCTTGGTGGGCGCTCAAGGAGGCGGCCGCACCTAATTTTCCGACCGGGAAGCAAGCGTGGGCGTTACACCAGGAATACATCATGATCGGAGCGATCGTTAGCAGCCAAGCGCTAATGTCTTGCGTCCCCGGTGAGTCTCTAATGAAGTGCTCTCGGTCAGCAGCCTTTTAAGCTCCCATTACCGCCCCCTTTGGTCGCTAACTGAGGCATTGGACAACTGAAAATCCAGCTTTTTTAAAAAAATGCCTCTTTGATTTTTCTACCGAGTTGCTCGCAGCGGTGTTCGGGAGATGAATCTTTAATTCCCGGCGACTCCAGGAACAGTCCTCGAGCGTTGGAGACCCGAAGGCTTTTTTTAAATAAGTCTTGGCAAGTGAAGGCCCCCCATTACAGGAACAGCCCCTGCGTGCGGTGTGTGGAGGCCCGTAGTTTGAGTCCTAGTGCGCTGTCAGGAGGGAAGGCAGGGGCGGGGTACAGCGCCCAGGTTCGGAATGGTCAGTGCTGGTTGGATTATTTATAATCCCAACGCAACGCAACAGCTGAGAGAAGTCACCTTGGCTGAGTGGGGCAGTGAGAAGCCAGCAACAGAATTTCCAAGCGCAGATGGTTAAAGGACCGTCATGTTCAGTAGTGTTTGCCATCTACTTTTTTTTTACTAAGCTGAAGATGATGCCCCTTTCAAGGATCGTTTCATAAAAACCTACATCTCCCCCTTTAAAATTATTTTCCCCCTCCTCCTGAAGGTGCTGTTTTATGTCGTCGCTGGCGGGCATCATTCTTTATGTGTGAGTAGAGGGAGTGGCTCAGTGGGTAGCACTCTCGTCTCTGAGTCAGAAGGTTGTGGGTTCAAGCCCCACTCCAGAGACTTGAACATAAAGAACTAGGCTGACACTCCAGTGCAGTGCTGAGGGAGTGCTGCACGGTTGGAGGTTACGACTTTCGGTTGAGATGTTAAACCAAGACCCTGCCTGCTCTCTCCGGTGGACGCACAAGATCCCATGGCACTATTTAGAAGAAGAGCAGGGGAGTTATTTCTGGTGCCCCACCCAATATTTATCCTTCAAATAACATCACCAAAACAGATTATCTGGTCATTGTCACATTGCTGTTTGTGGGAGCTTGCTTGTGTGCAAATTGGCTGCCCGGTTTCCTACATTAACAAAAGTGACTGCGCTCCAAAAAGTACTTCATTGGCTGTAACATCCTATGGGGCATCTGATGGTCGTGAAAGGTGCTATATAAATGCAAGTCTTTCTTTTTTCTTTTATTAGCAGACAATTCACTCATGAGCAGCATCACCAGGCTTCAATTCCTACTCGCTGAATATTTCTTGACCTGTTTTATGGAGCATTTAACAGATTTACATTTATATACAGCCTCTTGTACTTTTTTCACTTCCTTCACCACACCATTGGCCGATGTGCCTTCAGCTGTCAAGGCCCAAAGCTTTGGAAATCCACTCCACCCGCCCCCCCCCACCAGACCTCACCGCCTCTCCACCTCAGAGCACCTTTAACATATTAAAACGCCTCAAGGTGCTTCATTGGCTGTAAAGCGCTTTGAGACGTCCGGTGGTCGTGAAAGCTCTATATGAATCCAAGTCTTTCTTTGCTTTCGGCTTCACTGAATGAACACTGAGCCAAAGAAGGAGACATTAAGAGACAAAATGCTTGGTCAAAGGGGTAGGTTTTAAGGAGCGTCTTAAAGGAGGAGCGAGAGGTTTAGCGAGGGGATCCCAGAGCTTGGGGTTTAGTCGGCTGAAGGCACGGTGGGGCGCAGGAAGTTGGAGCTGCACAAGGGGCCAGAATTGGAGGAGTGCAGAGATCTCGGAAGGTTGTAGGTTAGTCTGGAGAAGGTTGCAGAGATAGAGAGGGACGAGTTAAATCTCACAGTTGTTGTTTTCATTGAAGAAGAAGATAAAAAAAAAGTCTTTGACAAATCTGATTGTTTTTCTGCCGACATTAACACTTTTGCACATCCTAGGTGGGCTGAATCTACGGTGACCCAATTTGCCAGGAAGCCCTACCTACACTCTGTTACTGTTGGAGTGCCAGAGCTGATCTGCCTCTCATTGAACCAAGCTAGAGGGAAGTTGGCCGCACACTGAATACTTGGGCGCACCCTGCGTTGAAAATACGGTTCTTTGGGGAGGGGGGAGAGAATGGCAAGGAAATCACTTTTTAAATCACAGCGATCTCAAAGCATTGGGTAAGTGAGATTAAAAAACATAATTCATTAATTTCAACAAAGCATTTATTTTTATTTAAGAAGAGCTGGAGGTCAGCGTCTGTACGATGACATTTGGTACTAATCTGATTGCATTTGATCCAGGCAATGATTTCATGCTGTTTCATTGGCCTTTGGGGCAATACAGTGTTGAAAATCAGCGTTGAGACTAGAGGTGACCTTGTCTTCACCTGGGGCACGGCATTGGCATAATCAGAGCCGCCCTGTTTGCACTAGGTGCCCAGGTGAGCACTATTGCGTTCACTTTGGCCACTGCACGGGCACAATCTGAGCTGGCATCTCGCCACCCCCTACCCGGTTGGACAAAGTGATGATGTTGTCAGCAGTCTGGGCACTGCCACTTCATTGGCCAAAGGTGCACCCCATGCCACCCCCAATATGAAGGAGCAGGGCGAAGGATGAGGAGGGGGTACGGGGTTGGTGGGGTTGGGGGGAGGGCGATAGCCTGAGAGAGGAGGGAGCAAGAAAAGAAGTCCTCGGTCGGGAATTTGAGGAACCACACGGGCTGGCACGATAACGACAATGTTGCTCTACGCAGCTGGTTGTGTAAAACAAAACAGCAGTTGTTGCTAAAAGTCACTCACTGATTAAAAAAAGACTCCAGTGAGATGCTTAAAGCTACTGAGTTTGCCACGGATGTAATCTTTGGGTTTGAACTGGTTTCAGTGAAATATGTGTGAAACTTATGCTTGGATCCAGTTTTTTCACGTTAGCCGAACTTGACTGAGACTATAACTATGTCGATGACACTTGCCTCATCGTTGCTGGGTCAAAGTCCTGGAACTCCCTCCCCAATAGCACTGTGGGAGTAACTTCACCACACGGACTGCAGTGGTTCAAGAAGGTGGCTCAAGGGCAATTAGAGATGGGCAATAAATGCCGTCCTTGCCAGTGTACAGGGGCAGGGAGGTGTTACTACAGTTGTACAGGGCCTTGGTGAGGCCACACCTGGAGTATTGTGTACAGTTTTGGTCTCCTAACTTGAGGAAGGACATTCTTGCTATTGAGGGAGTGCAGCGAAGGTTCACCAGACTGATTCCCAGGGATGGCAGGACTGACACATCAAGAAAGACTGGATCAACTGGGCTTGTATTCACTGGAGTTCAGAAGAATGAGAGGGGATTGCATAGAAACGTTTAAAATTCTGACGGGTTTAGACAGGTTAGATGCAGGAAGAATGTTCCCAATGTTGGGGAAGTCCAGAACCAGGGGTCACAGTCTAAGGATAAGGGGTAAGCCATTTAGGACTGAGATGAGGAAAAACTTCTTCACGCAGAGAGTGATGAGCCTGTGGAATTCTCTACCACAGAAAGTTGTTGAGGCCAATTCACTAAATATATTCAAAAAGGAGTTAGATGTAGTCCTTATTACTCGGGGGATCAAGGGCTATGGCGAGAAAGCAGGAATGGGGTACTGAAGTTGCATGTTCAGCCATGAACTCATTGAATAGCGGTGCAGGCTCAAAGGGCTGAATGGCCTACTCCTGCACCTATTTTCTATGTTTCTATGTTTCTATGTTTCTATGTGATGCCCATAATCCTAAGAAAGAATGTTTCGAAAAGCAATTTTTTTAGTACGTGAACTGTTAACTTTTTGAGTGCATTTTTGAGTTACGACAGTGACTACGTTCCAAAAGTACTTCATTGGCTGTAAAGCGCTTTGAGACGTCCAGTGGTCGTGAAAGGCGCTATATAAATGCAAGTCTTTCTTTAAGTCTTTCTTTGCATGATTTACAAATGTAGATTTTTGCTTTATGTAAGACCTGGGGTAAGAAAAAAAGGTGTGTGGGTTCCTGCAATTAGCCTTAGCACCTGGGGCAGGGAGAGGTACAAAGGAAAATCAGCCAGCTTTGCCACCCTTGCATACCATTCGATGACTTCTGCTAATGTTCATGAGGCGGTAGGATCGGGCTCAGCTGTTTTATCTCCTCCATGGTCGGCAGGCATTCACCGTCAAGTCTCATCCATGAGGATGGCCAGCCAGGCAAGGTCCCAGATGGAGTGGTCCTCCCTCCATGAATCATTGTCTTCATGAAAGGAGGAGGGAAAGTTGGCGGGAAAAAGTCCTGACCATTCAAAAATATTTATTCTTGTGATTTGGGTGATGCAGGCAAGTCCCCATTTATTGCCCAACCCTAGATGCCCTGAGGAAATGGCGGGCAGCTGCCTTCTTGACTTCCGGTGACAGAGCTTTCCCAATGGTGCTGGCCATTTAAATGCCCCTTTGTATAAATTCTGGCAGAAAACAATTACAATAGGTTTATTATTCTGCTAACATTTCCAAAATGGAATGGGAAGTTCGTACTGTGTAATGTTTACTGCACTAAAGAAAGAACTTGCATTTATATAGCACCTTTCATAAACTCAGGACATCCAAAGCATTTTACAGCCAATGAAATTCTTTTTGAAGTGCATTCACTGTTGTAATGTAGGAAACACGGAAGCTAATTTGCACACAGCAAGCTCCCACAAACAGCAATGAGATAATGACCAGATAATCTGTTTTAGTGATGTTGATTGAGGGATAAATACTGGCCAGGAGATCGGGGATAACTCCCCTTCCTCTTCTTTGAAATATTGCCATGGGATCTTTTACGTCCAACTGAGAGGGCAGACAGGGCCTCGGTTTAACGTCTCATCCAAAAGACGGCACCTCAGCACTGCACTGGAGTGTCAGCCTAGATTTTTGTGCTCAAGTCTCTGGAGTGGGAGTATGTACCCACAACCTTCTGACTCAGAGGCGTGAATGCTACCCACTGAGCCACAGCTGACACTAAAGCCCGGATGACTAACTCTCCCACAGTCAGTGGGAGACTGTAATCTCACACCCTCATGTTTGAGAGTCACAACCTCCCACCTGTTTTGACTATGCTGGCAATTGTCTTATCTCACTGGAGAATAAGACATAACAAGAGCACGCTATGGGCAGGGTGGGGGGTGGGGGGGGAGGAGCTATCTCACCATCCATTGTAGTCCTCTCCGCAATCTAAGGGCATTCACTGAAGGGGATACATCAAATATTAAATGGTAAATGCCAGAATATTACTTCAATGGAAGCCAGAAGTAGAACTAAATGAAACGTTATTGAAAAGTAAATTTAAAGCGAATGCAACAAAGATTTTCTTTACTCAGAAAGATGAATGTTTGGAATAGTGTTCCGGAGAGAGCAGGAGGGACATGAGGGACATTCAACATGCAGCTGAATTCTGTAACAGGAGCCAAAAACAAAACAAAACAAAAACTGCAAATGCTGGAAATCTGAAATGAAAACAAAATTCTAGAAGTACACAGCAGATCAGTCAGTATCCGAACAGAGATGGGGCCGGAGTCCATCGCTGCACCATTGGTGGCCATGCCTTCAGCCAGAATTCGCTCTGGAATTCCCTCCCTAAACCTCTCCACCTCTCTAACTCTCTCGCCTCCTTAAAACCTACCTCCTTGACCAAACTTTTGGTCATCTAAAAAAATCTCGTTACATGGCTCGGTGACAAATTTTATTTGATAACGCTCCTTTGAAGTGCCTTAGGACATTTTACAATGTTAAAAGACGCTGTATAAATACAAGTTATCATCGTTAGTGTTTTGCGTGTAGACCTCGAAACAGGACAAAATGAAATGATCCCCAATTCTCTTTTCTGACTTGCTGTGTATTTCCGGCACATTCTGTTAGAATTCATTGCAATGAGCAAGTCAGGGGAGAGGGGGTGGGGGGCGGGGTGGGGGCGGTTAGACTTTGATGTGCCAAATGGTCCTTTCTCATCTTTTACTCTTCTTCCTGGGTCTCAGAGAGAGACCATCAACAGAGGTCTGATGTCTCATCCTGAAGAGCGAACTGCAGAGGGAGTCACCTCCTAGTGGTCCAAATTAAAAGCAGCATTGGGGGAGAAGAGGCCTGGGAACATGCCGACTGTGCTCCTTCAGGTCTGGGCTGCGGTGCAGGGCTGGCGGGGAGGGGGGGGGGGAGGTGGAAGGGGTGGGGGGGATAATGGGAGAAGGGGAGGACTGGAGGAAGCGAAGTCTAGGCAGGGGGGAAATGTGAAAATCTGCTGTTACGATAACTTTACTAAAAAAAAAAGTCACTTTAAATTCAGCTTGGCAAACTTCCCAGTTCAGAACAGAAGAGGTTTCAGCGGGTTTGATGAAGGAGTTGCTTGGTTTGGTGTCTGCTATTGATTTCTGCAAAATAGAAGGGATTGGAACTGACCTTCTTTCAGGATTGGGTCTAGTACCTCCTAATAGCTACAAACAGGAGCTGGACTGGTCACTTCAAGCAAGCTACGCGGGGTTAAAATTACACTGCGTGATATTAGTAATATAAGAACATAAGAACATAAGAAATAGGAGCAGGAGTAGGTCATACGGCCCCTCGAGCCTGCTCCGCCATTTAATACGATCATGGCTGATCTGATCATGGACTCAGCTCCACTTCCCTGCCCGCTCCACATAACCCCTTAATCCCTTATTGGTTAAGAAATTGTCTATCTCTGTCTTAAATTTATTCAATGTCCCAGCTTCCACAGCTCTCTGAGGCAGAGAATTCCACAGATTTACAACCCTCTGAGAGAAGAAATTCCTTCTCATCTCTGTTTTAAATGGGCGGCTCCTTATTCTAAGATTATGCCCTCTAGTTCTAGTCTCCCCTATCAGTGGAAACATCCTCTCTGCATCCACCTTGTCAAACCTCCTCATAATCTTAAACATTTTGATAAGATCACCTCTCATATCATCATCATCATAGGCAGTCCTCGAACGAGGCTGACTTGCTTCCACATGAGTTCACAGATGTTTCAATGAAGGACCCGATGTTCCAGTTCTGAACTCCAATTGAGGGGGTGGAAGATGCCTGTGTGTGGATTTTTTTTAATGTGTGGTGCGCATCAGCCACCACACGGGCTTGACAGAGCTAAGTCTTTATCCAGTGACAAGGATTAACCAGGACGACTGGAGACCTGCTCTGCTGCAACGTGGCGGAGGTGTGGCAAATGAGGGTACGGGGCCCAGAAGAGGCGAAGGCCCAGAGGCAGCACGGGCCAGCCCACACTGCGATATGTGTGCGCACTAGTAATAATCACAATAATGAAACCCATCTGTTCACTGTCTCAGGGAAGAATTAACCAATTTAAAATATTGCTCCATTTTAAAACGTTTAATACTAATATCCGAGGTTGTGATTTCAGCTCTGTGGAGTCACTGATGAGCAAACATTACCAACCAGCAACACTCATTTGGCCACCCCTTGCATTAATTTGTCCAGTAACTACCCATGCCCAGTGTTTCTGTTCCTCGACATTAAACCTGAATTAATTTTATTTTTTAAATTTTACATCTGCGCAAGCAGCACATTTAGGTCCTGTTAGTTAAAGTTTAATTTCGCAATATAATAGGAGGCAGCCAAGGTGACATGGCAGGATGAGTCGTTCGCAGGAGAAGGGATGGAAGGAAGGAAGTCTTGCATTTTTATAGCATCATTCACGTTCTCAGGTCGTCCCAAAATGCTTTACAGCCAATTTGAAGTACTTTTGAAGTGTAGTCACTGTTATAATGTAGGAAACAGATGGGAACCTCACGATTACTTCCTGTGTCATGCGCCAGGCAGGTCAAGCCAGGTCAGATTGGATTCATCAATATTGAAGGTAAGAAATGCGACAGCCAATCTGCGCACAGCAAGGTCCCAGAAACAGCAATGAGACAATGACCAGATAATCTGTTTTAGTCAAATCAAAAGAGAAAATGCTGGAAGCACTCAGCAGGTCAGGCAGCATCTGTGGAGAGAGAAACAGAGTTAACGTTTCAGGTCGCGGACCTTTTGTCAAATCTGTTTAAGTCATTTTGCTTGTGGGATAAATATTGGCCAGGACACTTGGGGAGAACTGCCCTGCTCTTTTTCAAAATAGCGCAGTGGGGTCTTTTACATCCACCCGAGAGTCTTGCTTTAACATCTCACTTCCGACAGCGCAGTACTTTCCTCAGTACTATATTTTTGTGCTCAAATTTCTGGAATGGGACTTGAACCCACAGCCTCCTGACTCAGAAGCAAAAGTGCTACCCACTGAGCCACAGCTGCCACAGTTCATGTTGCAGGAGGTTGGTTTTGGCAGTCAGGCCCACAGACGTGACTAACTCTCTTTTAGTTTTGCTCTCAGCAGCTATCTGGCAATGTATACTTCAAACTCCAGTCCGAGTACCGAACACAGAACCAGGCCCTAATCATCAACAGGCCCAGTTTTACTCTGTGTGTTGCTTGCTGGGGATGATGGGTTATGCCAACACCTGCAGCAAGGGAATTTTATCTTGTCCCATCGCCAGTTTGTATTGCACTCAAAGAGCGCTGAGCAACTCACTGTGCAAAGGCAGTGTATGGCTGCAATGGAAGAAACTTACTGTTTCTTCAGTCAAGTGGTGCCTGGGTATTTATGAGCACATCTGAGGGGTGTGCGTTGGTGCTATTTATGTATAATATAAAGATACACATATTGATTTATTTTTGATACAAGTTTAGAAAGAAAAGAAGGAAGAAGATTGATTCAAGGTCAGGGGACTCTCTTCCCTGTGCATACTGGGTACAGGCAGTAGCTGTTACCTCAATGCCACCATCTCAAACATGATGGGACATGTGACTTAAAGCAAGAGCAAGCCACGTTCACACCTAATGGCCCGGCGCATCATAGAATCATAGGATTTTACAACATGGAGAGAGTCCATTCGGCCCACCATGCTTCTGCCAGCTCTCTGAAAGGGCTATTCACTTAGCTCCCTTCGGTAACAACTCTCTTCTGTGCCAGGTGCTGGTATTTTTTTGGTTTAAAAAGGGGGTCTTCCTGCCATTACCAAATTGGGCAGCTTTTCTCTGAGGCGGCTTGCATAAGGTCCGTGAGCTGGCAACCTGTGGCCATAGTACCTTGCCAAACACAAGATAAAAGCAGCTCACAGCAGGGGTGCCAAGTTGTGCTTTCGAACTTGTCTCACCCACATTGAAATTGGGCCCAGTGGTAAATAGCCTGGCTCCCCGCCTCCGCCCCCCTCCCCCCCGCCTCCCCCATGTACAGACACAGAGACTACACGCAGTACCCCACCCTACACAGACACAGAGACTACACACAGTACCCCACCCTACACAGACACAGAGACTACACACACTCCACCCCCCCCCACCCTACACAGACACAGAGACTACACACAGTACCCCACCCTACACAGACACAGACACTACACACACTCCCCCCTCCCCCCCCACCCTATACAGACACAGAGACTACACACACTCCACCCCCCCCCCCACCCTACACAGACACAGAGACTACACGCAGTACCCCACCCTACACAGACACAGACACTACACACACTCCCCCCTCCCCCCCCACCCTACACAGACACAGAGACTACACACACTCCCCCCTCCCCACCCTACACAGACACAGAGACTACACACAGTACCCCACCCTACACGGACACAGAGACTACACACACTCCCCCCTCCCCACCCTACACAGACACAGAGACTACACACAGTACCCCACCCTACACAGACTCAGACGCTACACACACTCCACCCCCCCACCCTACACAGACACAGAGACTACACGCAGTACCCCACCCTACATAGACACAGAGACTACACACACTCCACCCCCCCCACCCTACACAGACACAGAGACTACACACAGTACCCCACCCTACACAGACACAAAGACTATACACACTCCACCCCCCCACCCTACACAGACACAGAGACTACACACACTCCACTCCCCCCCACCCTACACAGACACAGAGACTACACACACTCCACCCCCCCCACCCTACACAGACACAGAGACTACACACACTCCCCCCTCCCCACCCTACACAGACACAGAGACTACACACAGTACCCCACCCTACACAGACACATAAATTACACACACTCCACCCCCCGCCACCCCCACCCTACATAGACACAGAGACGTTACCATTCCATTTACATAAGAACATAAGAACTTAAGAATTAGGCCATGCACGCGTTGAGCCCGCTCCGCATTCAATAAGATCATGGCTGATCATTGACCTCAACTCCACTTTTCCGCCCGATCTCCCTATCCCTTGATTCCCCGAGAGTCCAAAAATCTAACGATCTCAGCCTTGAATATATTCAACAACTGAGCATCCACAGCCCTCCGGTAGAGAGAATTCCAAAGATTCACAACCCTCTGAGTGAAGAAATTCTTCCTCATCTCAGCGATAAATGGCCGACCCCTTATCCTGAAACTATGTCCCCTAGTTCTAGACTTTCCACCTGCTCCATTGTGTATCTCGTGCACTCACTCACTCACAATCACCCGTTCACACTTACTCTCCCCGCCCTTTCGCCTGCTCGAGTAATTGAAGCAGGCCCACCTTCTATAAAAGAAGAGAAACGTCCTAAGTATAACGCCCCAACATTGGAAATAAACCCTTCAGATATTGTAAATTTAAACAAACTAAAATAGTTCTTCTGTGTCCCATCGACCTGGAGCATTGATGCATTAAATGCGTGGCATATGGTTGGGCCGGGGGTGGGGTGGGAGTGGGAGGATGTGGTTTTGTGTTCTCCGCTCAGTGAGTGCCTGATCTCAGTCAGGTTGTCAGGGGAAGGAGAACCATCCATTGTGAGTGTCATAGGATCATAGAAATTTACAGCACAGAAGGAGGCCATTTTGGCCCCATCATGACCAACAAAGAGCTATCCAGCCTAATCCCACTTTTGAGCTCTTGGTCCGTAACCTTGTAGGTTATGGCACTTCAAGTGCATATCCAAGTAGTTTTTAAAAGTGGTGAGGGTTTCTGCCGCTACCACTCTTTCAGGCAGCGAGTTCCAGACCATCGCCTCCCACCCCCCAACACCCTCTGGGTGAAAATATTCCCCCTCAAATCCTCTCTAAACCTCCTTCCAATTACTTTAAATCTATGCCCCATGGTTGTTGACCCCTAGGCTAAGGGAAATAGGTCCTTTCGATCCACTCTATCTCGGCCCCTCATAATTTTATACACCTCAATAAGATCCCCCCTCAGCATTCTCTGTTCCAAAGAAAACAACCCCAGCCTATCCAATCTTTCCTCATAGCTAAAATTCTCCAGTCCAATCTCTGTACCCTCTCCAGTGCAATCAGTGTCTCCGCAACACTTCCCCGCACCTGGTTATAAAGCAGCAATGGGGTCTCTGAAGCTTCGGGCTCAATTTTTCCCAATGCTGTATTGTAAGAGTTACGCCCGTTTTTCTTGGCCCCGACTACTCCAAAAAAAAAACATGCAATTTTCCTCGTTTTATTTTTTGAAATTGGTGCCGCGCAGCCTGTCCTTTAGCTTCGGGGGGTGGGAGCCGAATGTCTTCGCCGAAAAAACTTTTTTGACGTGATTGCTATGGGCGCGCATGCCCAATACAGCTCCCGGTCTGCATTCGGCCATTTTTAAAGAGCGAGTTGTGTGTGAGAACTTTAATTCTCAGTGGAAAAATTGGAGCTGCAATACAATATGCAACGCGGCTCAAGGACCAAGAATTTCTTACAGGACGAAGTGGAGGCACTAGTTGCTGTGATTGAGGCCAGATGGCACGAGCTGGACACCAGCAGAGGTCACATAAAAGTTTCACCAAAAGAAATGAAGAAACGCTGGAACCAACTTGCAGAAGATTACTCTGCAATGGTGACCACCTCGAGGTCTGGAGGCCAGTGCAAAAAGTAGCAGGACCTTGGTCAAATAGTTTGTGTAAGTAATATTGTCATTTATTCAATGCAATTGCAATTGTAAATGTGACCATCTGTATATGTCCCACCCAGCAGAAAGACACCCTCCCTAAAATGTTGTATTTTCATCTTTGCAGAGGAAGGTGGTACACAACAAAAGGGAAAGAACTCGAACAGGAGAAGGCCCGGCAAATCTGCAGCCAATGACGCCCTTGGAAGAGAGGATCGCTGCTTTGATGGGTCCTGCCTGGAGAAAAGCAATCACCACTGCACAAGCTGGGCCCACACTCAAGGGAGAGGGTATGTCCTGCAAATTCCACAGTCTGGGTTTGCTAAATGTTAAGTACTCCGCAGGCCAGCCATGCTTTGGTTCATGGGGAGGTCTCTGTCAGCTACGCTTCAGTTGATGCAATGTGCTATCATTCATCGTGGTCCTTCAAATCAGCCTGCTGCCTGCGCTGTGTGAGCCTACTCATGCCACCCACCCTTCCCCCTCCTCTGCTGCTAGCCACTTGTCTGTTCTGTTATATTCTGCAGAACTTGAGGCCAACCCTGACAAGGCTGAAGCCGATGCAGAAGATTCAGACGCAGACGAGCCAGAAGAGGAGAACATCTTCCAATCCCACCTTCCAGACCAAGAGCATGGAGGTGAGGAGGAGGGTGAGGGTGAGGGGCAGGGGGAGGGCATGGATGAAGCCCCCACTGTTGTACTCACTCTGCAGGAGGTGCGGGTGCCGTCCATCGAGGTGCCAACCCCTTTCCTGAGTGGTGCGACTATTGGGACATTCCATGGTTTCCCACGGTCCGAGGCTGCGAGTCCCAGTGGGATGCAGCGAGCCACACCCAGGGTGAAAAGGGGAAGGAGAGCTCAACAGTGCTCTCCTGAGCTGCAGAATCTAACAGATGTGGTTCAGATGATGGCAATGAGTGCGGAGAGAATTGACCTTACACGATTGCTCCTGGACACCATCAGTGGGGTGGGTGATGAGGTATCGAGACTGTCGGAGAAGTAACAATGCTCTCATGAGAAACGGGAACACTGTCCGGGCGCATGAGGGAGGGAATGTCGCAGGTAGCTGTTACACTGTCAGAGCACATGAGGGAGGGAATGTCAGAGTTAGCTGCTGCAATAGGGGAACACGCCCAGACCCCGCGGCCATTGACAGAACCAACTGCCACTCCCACTCCAATCCCCAGACCAGCCTCTGAAGAGGCCCAAGCCGGGCCCTCCACATTACCACCTGCCCCCCGCTCTCCCCCACCACCATCAACAGGTGCACAGTAGCCGAGATGTTTGAAAGAATAAGCTTGGTACCAACCTGAGAAACCTTGCGCCACCGCCTGCGGGCAGGAGTGAAGTCAACAAGACCAAGCGCAGCGGGCGGTCTTAGAATAAGGTGGAGGAGAGATGGGTGCAGCCTTTCTTTGCTGCTGTTGTTATTGTTATTATTATTGTTGTTACTGTTGTTCCTGTTCTCAAATTAAAAGGTTTTTGTAAGTTATGTAAATTTACAAGTTTAAAAGATTGTAAATGATCTTAAAGTTTTTAAGTGGTCTTAGAGTTTGTAAGTGATCTTAATGTTTGTAAGTGATCTTAACTGAAAACTTTAAAGTTTGATACAAGAATATTTTTATTAAAGTTAAATTAAGTACAAACAAATGTTGAACTTTTGAATAAAATATATTTTAAATTATAACTGAATCATTTCCATTATTTGCTCCATTATTAACACAACTTTTTGAAGTAAAGAAGAATCATTTCCATTATTTGTTCCATTAACACAACACAACATTATAGATCAGGTCCAAACAGTAAAGATGGTCCATTTGGAATAGTTGCCGCTGAGCCTTCAGGCAGCAAAGCGTTCACGGATGAGCTGCTGGCGCAAGGCCCGAGCAATTGTTAAAGGGGCACGACGGCCCGTCCTCCTCCGCCGTCATGCTCTGGGTTCAGGTAGTTGCATGGTTTCCTCGTCCTCGTCCTCCTCCTCCTCCACCTTGACATCTGCATCTTCCTTTTCATCATCAGCCACTATCACCACAGGTGGGTCTTCTACTACTAGCTGCTGCTGCCTCATGATGACTAAGTTATGCAGCATGCAGCACACAACAGTGAACTGACCGACAATCTTAGGGAAGTATTGCAAGTAGCCTCTGGATTGGTCCAGGCACCGGAAACGCTGTTTCAAGATGCCAATTGTCCTCTCTATTATGTTGCGTGTCGCAATGAGCGACATGTTGTATTCTCGGTCAGCTTCTGTCCGGGTTATGCGTAGGAGCATCATGAGCCAGGTGGCGAGGCCGTACCCTTTGTCTCCCAGCAGCCAGCTCTGCCCTTCTGGCTGCTGCTGAAACATGGCAGATATAACGCTGTCGCGTAGTATGAATGTATCTTGGGTGCTCCCAGGGTCTCTCACATCAACTGACATGATGTGATGCATGTCATCACACACGAACTGTACATTAATGGAGTGGAAGCCTTTTCTGTTCCTGTACATCTCGGAATCCTCCAAAGGTGCTCGCAAGGCGATGTGGGTACAATCAATGCAGCCCTGTACCTTTGGGGAGCCAGCAATCCTGGAGAAGCCCACAGCCCTTTCACGCATTGCCTGGGCGGTCATAGGGAACTTTATGTAGTCATTCCTCTGCCGAATGTGTTGCATGTTGATAAATGGTGCACACATCCCCAGTTGTGGCCTGGAGTGATCCAGATGCATAGAATGAAAGTGCAGCTGTAACCTTCACTTCAACTGACAAAGCAATCCTCCTGACGTTTCTAGGTTGCAGGTCTACTTTTACTAACTCACAGATCTCCGTTACAACTTCTTTGCAGAGGTTTTTTGGGAGTGGTCATGTACGCCGTCCTAGGAGAAATGTAACTTGGCCAAACTTGCATAAATGTGAAAAACTGGCGCAGACATCGGGTTACGCAAAAAAAACGAACCCATAAAAAAATTGTAACTAACTCAGTTACGCTGGCGCAGTTTTGGGGAAACTTGGATATTTAAATTTAGGCCCAAAAAAGTAGTGTGCGCCAAAAATACGACGCAGATAACTGGGGAAAATTGAGCCTATAGTCAGTGTCATTGCCCTCAGCCAGGTTCTGGAGTGTGAGGTTGGAGTGAAAATAGTGCAATGGGAAGGGGGAGGGAGGAATAAAAATACTATTAAGCGAGGCAGAAATATGTAAATTTTCCTAACGTGACAATCAGCGGGTAGCAGTACAACATGACATAAATAATAACAGGGTCTAATATTAGCTGTGAACCGGTAAATTGTGTAATCTAGACATGAAAACTACTCATGTAACAGGAAATTATAGGGTCAGGAAATTTATATATTTGTGACATTTAAATGTACGTATTGTAACAAATATGCAATCAGCCGCTACGAACACTTGCTAGCCCTGGGGCCATGTTCTGTAAGCATTTAAAGCACGTTATTGTGTGTTAACGGGTTGGGGATGGGACTTAATTAGTGCTGCATTTTCCCAAGTGACTTCTAGAATATTTCCCTGGCACATTAATATATATAAATGTATAGGGTTCCCGTTACCTCTCTCCATTCATTTTCCCGCTGAACTGCATGCATATACACAATCCCTGAAGAGATTTTGTTAGAAATTCTGTGCTTTTTTCCCTCAGCAATGTTTATATATTTTTTTAAAAGACGAACATTTTACGAACATACGAGCAATGACGGAAAAGCCCCCCTGGTCCATCCAGCCTGTCCCACGCAATTGTGATACCATGTGTATCACAGTACATAAATTCCCTACCCCACCTGAAAGTATGTGATCTCCTGGGAAGGCGAAAAACCAGATAAAATCCCAGGCCAATCTCGGGGGGAAAAAATCTGGGAAATTCCTCTCCAGCCCTCTTAGGTGATCGAAACTAGTCCAGATCACTCTCGCCCTGAATTCCCTGCAGTACCTACCTTTTTGTAAGAGGTGATCTCCGCCCCAGACAGAAACAGGTTCAACTCTCGCTTGAAGGAATTCAGCGAATCAGCATTCACCGTCGGCGGTCTGCTCTTCTCTGGGAAAAAACAACCTCCTGACAGCTAACCTCGATATGGCCTTACACAACTTAAAATTGGGACAACAGGTCTTCCCTAAACCCTGGTCCTCCTTAGTGTCAGTTATGGCTCAATGGATAGCACTTTCGCCTCTGAGTCAGAAGGTTGTGGGTTCAAAGTTCCACTCCAGGGACTTGAGCACAAAAGAATTCTCGGCTGACACTCCAGTGCAGTGCTGAAGGAGTGCTGAGCTGTCGGAGGTGCCGTCTTTCGGGTGAGACGTTAAACCAAGGCCCCGTCTGCCCTTTCAGGTGAACATAAAAGATCCCATGGCACTATTTCGAAGAAGAGCAGGGGGAGTTATCCCCGGTGTTCTGGCCAATATTTATCCCTCAATCAATATAACAAAAAAATCAGATGATCTGGTCATTATCACATTGCTGTATGTGGGAGCTTGCTGTGCGCAAATTGGCTGCTGCATTTCCCACATTACAACAGTGACTACACTCCTAAAGTACTTCATTGGCTGTAAAGTGTTTTGAGATGTCTGTTGATTGTGAAAGGCGCTATATAAATGCAAGTCTTTCTTTTCTCTTCAACCATGCTGGAAATACACAACAACTCTGCTCCTCTCCCAGCCCCACCCCTTCATTTTGATCAGCCTTATAAAGGGGTTCCTTTCTCAGCATGCTTCATGTTCTGCTGAAATGTCTGCACCCAAAATGTGAACCTATCTTTTCTCTATTTCGTTACTGATGGGCCTGCTCGGCATTGCCAGTATCTTCCACATGAATGCACTCGGGGATAAACTGCTTTCCTGTCCTTGGAGAGACTACAAATAGACATGAAATACAGCTCAGACGCGAGATTTCACGTTGTGTCACCGTTGATATAAATAACTGTGGGGAATATAATTTCAGTATTATAATAATACTCTTACTTGTGTAGTAATACTTATTTCATGATGTTCCCCTCCTCTTCATAAAACAGGCAGCGCATAATTCCCTTCACTTTATGGAACTCGTTTTATAAAATGAATATTGAAAAACTTTTTCAGAGGCCTCGAGCAGTGCACAGGAGCACGCTAACCAAGAGGTGCTCTCTCAGAGTGACAATCACAAGGAGCTCCTAGCTCCTCTGCTGACAGTGTTAAGTGCGTTTTGACAAGATGTCAATGACATTACTCTGTACACTTAACTGAAGCACGCACTCATTCTAAATATGCTAGGCAGGGACAGGCTGTAGGGGAACGCATCAGAACTCATCTTCGATTCAAGGCCAAAGTCAGAAAGTTATGCTAAACCTAAATAAGACATTAACTCGGCCTCAGCTGGAGTATTGGGTTCAATTCTGGGCACCACATTCTGCGAAGGATGTGAAGGCTTAGTAGAGAAAGAAAGAAAGACTTGCATTTATTTAGAGCCTTTAATGACCACCAGACGTCTCAAAGCGTTTACAGCCAATGAAGTACTTCTTGGAGTGTAGTCACTGCTGTAATGTAGGATACGCGACAGCCAATTTGCGCACAGCAAACTCCCACAAACAGCAATGTGATAATGACCAAATAATCTGTTTTTGCTATGTTGATTGAGGGATAAATATTGGCCAGGACACCGGGGTTAACTCTTCGAAATAGTGCCTTGGGATCTTTTACATCCACTTGAGAGAGCAACGGGGCCTTGGTTTAACATCTCATCTGAAAGCCGGCAGCTCCCACAGTGTAGCACTCCCTCAGCACTGCACTGGAGTGTCAGCCTGCAGTTACGTAGGGTACAGAAGAGATTGACCAGAACGTTTCCAGAGATGAGGATTACAGTTATATTGATAGACTGGAGAAGCTGGAGTAGTTCTCCTTAAAACAGAAGGCGATGAGGAGATTTGATGGAGGTGTTTAAAATTGTGAATTGTTTCGCTAAAGTAAATCAAGAGAAACTGTTTCCAGTGACCGAAGGTTCCAAAGAACCAGAGGCAACATGAAGAAAAACTTATTTACGCACTCAATGAGTGGTTCGGCTTTGGAATCTGCTGCGTGATAGGGTGGTGGAAACAGATTCAATAGTAGCTTCAAAAGGGAATTGGATGAAAATTTTGCACGGATATTGCAGAATGGGCCGGGGAGTGGAACTAACTGGAATGCTCTTCGAAAGAGACGGCTCAGACTCAATGGGCCGAATGGTCTCCTTCTGTGCTGTACTATTCTATGATTCTATGATTCCATAATATTTTGTACAGAATCATGTGCCAACTTGGCTCAGTTGGTGGTAACTTGCCTCTGAGTCAGAAGGTTCAATCCAGGCATTTAAGCTAGGCTGACACTTAATTGACGCAGGGAGGGAGTGCTACACTGTTGGAGGTGCCGTCTTTTGGATGAGATGCTAAACTGAAGTCCCATCTGCTTTTTCACGAGAACATAACAGATCCCATGGCACTATTGTCAAGATGAGCAAGGGGATCCCCCTGGTCGATATTCCTTCCTCAACCAACACCAACAAAAGATACCTTTGGTCATTCATCTCACTTGCAGTTTTTGTGGCCTTGCCGTGTACAAAACAGCCGCTGTGTTTGCCTCGAAAACAATGGTAACTGCATTTCAAAAGTAATTCGGTGGATGTGAAGCACTTTGGAATGTCCTGAAGATGTGACAAGGCCCTATTTCTTTCTTTGCACTGAAGCCTGGTTACTATGGTAACTGTTGCATGCATGGGTTTTACAACAGTCGCTCACATAAGTTACACTCCATATCCACAGGCTGTGCAAACCCGTGTGAAGGTGTGGCTTACAGAGATCCATCATTGGACAAATTCTTGGTGCTCTATTAAGTCTTTAGTGCCCAGTTCCCTCAATGCTTTACAATAAAAGTTTTTATCCTCATCTATCAATCCCTTTAGGTTCTTGATGGAAAGTTATTTAATGTAATATAATATAATATAATACAATATAAAATATTGCCTAAATTTGTTAGCCACCCAAACCGGGTGCGAATTCGATGGCGCCCCACAACGGGACGTTTCCCCTGACTGGGGAGTCTAGAACCAGGGGTCACAGTCTCAAAATAAGGGGTCGGCCATTGAGGACTGAGATGAGGAGAAATTTCTTCACTTGAATCTTTGGAATTCTCTACCCCAGAGGGCTGTGGAGGCTCAGTCATTGAGTATATTCAAGACAGAGATCGTTAGAGTTTTGGATATTAAGGGAATCAAGGGATATGAGGATAGGGCGGCCAAGTGGATTTGAGGTAGAAGATCAGCCGTGACCTCATTGAATGGCGGAGCAGGCTCGAGGGGCCGAATGGCCTACTCCTGCTCCGAATTCTTATGTTCTTATGTAACGGAGAGGCCCGAGCACCAAACTAATTCTGGCATAATTCCAGCGAGCTGCGGGCACCAATTTCAGTCAGCACCGCGGCGCACGGGGAAGGCAATCAGGACGGGAAGTCGAGGCAGGCTGGCAATGGCCCGCAGTTTTGTGGAGCCAAGGTGAGATCCCCTCCCCCCCCCCCCCCCCCCACAACTCCACAAAAGATTGATATTTTGCCTTGTGTTGGGAGTTTTTTACTGGGTGGGCTCCTGCGGCCCTGTTAAGGGCCGCTGGTTGGGCAGCTTACAGCCCTGTCTGTAGTAGGTGTAGCTTGTGTATTGCCAGCTCCAATTCATCCAAATGAATTTTGGAGTTTGGGCCACCTAAAAAAAAAAAGGCCCCACCTTGGCAGTGACTTGAACGCCCGTGAAATCGGCCATAGGCCTCCGCAACGATATTGAATTTAGGCCCTAGGGTTGCCATGGTGAAGTGCCTGTGCTGCGTCATATCGTGAGAGTGCTGCATTGACGCAACCAATGAAAACGTAGCACCTGTCACAGGGTGAACTTTACCCGGCAACCAACCCAGTGATATGGCAGCAGCGCTTTGCAAAAAAAAAAGCTACCTCCTTTCTGCCACCCCCCACCCCCTTCCCCCAGGAACGGAGGCTGCTCACAACACAGCCCAGTTCAACTGAGGCCCATCGCACCCCTTCACCCGGGCTGCTCATCGCATACACCTACACACACGTGCAGTCACCACACGTCAGGTTGCAGATAAACAAGGTGAGAAGCTGGGACGCCAAACCCTGAGTTGCATTGTCACAGCAGCTACACAACAGCATGTTTAGAAAGGGCACAGGGTGAGTGTGGCACTCCTGACACCATTGATTTACCCGCTGCCTGCAGTTAGAAACGACACAGAGCCAGACAATAAAAATATCTGCAGCAATTATAGTATTGTCTGTGCACAGTGTGTGACCTGGTGCCCGCAGAGAACTTGTTTGTTGCTTCCTTTCAGTACATGCTTCAAGCTAATTGAAAGTGCAGCGTGGGAACTGGTGCAGGAGATTCTCTACTTTTGCCTGTTTCTGACACTTGCACCCAAGTAAACACCCGCACGCGTGGACATAGGCTTGTACACACGCACACATATAGTGCACACATACACTCATGTACACATATAGTGCATACATACACGCGCGTACACACATACACGGGCGTACACATATAGTGCACACATACATGCGCGCACACATATAGTGCACAGATACACTCGTGTACACATATAGTGCACACATACACTCGCGTACACATATAGTGCATACATACACATGCGCGCACATATAGTGCATACATACACGTGCGTACACATATAGTGCACACATACGTGCGCATACACATATAGTGCATACATACTCACACGCACACATATAGTGCACACATACATGTGCGTACACATATAGTGCACACAGACACGCGCGCACACATATAATGCACACATACACACACACACACAGCACACACACATACAGCACACACATATATAGCGTGCACACATATGCAGCGCACACACACACATACAGCACACATACACCCACACACAGCGCACACACATACATCACACATATGCAGCATACAAACACACACACAGTGCACGTACACACACAGCGCCCACATACAGCGCCCACATCCAGCACCCATGCACATCGCCCACATACACGCCCACACAAACCAGGTTCATTTGAACCAGCAATGCTGGTCTTCGAGGGGAAAATCTAATGCTAGAGGAAATTATATCGGAAGGTCCCAATCAGGAATGCTGTTTGCTAATATTAAAGAAATGAGCAGAGTGCAATTAAACCCACTTTTCTTGCAAACATTTCGGAAAATATAACCCAAGATGATGGTGGGGCTGCTGCACAGTCCAGCAATGTCTGCATTGATTCCTGTGCATTTAAATAGCTTTGTGATTTGCCTGACTCTTCTGATTGTAAATCTCTCTCCTAACGTTTCTTCCACGAGACGAAGAGACAAGGGATGGGGGCTTTTTATCCACTCCTGCCCTCACTGTCAAAGTGAGCGGGCAGAAAATGGCGGTGCTGGCAAAGGACAGACGCTGAAAGCCCCACTGGCACTCGGTGGTAATATTTGAGGCCCCTGTTTATTTGTTGAAGTAAAAGTCATTTTAGCATTGATTCGTAGCCGCACTGGGTGGAGAGCGAATTAACAATTGAGTTTTAGCGTTTGGGCCTGTTCTGGGAATGCAGCCCTTTATGAGATAATAATGGTCAGCCGATAAAGATCAATAACTCAATACTAATAACCATTCCAACATTATCACAGCTCTCGTTCGCAACCTCCACCAGTTCGTATCGTAAAAGGCACTGGCATTTTGAGGTCGGATTGAGCTGTTTCAATGCAGCTCTGGTCCTGATCTGTAAACCTGCCCTGTGGTCATGAACATATGCAGCCTGCTGCGAACATACATTGGAATCACAGAATAGGACAGCACTGAAGAAGGCCATTCGGCCCATCGAGTCTGCACCGGCTTTTTCGAAGAGAAATGTTTTCCTTCAAGTATTTATCAAATTCCCTTCTGTAAGCTACTATTGAATCTGTTTCTACCAGCCTATCAGGCAGTTCATTCTAAATTTGAACCACTCATTGTGTTAAAAGGTTTTTCCTCATGTCACTTCTGGATCTTGGACAGGTTAGATGCAGGAAGAATGTTCCCGATGTTGGGGAAGTCCAGAACCAGGGGTCACAGTCTAAGGATAAGGGGTAAGCCATTTAGGACCGAGATGAGGAGAAACTTCTTCACTCAGAGAGTTGTGAACCTGTGGAATTCTCTACCATAGAAAGTTGTTGAGGTCAGTTTGTTAGATATATTCAAAAGGGAGTTAGATGTGGCCCTTACAGCTAAAGGGATCAAAGGGTATGGAGAGAAAGCAGGAATGGGGTACTGAAGTTGCATGATCAGCCATGATCATGTTGAATGGTGGTGCAGGCTCGAAGGGCCGAATGGCCTGCTCCTGCACCTATTTTCTATGTTTGCCAATCACCTTAAATCTGCGCCCTCTGGTAATCGACCCTGCAGCCATTGGAAACAGCTTCTCTTTATTTACTCTATCTGAACATTTCATGATTTTAAACACGGGTTTTACGGAATCATTTCAGGAATCATTTGGGTGCTTTTGCTTTCAGTATGTCTTTGTTTCAAAATCATATTGTTCAGAATGAGCATTCCCCTCATACAGCACACATGTGTTGAACTGTCACGGTGAGGGAGGGACTCAATGATAGCTGTTGAGCAGACCACTGTCAGTCTGAGATACAGACCAAGATTGGAATAGAACTAACCCTCACCTCCTCCCGCTCCGTATCTCTGCTAAAATTCAGAATGGTCGTTATTTCAAGGTAGTTGAGTCCATTTTCTGACTGCATGTTGGCAGTGTGGAACCGTGGCCATTGGCAGATCAGATCGCAGTGCCTGCGCTGTACCAACTTGTGCTGGTGGTTTCGCAAATGAATCTACCGTCAGAGAACTAGCCCATTGTCTCATTGATAGGCTTATGAGACACTCAAGCTTTACCCCAGCTTAAGTAAAAAGGAAGACTTGCATTTATATAGCCCCTTTGATGTCCTCAGGGTGTCCCAAAGCAAAGAAAGAAAGATTTGGATTTATATAGCGCCTTTCATGGCCACTGGCAGTCTCAAAGCACTTTACAGCCAATGAAGTACTTTTGAAGTGTAGTCTGTTGTAATGTAGGAAATACGGCAGCTAATTTGCACACAGCAAGCTCCTACAAGCAGCAATTCGATAATGACCAGTTAATCTGTTTTTTTTTATTATGTTGATTGGGGATGAATATTGACCAGGACACCTGGAATAACTCTCCTGCTCTTCTTTGAAATAGTGCAATGGGATCTTTTACGTCCACCTGAGAGAGCAGACAGGGCCTCGGTTTAATGTCTCATCCGAAAGACAGCACCTCAGCACTCCACTGGAGTGTCAGTCTAGATTTTTTTGTGCTCAAGTCGCTGGAGCAGGACTTGAAACCACAATCTTCTGACTCAGAGGTGAGGGTGCTGCCCACTGAGCCACAGCTGACGCAGGAGCCCATCACAGCCAATGAAATATCATCAAAGTGTAGTCACCGTTGCACTAGAGGTAATGTATGTCGAACAATAATTTAAGGTCTCATTTGAAAGACGACAAGACAACAATCCCTCAGTACTGCACTAAAATGTCAGGCTAGATTAAGCGCTCAAGTCCATGTTGTGATTTCAACCCATGATCAACTCGATAAGGTGACTTTGTTAAATGATTATTGACCAGTGTGAAGGGCCTGGTCCCCTAATACTGCATACCAACTAAGGTTGAAAAGATTGCTTTGTAGTTACTCCTCGGTATGTGTTATTTTGTCTCTCTCATAGATGTGAGTTTATGGTGCACATGCTGAAAAAGAGCACCAATTTGGAGCAATGTTTTCCAATGAGATTTGATGGGAAAATTGAAAACTAAGCTTGAACTCGTGATCAATCTCATTGGCGTTAACTTTTTCCTTCTTCTCAGCCACATTGCAGCTTAAGTTGAGTATCCTTAAAGAGGCAGATTTTCACTTTGGGCAAGTGGTGGGAGAAGAACTCACACGGCCCACCTGAGGTCCTGCTAGGCCCCAGCCATTCTGAGGCTCGGGCCTGATTCGGTTACCGTCAGCAGGCTGCGGGCATCGGATGGGAGTAGGCACGGGGAATTGCACTGGCTCCTCTGTGGGGGGGGAATCGTGGGAGGGTGGGAGGTGGCATGGGTCGGCAGCAAGTTCCACACACATCAGTTAAAAAACCTACCTGGGCTGTTTTCTGAGCAGACTGCAGTGGTCCCGTTAAGGCTGGGCCACTCAACGCTTGGTGCCAATGGACGGATTGTACGCAGCACATACTTCACCCATTCATACTAAAAATTGCAATGGGTCTTACGTATATCATAGGGCCCTGATTAGCATATTACAAGTAGGTTCCCGCCTCGAAATGGCGGCTGCCTCTCACACCTATGTGAAGGTCCCAATGAAATTGGTGGGGGCGGGAAGAGGAATTTTGCCATCTTCACCTTACAGCCATCCCGGTCCCGCTGGGTGAAGGCCCCCCAGCCCAGGTAAGCCGCCCAGAAAACAGCTCAGGTAGGTTTTTTAACTGATGTGTGTGGAGCTTGCTGCCGACCCATGCCACCTCCCACCCTCCCACGATTCCCCCCCCACAGAGGAGCCAGCGCAATTCCCCGTGCCTACTCCCATCCGATGCTCGCAGCCTGCTGACGGTAACCGGATCAGGCCCGAGCCTCAGAATGGCTGGGGCCTAGCAGGACCTCAGGTGGGCCGTGTGAGTTCGCCTCCCACCACTTGCCCAAAGTGAAAATCTGCCTCTTTCAAGGCACTCAACTTAAGCTGCAATGTGGCTGAGAAGAAGGAAAAAGTTCACACCAATGAGATTGATCATGAGTTCAAAATTGCCCCCCCGCCGCAGATGTCTAATTAGGTTTCCTGCTGCAATATGTGGTTCATATGCCAGCCGTGGCTCAGTGGGTAGCACTCTTGTCCCTGAGTCAGAAGGCTGAGGGTTCAAGCCACTTTTCAGAGCCTAAAGCACATAATCCAGGCTGACACTCCAGTGCAGTACTGCACTGTCGGAGGTGCCATCTTTCTAATGAGACATTAAACCGAGGTCCCGTCTGTCCTCTCAGGTGGATGGAAAAGATCCTATTTCGAATAAGAGCAGGGGTCCCAGACAATATTTATCCCTTAACCAGAATCACAAAAACAGATTATCTGGTCATTATCACATTGCTGCTTGTGGGAGCTTGCTGTGTGTGTTTACTACATTTCAATAATGACTGCACTTCAAAAGTGCTTCATTGGATGTGAAGCGCTTTGGCACGCCTGGAGGTCATGAAATGCAAGTCTTTCTTTCTTTCGTAATGAATGCAACCATTTTATATCTCAGCAATGTAAAAGAGAGTTTTGCCGCACAGAATTGGCCAGCAAAGGGGAATAAGTCAAACAAGCAAAACGATTATCTCATCGTTGGTTTTACTTTTAGGAAGTGCTTTCAGTGCAGTATTGATTGCTCTTGAGGGCTATGATGCTAAACTGTCCACCACAAGGTTGTGAATTTCCTGAGAGCAAGTTGCAAAAAAATAAAGCGAACCTTCTAGAAACAACTTTGTTCACTTGAGAAGCGTACATTTAAGCACTCTTAGAAAATTGCAACCAATATTTATTTTATTGGATCTTTGACTGTAGTCGCTCATTGGCAGCATCAGAGGCAGTGCTGCCAAGTAGAAAACAATCTATATGCACAGGGTAGTGCATTATTTATGATGATTAGTGATCTTAGGGGGAAATTTGCCTTTCCCCATACCATTAAAAATGTTTTTTTTTTAAAGCTACATTGATATAGATTGCAGAAGATTTGCACTGAAATAGATGTTCCATGGGCCTCACAGCAACTTTAACCTCAGCTAAAAAAGATTGGCCTGAAAATTGTGGCCTTTCCAGGTGCGTACAATGTGCGCACACAGCCGAAGAGGCCTCGCAGACACTGGTTCTCGGCGCGCGATGCGCATGCGAAAAGAACCAGCATTTGCAAGCTGTGATCACACGCATCCCCGGGAAAAGGGCCTTCGAGGGGGGAGATTTGGGCTATTTGTCTAACTCCTGCCCAGCGAATGTCCTTCAAACTCTTACATAAGAACATAAGAACATAAGAATTAGGAACAGGAGTAGGCCATCTAGCCCCTCGAGCCTGCTCCGCCATTCAACAAGATCATGGCTGATCTGGCCGTGGACTCAGCTCCACTTACCCGCCCGCTCCCCGTAACCCTTAATTCCCTTATTGGTTAAAAATCTATCTATCTGTGATTTGAATACATTCAATGAGCTAGCCTCAACTGCTTCCTTGGGCAGAGAATTCCACAGATTCACAACCCTCTGGGAGAAGAAATTCCTTCTCAACTTGGTTTTAAATTGGCTCCCCCGTATTTTGAGGCTGTGCCCCCTAGTTCTAGTCTCCCCGACTAGTGGAAACAACCTCTCTGCCTCTATCTTGTCTATCCCTTTCATTATTTTAAATGTTTCTATAAGATCACCCCTCATCCTTCTGAACTCCAACGAGTAAAGACCCAGTCTACTCAATCTATCATCATAAGGTAACCCCCTCATCTCCGGAATCAGCCTAGTGAATCGTCTCTGTACCCCCTCCAAAGCTAGTATATCCTTCCTTAAGAAAGGTGACCAAAACTGCACGCAGTACTCCAGGTGCGGCCTCACCAATACCCTATACAGTTGCAGCAGGACCTCCCTGCTTTTGTACTCCATCCCTCTCGCAATGAAAAGCAGGCATATAGCTTACTCTTACCAGCGTAAGAGTTTTAAAAGATAGAAAATTTTAATTTCGTCACTAATTTTTATATTAAAAACCCTCTCCATTAAGGTATGTTCATTTTTAATCATATTAAAACATATTTAAAAAAAATGTCAACTCATTTGTTTTGTAAAACATTTAATTTCAATTAATTTTAATATGTGAGGTGTTTTTTTAACTTATTGTGTTGTGTTTCTGTGTTTTTGGGGGGTACTCTCATCGATAGTAATGGCAGCTCGTACGATCGGAGCTCCCATTATTATCAATGAGAATATTACATTGTGATTGGTGATCCAGGCCCACGTAATCCCAGGTTGCGCTTACGTTCCTGGGATGTGTGAGCCCATACGCTGGGCTGTGAATGGAGGCCTCGGACTGTATGCATTTGGGACCACCAGGTATTTTCGGGAAAAAAAATTTGGAGGTGTCTGCCCCCAGGAAGCCTCCAACCGCAATTTTCAAGCCATTATCTGGTCATTATTACATTGCTGCTTGTGGGACCAAATTGGCTGCTGCCTTTCCTACATTGCAACAGTGGCGGCACTTCAAAAGTATTTAATTGGCTGTGAGCTGCTTTGGGATGTCCTGAGACATGAAAGGTGCTGCAGCGACGAAAGTTGCTCCTGACTTAAGAATTCAACATTGTTACTGAACCACGCAGATCAGGAAAAGTCCCAGCTTAAGTCCCTGTTCCGTGCTGAGGTACCTGATCTCAGCTAGGGTCAGCAGGCAGAGTGCTATAACTAGCCACATCTCAAGTCGCTGTAGATATATATCACCAACGATGTCTTCGCAAGATCCTACAAATCCCCTAGGAGGACAGACGCACCAACATCAGCGTCCTCGTCCAGACTAACATCCCCAGTATTGAAGCACTGACCACACTTGAACAGCTCCGCTGGGCAGGCCACATAGTTCGCATGCCAGACACGAGACTCCCAAAGCAAGTGCTCTAATCGGAGCTCCTTCACGGCAAATGAGCCAAAGATGGGCAGAGGAAACGCTACAAGGACCCCCTCAAAGCCTCCCTGATAAAGTGCGACATCCCCACTGACACCTGGGAGTCCCTGGCCCAAGACCGCCCTAAGTGGAGGAAGTGCATCCGAGAGGGCGCTGAGCTCCTCAAGTCTCAATTCCGAGAGCATGCAGAAACCAAGCGCAGACAGCGGAAAGAGCATGCGGCAAACCAGTCTCACCCACCCCTTCCCTTGACGACTATCTGTCCAACCTGTGACAGGGACTGTGGCTCTCGTATTGGATTGTTCAGCCACCAAAGAACTCACTCAGGAGTGGAAGCAAGTCTTCCTCGATTCCGAGGGACTGCCTATGATGATGATGACAACTAGCCTCAGTACCACCTCGATCAGGGGGAGGAAAAATTAGCCAGGGTTAGGGTTAGGGTTAGATTGAGACAATTAATACAGGATGGAGCTTGCCTGTAATGCACTGCACCCCCACTGCTCCCCCTTTCCCACCATTGCAAAGCCCAGCACTCACTGCTTAGGCTCGGACATTGGCTCCTATGCCTTGGTACTGGAGGGCACCTGCTCTCAGAGGAACAACAACTTGAATTTATGTAGCCCTTTTTAACACAGTAAAATGTCCCAAGGTGCTTCACAGGAGTAGTTATCTAACAAAATTTGACACCGAGCCATATAAGGAGATATTAGGACAGGTGACCAAAAGCCTGATCACCAATTTTCATTACTCCACCATGCCTTCAGCTGCCTGGGCCCTAAGCTCTGGAATACCCTCCTTAAACCTCTCCACCTCTCTACCTCTCTCTCCTCCTTTAAGACGTTCCTTAAAACCTATCTCTTTGTCCAAGCTTTTGGTCATCTACCCTCATGTCTCTTTATGTGACTCGGTGTCAAGTTTTGTTTGATAATGCTCCTGTGAAGCGCCTTGGGACGTTTAACTACATTAAAGGAGCTATGTGAGTGTAAGTTGTCGCTATTGTTGAGGTAGATTTTAAGGAGCATCCTAAAGAAGTAGAGAGGCGGAGAGCTTGACGGGGCAACTCCAATCGGTCAGTCACCGAGCACCTGACCGTGAGGTCAATAGGGCAACATTCTTCTGCTGTGACATCACAAAGAGGACAATTATAGTTTGTTCTGTGGTCCCCCCACCATGCCTCATCCTGAAATGACTCACCCTCTCTCTTGTGTTGCCACCTGAAGCCATCCGGGGACTGTTGCCCCAATCACTCCCGAAATGTTCTTTACCCTTGAGGGTAAAAGTAAAAAAAGAAAAGACTGAAAATCAGAAATGAAAAGAAATGGAAAATTCACAGCTAGTCACTCAGAACGTAAGAGATAGGAACAGGAGTAGGCCGTTCAATAAGATCATGGCTGATCAGGATCAGAAATAAAAAGGTTCACGTTTCTGACGGGACCTTGTGTCAGAACTGACCTGAAACACAAACCTGTCGTCCTTCCCCAGATACTACCTGGCCCACTGTGTGTTTCCAGCATCTCCCGTTTTGTTTATCTTGCATTCTTTATTTTATATGCGTTCCAGCTCTCATTACTCTTTGTGCTGGCTTGGAGAAGCCAGGTTCGCTAAAGAGATTATGTGGGCTATCACAGTTTGATTGTGTTGATGTGGATTTAGCAAGTAGGATTATACATAACAATTATAGAACTGAAAACATTGGTCTAATGTTCAATACTCTGCATCTTGCAGTGATAGTGTTAGTGCAAAGTCCTGCTGGTTTAATTGATTCAGATTCCACCTTGAGATAATTTATAGTCTCTTGTAGTTTTCGCGAGTTAATAACATGCTGAAAATTCAATAAAAAGTGTACATATAAATTTCATGTATTGCCAGGTTTCTGCCTCACCCCATGACAATTCCCTTTAATCTGAAGTGTCAGTCTCTACCTAACCCATCTCTTCCCCCAGCCAAATAAAGTCATCATCATTAGTTCTGCTGATGTCTACAATTGGAAACATTCAGACTGTCATTTCAAATGACTATCACTCGCTTCGTGTGCAGCGTTTCAACGTCGGAGCCTCTTTGAGTTGTGGATTAAAGGACACATTTGACAAGATTGAAGAATTGGCATTGATGCAAAACCTCTTTCTTCCCCCCTTTCCCCTCCTCAAGGTCAGACATTTGCTGGGGGTATCGCCCAACAGGCCCGTGCAGCCTTTTTGGTACTTTTCTCAGGTGTCCATTCTTCAGCTTTTAAAAACATTTCATTCACGGCATGTGGGCTTCGCTGACAAGACTAGCATTTATTGCCCATCCCTACTTGCTCTTGAGAAGATGGTGGCTTGCTGGACCATTTCAGAAGGCAGCTAAGAGTCAACCACATTGCTGTGGGTCTGGAGTCACATATAGGCCAGACCAGACAAAGACAGCAGATTCCCATCCCTGAAGAGCATTAATGAACAAGATGTTTTTTTTTTAATAGCAATCATTTATTTAATTTAAATTCCCCCAGCTCCATGGTAGGATTTGAGCTTGTGCCGTTGGATCATTAGACCAGGCCTCGGGATTACTAACCCAGTACCAGAACCACTCTGCTACCATTCCTGACAAGTGAGGCTGCGGATTTGGCTATTTGACTGTGAAGGGCAGCTTAGCCCTAACCTGATCACGTGTACTCAAATGACTGGATTTCTGAATCCCCTCCCCACCCACCACTTCCCGCACCCCGTCCCCACCCCCCCACTACCCCCCTACCCCCACTCACAACCATTCAGCTGCCACCCCAAGACAAGATTGCAAGACTCCGCTTCCAGCACAGATAAAGAAAAGAACACCATGCAGTTATATTGCACAAGTTATTTCCTTTTTTTCTCCTTTTATCAGCTTTCAAAATGAAGAATCTGGTGATTGATTCTCACCATCACATGGCTGGTTGTGCGATGACAGAAGAAAATCACACCAACCCTTTCTGCCAGATATAAACATTCATAAAGCTCAGTTGCTTGCCCTTATATCATAAGCACAGCCTATCCATTATTGCTGTGGTCTTCCTCTTGTTGTTGTTGACATATCCGCAGCATAACTAAGACCGTCTATTTCCACCTCCATAACATCGATCGTCTCCATCGTTGCCTCAGCTCATCCATTGCTGAAGCCCTCATCCATGTCTTAGTTATCTCTAGACTTGACTACTCCTCCCACATTCTACCCTACGTAAACTAGAGGTGATCCAAAACTCGGCTGCCCGTGTCCTAACTCGCACCAAGTTCTGCTCACCCATCATCCCTGTGCTCGCTGACCTACATTGGGTCCCGGTTAAGCAACGCCTCGATTTTGAAATTCTCATCCTTATTTTCAAATCCCTCCATGACCTCACACCTCCCTATCTCTGCAGCTCTACAACCACCGCCCCCCCCCCCCCACCCCCAAGATGTCTGCGCTCCTCTAATTCTGCCCTCTTGAGCATCCCTGATTATAATCGTTCAACCATCGGTGGTCGTGCCTTCTGTTGACTAGGTCCCAAGCGCGAGAACTCTCTGCCTAAACCTCTCCACCTCTCTACCTTTCTTTCCTCCTTCGGGACACTCCTTAAAACCTACCTCTTTGACCAAGCTTTTGGTCACCTGCCCTAATTTCCCTTATGCGGCTCGGTATCAAATTTTTGTTACTCTCATAATACTCCTGTGAAGCGCCTTGGGATGTTTCACTACGTTAAAGGTGCTATATAAATACAAGTTTTTGTTGTTGTTGTTGTTCATTCTACATAAGAATGAATAACCGTCTTCACCAGTCATTAATCATTCTACTTACATATCTGAAACCCTCTGAGTCACCATTCAGTGACTGGGTTTAATGTCGGCAATCAGACCCATCTAATCTAATTTATTTTGAGTAAGTATCATTGTTTGATTAATTGTTTTGTTTGAAAAATAAAACAAATCCCTGTATACGCACGCTCTATTCGTTTGGTTGAGGTTTTGCCATCTCTCTTATTGTTCTTTTATCTCTCTGATAAAATCTGACTGTCGCTGATGAAAACCACCTTTTCCACGCTGAGTGAGGCCAGTGCAGTCATCAGTGCCGCAACACTGCAGAAATAGTCAAACGTTTGCTCTTGGCTCGCAAGATGTAAACACCTCAATGGAACAAGCTCTCAAACCTCCTTTCAGAGACGCTGGAAGAAAATTAAAGAGAAAAGGTGTCAGATTTTTCTGGAAACTTTCTGTTGGTTGATGCGAGAGACCCGGCTGAAGTCACGCATGCTTTTCCCTGGCCTATTACTCTTGCATTACCTTCGCCTCCCCGACTGCAGTAAGGCAGAGCAGCGCATGGCTTCAGCTCTGACCTCGCGCCACTTTGCAGCGGGCTTCAGTGACGACCCCGAGGATATTTAAAGCCTTTCGGCGAAGTAATGAAATATTAATCTGCGATCTGCTGAGTCACTTTGAAAGGACAATTGCGTTTCCCTGAGTGCCGTACATTGCGCTGGGGCAGAGGGAGAGAGAAGGAGGAGAGAGCAGTTGAGACTCCCGAACATAGCTGTAGTGTTTCATGATGATGCTAATCCCTGTTGGGGTAAAATACGCCTCTGTAGTCAGAGTGATTTAGTATTCTTGAGGTGAAGAGATACATTACAGTGAGGAATGATTTATGATTTTCATCAAACTGACATGAATCAGAGTTGCCTACTGTTCAACCTTTCAGATTATGGTCCTAAGGACACAGTAAAGTCTGGAATGAGAAAACATCATTTGTCATCATAAAACCAGTTCCTTGCATGGACCACGTACCCCAAGTATTGAATTTGCTGAGGCAAATTTCTGCAAAGGAAAGTTATACAACCCATCACAGCATCTCTTTACACTTACATTATGCAAACCAGCCTCATGCTTTCCACAAGTTACTTCTCAAAGTCTCAGAAGCTCAGAAACTATGATGTTTCATGAAGTATATGATCCCTTTGCTTGTACCTATCCTGATAACCTTCAGTTTTACGCCGAATATTTATCCAGCTCTTTTTTTTTTGAAGGAATGGGTCCATGTGGCTGGGGTTGTCCACTCGAGTACTTGGCAGTCCATGTTTTCACCCTATTAGCCTGTTCAGATAGACGTAATCGGTCCCATGGCGCTGTTTAATAAAGAGCAGTTCTCCCAGTGTGGGCAGGGAAGTGGACCTGAGTCCATGATCGGATCAGCCATGATCATGTTAAATGGCGGAGCAGGCTTGAGGGGCTGTATGGCCTACTCCTGCTCCTCTTTCTTATGTCCTTATGTTCTTATGGCCAACATTTATCCCTCAATCAATACCTCCAAAAATGAATAAACTGGTCATTGCTGTTTCTAAGCCCTTGCTGTGTGAAAATTGGCTGCTGCATTTGCTTGCAAAGCTGAAGTGACTACCGATGTTCCCTTAAAGCTGTCTGGACCTCCTCCACAGCTAGCTCACCGTTTTTTTTAACAGAAAAACAGCACGTGGGCAGCCTATAACGGGCTGCGCGGCCCAAAAGAAAATAAAAGGGAACATTGGTGACTACCCTCCAAAAGTAATTTGTTGACTGTGAAGCACTTTGGGACATCCTGAACACATGAAAGATGCTACAGAAACACAAATTCTTTCTTAACAGTTCAAAATCTTGCCTGGAAAGACATTCCCTCTCATTGGAGGACCCCACCAGACGATCTAACAATCTGTGGGCCGCCCCCACCCACCACTTTCCAAGTTTTCTAACTTCCCTATCTCTTTTAGAACTGGCCCATTATTTCTCCCTTTGGTCAATGGAATTTTTTTAAAAGCAACATTTTGTTTTGGCATCATCTGGAAGCAATGGTGGCTCTGGCAGTCTGCCCTTGCAGAATGGTTCCGAACACCCCTGACAGAACCTCTTCTTAAATATAAAACACAGTTTATTTTTTAAAAAGAAGGCAGTTCGACCACAAGTATTTACAAATAGCTTGTTCAAAGATTTTATCCTTTGCAATTTGGACCACCTTGTAAGACTGTGCATTTAAGATGTTAAAGCGTGGCCTTGTTGATGTTATTATTAGAAAGGCTTCAAGAAACCCATAATCTTATATTTGTTGTAATAAATAAGTCAGGGAGCGAAAGGATATTGTCCCATCGAAGCTCATTCCATTATGGCATCTAACTGTATTTTCAATAACCCCAGCACTATTGCTCCTATTACCATGCTTGATAGTTTATTACATAGTAATATACTTCTGGCAAGAGAAGGTCATCTAGCCTATCCATCCAATTATCTGCTTTCTTTCTTCTGAGATAGCTCTATATCATTTTCAAAATGTCATAACCGTAAACCGTGGAACCTTACCTATTTCCTTTTGAAATCCCTTACTGTTTCTTCCATACTTTGCTTACCCTTTTGCTATAGGATTTCTTCCAGAATCTCCTATTTGTCTTCATTTTATTGATCTGGAAGCTAAGCTCTCTGGTTCTGGAATTCTGTACAAAGTGAAAAAAACTTATCTGGCTCCAGCTCACTGAATCTGTTCGTAATCTTAAATACTTGGATCTTAAGTCCTCCCTTCTCAAGAAGAAAATTCCTGGGGGGGGGGGGGGGCGGAGGGTGGGGGGGAGTTATTCTTTGTAGCTCAGCGTTCTAATTTCTGTTATTAATCATGAAAATTGAACCCTTTCCAGTAACAAAATATCTCTCATGAAGTAAGGGGAGCAAAACTGGACACACAACTGGACATCTTTCCCCAGATCTGGAATTCACTGCCTGAAAGGGCGGTGGCCGCACATTTCTGTCGTAACTTTCAAAAGGGGATTGTATATTATCATCATCATAGGCAGTCCCTCGAATCGAGGATGACTTGCTTCCACGTCAAAAAGTTCACAGGTGTTTCAATGAAGGACCTAAAATTCCAGGTCCGAACTAAATCTTGAAGCGTGGAAGATGCCTGTGCGTGGATTTTTTTAACGTGTGGTGACCATTGCACACCAGCCACCACCCGGGCTTGACAGAGCTAGGTCTTGGCCCAGTGGCAAGGATTAACCAAAACGACTGGAGACCAGCTCTGCTGCACAGACCTAATGCGCGCACATATCGCAGTGTGGGCTGGCCCGTGCTGCCCCTGGGCCCCTTGCCTCTTCTGGGCCCCGAACTCACGCCTCTCCTGGGCCCTGATCACGTCCCTCTACAATCTCTCGCCGCTCCATCGCCCCAACCTCGCCGCTCCTGCTGTCCCTGCCCACGCTCCAATCACCTTGATGACGTCCCTTGATGACGAGCACTGCCGTTGCTCTCCTGCTCCAGCACGTGCTGCTCCCTGGAGTGGTATGCCGCCACGCTGCTACTTCCGCTGCCCGACATATATACTTGAAAAGAAAACAATTGCAGGACTATAGCGAAAGATCAGGCAAGTGGGACTAGCTGAATAGCTTTTTCAAAGAGGCACAATGGGCCAAATGGCCTCCTTCTGTGCTGTATGATTCTATGATTCTGTACAGTCTCTCGAAGATTAGATACAATTTTTAAATTGCCTTTTTTGATTTATATGTTATACCCTTTGCGACGCAACCTGATGTTTTATTTGAATTCTTCATCACCTGGGAACAGTGGCTGATTATCATAATGACCTCTCCAGCAGTATTCCAAAAGCTCTCTCCTCGTCTCACAACTCCAATTGCTCCCAACTGCACACACATCCTGCGATGACTCTTCACTCTCCATATCTCATCACTTTAGGTATAACATTTCCCATGGGATTCTTCCAATTTTCTCCCGAAACTTCGGCGGAAGCCCCCCCGGAGAAACAGCTCCAAACGGCCGCTTACACTGGTTCTCCGGGATCGTTGGCCATCTCAGTTGAAGCTACAGTGGGAGATTGGGAGAATCCACATGGAAATGTGACCCCTTTCATCTTCACCTCAACTGCACCTGCCACTTCCCAGCCCACAAACCCAGAATCTTGAAATTCTTCTGAATTTGTGCACATTGGTTCTCATCATTGGCCCTGCTCACATTTTGGTGTCATTTGCAAAATTGGGCATTGTTGAACTGACTCCTGTCACTAAGCCGATTTGCAATAAAGATAAACAGCAGTGACACACCAGAAACAAACTGATTCCCAGATGTCTCCCATTCACTCCTGTTCATTACGTTCTTTCAACGAGATGCTTTTTTTAATCCAGTCAATACATTTCTATCCCAAGGGCATGAACCTTGTGCAGTAACCTTGTAAGTATGATAGTATCAAACACCTTTTTAAAATCTAAATAAATAACATCCAATATCTCACCTTTATCCACGAGGTCAGTAATTTCAGTAAAAATATGCAATAATTTTTCAAATAGGACCTCCAAACCCTAAGTCATGCTAGCTGTCTCAATTATTCTATGCCTCTCAATGTGATCCCTTACACCTTCCCTCAGCATTGTTTTAAGCGATTTTCCCACAATTGTCGTGATAATTATCATTCTGAGTAAAAAAGGTTTTCTTTTATATCTGTTCTAAATTAACTTTTCATTAATTTCCATTGATTTGCTCAAGTACTCATTCCTTACCATACTTTGAAGCAATAATCTGGGTTAACCTGATCATTACCATTTAATATTTCACCTACTTCAATGCCATGGAGGGGATACAGAGACGATTCACTAGGCTGATTTCAGAGATGAGGGGGTTACCTTATGATGATAGATTGAGAAGACTGGATCTTTACTCGTTGGAGTTCAGAAGGATAAGGGGTGATCTTATAGAAACATTTAAAATAATGAAAGGGATAGACAAGATAGAGGCAGAGAGGTTGTTTCCACTGGTCGGGGAGAATAGAACTAGGGGGCACAGCCTCAAAATACGGGGGAGCCAATTTAAAACCGAGTTGAGAAGGAATTTCTTCTCCCAGAAGGTTGTGAATCTGTGGAATTCTCTGCCCAAGGAAGCAGTTGAGGCTAGCTCATTGAATGTATTCAAATCACAGATAGATAGATTTTTAACCAATAAGGGAATTAAGGGTTACGGGGAGCGGACGGGTAAGTGGAGCTGAGTCCACGGCCAGATCAGCCATGATCTTGTTGTATGGCGGAGCAGGCTCGAGGGGCTAGATGGCCTACTCCTGTTCCTAATCCTTACGTTCTTATGTTCTTATGTGCCCTTAACCACCTTGGTTCTAGACTGTAAAGGCTAAATTTCCCTCATCTTCCCTCAAAGCTCATTCCCTTTATACATGAAATCAGTCTTGTTCTTTTCTGTACTCTTTCAAGTGCCACGACAACCCAAGCACCCCACCCGTCCCTCTCGCCACCGTCTGACCCACCTGTGACAGAGACTGTAGGTCCTGCATTGGACTCATCAGTCACCTGAGAACTCATATTAGTGTGGAAGCAAGTCATCGTTGACTCCGGGGGACTGCTTAAGAAGAAGCAGATTCATCGGAACTTGTAGCACAGTGGTTATGTTACTGGACTAATAATCCAGAGACTTGGACTAATGATCCAGAGACATGAGTTCAAACCCCTCTCATGATAGATGAAGAATTTAAATTCAGTTAATTAAATAAATCTGGACTAAAAAGCTGGTTTCAGTTACGGTGACCATAAAACTACTGGATTGTTGTAAAAACCCATCTGGTTCACTAGTGTCTTTTAGAGAAGGAAATCTGCCACCCTTACCCAGTCTGACCTATATGTGACTCCAGACCCACAGCAATGTGGTTGACCCTTAACTGCCCCTCTGAAATGGCCCAGCAAGGCACTCAGTTGTACCAAACCACCAGGAAAAACTGCAGTGGTTCAAGAAGGCAGCTCACCACCACCTTCTCAAGGGCAGTTAAGGATGGGCAATAAATGCTGGTCTTGCCAGCGATGCCCACATTGCATGAATTAATTTTAAAAAACAGCAATATTAGCACGGAAGGACCAAAGCTTTTCACCGTTTCCCTGATTTGACAGATTACACTGATTGCCGGCTCTGTTGAGGCGGTGGGGAGTGGGGGGGTGAACGAGGCGAGGGTTCGGGCGTGGGGGCGGAGAGGGTGGAGGGGAGACCCCAGCGCAGCCAGTGTTGGAGCAGTGAATGACTGACCGCAACTTCAGGATTTCCACATTAGGATGCACATGTGCTAAATCCTGAAGTTGCGGTCAGTTTAAAATGAATAATTACTCACCACAAATTCCGGGCTTTTCTATCTCTGGGTTAAGCGAGCGGCTCAGTGCAGATTGCTGCAATGAAAAACTTTGCAGTGTACATTTTCGTTTTAGCATTTTTGTGTTAAGAAAAATAGTTGCATAAAATTACTTTTTTTTTGCACAGAAACAAAATCATTCACAGCAATTAGATGGCGAGAAGAGTTACATAGTGAAAAGGATGAGTTTGGCAGAGAAAGTAAATTATCCTTTAACTGAGGGTAACCACATCAGCATTCAGTCAGTTGGACCATATCAGGTCTGAACATTAAGCACCTTTGCAGCCAAAAACTTTCACATTAATGAATAAGACTATTCTATTAGCAAAGAGACCTTCCTCCCCTCCATCTCAGCCTCACATTGTTCAAATCACATGAACTCCCACTCTGATTCAATGAGTGGGATAGACTTCTTCCTGCTTTCCCCCCCCTTGCTGAATACTTTAGAAGTGGGGGGGGGGGGCGTGGAGAACTATGAAAGGATTCAATCAGTCCATGCTCGAGGTAACATTTCAGACTTAAAGGCATAACTTTGTGGAATGAGACTGATGAAACAGTGCGACATTCACTGAGGAGAAGGGATGGAAGATCGGTTGCGGAGATCAGCAAGGCGCCAATTGTGGTCCTCATGGATTTCCCATCTATAAAAGCTAATGGTTTGAAAACCGGGAGCAGCTGACTCTCGGGTCCACACTCTCTTGCAGGTAAGGCTCCATGCCAAAAGCCTCATCTTGCAAAACATGCCCTTCGGAGGCAGTACTTTCAACAGAAAGTAGCAAGCGTCAGTAACCAGAGGACTCACAGATTTAAGATAAATGGCAAAAAAGACCAGAGGAGAGCTGAGGAGAATGCTTTGTTAACGCAGCGTGTAGTTATGATCTGGAACACGCTGCCTGAAAGGGTGGTGGAAGCAACTTTCAAAAGGATATGTACTTCAAAAGGAAAATCATGTGCAGGGCTATGGGGAAGGAGCAGTGGGTGGGATTAATTGGATCGCTCTTTCAAAGAGCTGGCACAGGCACGAGTGGCTGAACGGTCTCCTTCTGTGCTGTGTCATTCTATGATTTTATGATAAAGTATTCCATCCACCTATTTTGACTTCTATCATTTTTTTTTAAAAGGAGATACTATGGGGGGAAAAATTCGGTACCTTAGCGGCTCCAGTTAGCACCTGGCCCGGGGGTGGGGGGGGGCTAACAAGATATTGAGGCAGCAGCGCCATGGCGAGGCGAATCCAGCGATGCATCCCAAATCCGCCCCCACCCGTAGCGCCACTGCTATGCATTAGCGCTGGGGACTTCAGCACCAAGAAGATCGTGATCTGCAGAATTCATTGTCGCCCCCTGCCTTAGCACCTCGTCCCGACAGCGACAGGGTAAGGAGGCGTCAAGCAGGCGGATGCCAGCTCCAGGGGCGCTACTTAAAGGGATCATGAGTAATGAGTCGCAGCTGTGAGGTTGGTGCTGTTTCACTGCTTCCTTGTCAGTTTGACATTGGTTGTTTAGTCTCTGGAGTGTTGTGGCTACTAAAAGTTAGTGACACTTTTATCTCACTAGATATCCAAGTGCTACACTAGAATGAGGTTCTGCAGTATCGATGAACCTCCCCTTTAAGAACTGGAAAGAGCCTGTGGCAATGATGACCTGCAATTAGACTGCACCTGATATTGCTGAGTGCTTTGAGTGCAACGTCACTGAGCTAGGTCATTAGCGCTAGATGTAGCGCTCCAATCCTTTCTTTGAGCAATGAAACTTAATTCTGCATGTTGCATGATTCATTAGCGCCTGGTGCTAAATCTCAAACTTTTCTAAAGTTATCGCCCATTCCTGGGCTATAATGAATTTCTCCTTTAAAGTATCACGGCCAGCCATGCTGAAGATCCACACTAATCAGGCAACTGCTTCGTGGACATCAAATACGGAACCAGCCAGCGGGCGGCTGCATTAGAAATAACACAGATCGGAATTCTCGCTCAGCAGGTGGCAACTATGCTGGCAACCCTGTACATTCTGTGAGGTGGAAATATGATGTATGAGCACACGGACAGCTTCTTTTGAATAGTCATAAAATCAGAGAATGATTTGCGTCTAGAATTTCTAAGTTATTAGTAACTTGTGCCTTTGCCAAAACTGTAACGTTAGGCGCTGGGCTTCACCCAGCGACAATGGGATAGTGAGAATTGTGAATGTACTAGACCTTTTGGAAGGTGCAAATTATATTTACTCCTGCGTCAGTCGATGTCAATCCGATCCTCTGTGTCACACCCGCAATGGCTCCGCTGAGCAAAAAGGCTCTGCTTAGTGTGGAGGTGAGCCACGTGGACTGGGAAGGTGCCAGGTTTGATGCCTGGTCCTTGTCATGACAGCTGATCCCAGCTGAGGTGGCAATAAAGGAGCAACAATTGGCTTTGGTGCCCCCAAGGTTAGGAAGGGGGGGAGAATCAGTAGCATTGCCGATTGTTATCTGCTGAACTCGGATGTGTAATGTATGTGCGCGCAGATGCCAGGCTAAGAACAGAAGTGGTTTAATTTGATTTAAGTTTCCATTAAAGTTTGATTTGGAAATTTGTGGGTTCTTAGTGCCCTTGTCAAAAGGGAGCAATTGATTTAAAGTTCTACTTAAAATAGTTGTAGAGCTGTTGCATTGTGAGTGGCTTAGCCAGTCACGTGATGTTCACAAGACTCAATAAAACCTCAAAACCCCAGTCAGTTGGGTCTAGGTCATCCACGATGAGGTATGCAGTTGTGAGCTTAGTGGATGAACTGGTAATGTGTAGTGTGATTGTTAAATCTTTGTTAATAAACCAACTAGTTCTTCATTTAAAACAAAGAACAGAATTGGGTCCACCTGAGCAGCCGCTCAGTTGCCTGTCGACGCACTTTGTGAAGGCACATGCCAAAAGCATAGCCACTTGCTTGAGGACCTAGAAGACATCGGGCGCCTATATACCAGCCTGAGTCATTGCCTCTAGGGGTGAAAATTGATGGGGATGAAAGAAAGAGCTCACATTTATATAGCACCTTTCGCGATTTCAGGACGTCCCACAGTGCTTTACAGCCAATAAATTACTTTTGAAGTGTAGTCACTGTCGTGACATAGGAAACATGGCAGCCAATTTGCACACAGCAAGATTCCACCAATAGCAATGTTATAATGACCAGATACTCTGTTTTATTGATGTTAGTTGAGGACACCGGGGGATAACTCCACCTGCTCTTCTTTGAAATAGTGCCATGGGACCTTTTACATCCAGCTGAGAGGGCAGTCGGGGCCTCGTTTCAAGTCTCGTTCATAAAGATGGCACCTCCGACAGTGCAGCACTCCCTCAGCACTGCACTGAAGTGGCAATCTAGATTTTGTGCTCAGGTTTCTGCAGTGGAACTTGAACCCATAACCTTCTGACTCATAGTTGAGAGTGCTACTAACTGAGTGGCAGCTGACATGGATAAATACATCAAATGTGGGGAATTGGGTGGTGCTGTGGGTTAGATACTGACGGAACCTGGGTTCAAACCTAGCATCAGACTATGCCGCTACAAAGGCTGTGTGTGAAATGGAGCTTGAGCAGTCTCAATCAATTCTCGCTGCTCGTGTCCTAACTCACACCAAGTCCCGTTCACCCATCACCCTTGTGTTCGCTGACGTACATTGACTCACGGTTAAGCAACACCTCAATTTCAAAATTTTCATCCTTATTTTCAAATCCCTCCATGGCCTCGCCTCTCCCTATCTCTATAATCTTCTCCAGCCCCACAACTCCACGAGATGTCCGCGCTACTCTAATTCTGCCCTCTTGAGCATCCCTGATTATAATCACTCAACCATTGGTGGCCATGCCTTCTGTTGCCTCGGCCCGAAGCTCGGGAACTCCCTGCCTAAACCTCTCCATCTCTCTACCTCTCGTTCCTCCTTCAAGGCGATCGTTAAAACCCACCTCTTTGACCAAACTTTTAGTAACCTGCCCTAATTTCTCCTTATGTGGCTCGATGTCAAATTATTTTAATCTCACAATACTCCTGTGAAGTGCTTTGGGACGTTCCATTACGTTAAAGGTGATATATAAATACAAGTTGTTGTTGTTGTCCAAGGGGGCATGAGCTTACAGGACAAAACTGTCTCGATAGACCACCAATTGACAATCTCTCATCACAGGAGAACTGGTGTAGGAAATGGAAGAAATTGCCTCACCGGGACAGAGGCTGGAGTTTCGGGCTGTTGTTTAGGGAGGCATGGAGTGAGCTTTACTCTGTGCGTTTGTTTGCCTGTGCTGTACCTGACTTGGGATTGCTTGAGGCTGACACTGTGATGCTCGAAAAGAGATCCATTTCCCCAGCGCTAAAATTCTTCACCCTTGAAAAGCAGAAATGAATGAATAACATTTTTTTTTTATTTTTTAAATGTCAGTTTATTGCGATTTCTAGACCAATGAAGCCTGAGCTGGGTGGTTATTACAACTGCACACTTTATATCCTTCAACTTTGCACAGAAGCAACATTTGATGACTCGGTCTGCCAAAGGTCACTGGTCAGATTATAATGTCCGAACACGAGCGTTTGACTGCATGGGTCGCTTGCCAGGAGCGATGGTCAGGCTGTTGAAGTGAGGTAAGAAAAGGAACCATACTGACGTTATCTTTGCTTCCTGCCCCAAAACGTACAACGTATACGACAACGGATAGATCAGCAAAGGTCGTAGTAAGATCTTGCGGCTGGATTACAAACCTGGCTCATTTTCTTTCCTGCTGGAATAGGTCCTATTTATTTACATTTAAAAACCTGTCGACTCAGACATATCGCCGCAGCTTGAGACGGCGGCACTTTGATCAAGGTGGCCAGAAGGACAAATGTCATTGTATCCAAATACATTCAAAATCTAATTACATGTCCCTGGAATTACCTTAATGGGAGAGCGTCTCTGGTTCAATTTTCATTTATTTTTCCCTCCCCCAGATTCAACCCTCATCTCTCCTGCGAGCACTTACAAGAACATTTTTAAAAAGAACTTGCTTTCATGGCGTCAGGACGTCCCAACATGTTTTACAGCCAACGAAGCACTTTTTGGAGTGTCATCGCTGCTGTAATGTAAGAAACGCCGTAGCCAATTTGCGCACAGCAAGCTCCCACACACAGCCAATGCGATAATGACTAAATCATCTGTTTTTGGCGATGTTGGTTGAGGGATAAATTTGGACCAGGACACCGGGAAGAATTCTCTCGCTCGTCTTCAAATAGTGTCAGCTGTGGCACAGTGGGTAGCACTCTTGCTTCTGAGTCAGAAGTTTGTGGGTTCAAGTCCCACTCCAGGGACTTGGTCACATAAATCTCGACAGACACTCGTTGTGCTGAGGAAGCGCTACGCTGTCGGAGGTGCCAGCTTTTGGATGAGACGTTAAACCGAGGCCCCGTCTGCTCTCTCAGGTGGACGTAAAAGATCCCATGGCACTATTTCGAAGAAGAGCAGTGTCCTGGCCAATATTTATCCCTCAATCAACAAAACAAAAAACAGATTATCTGGTCATTATCACATTGCTGTTTGTGGGAGCTTGCTTGTGCGCAAATTGGCTGCCGCCTTTCCCACAGTACTACAGTGACTACACTCCAAAAGTACTTCATCGCTGTAAAGCGCTTTGCGACATCCGGTGGTCGTGAAAGGTGTTATATAAATCCAAGTCTGTCTTTTTTTCTTTTATGGGTTCTTTTACGTTCCCCTGAGATGGCAGATGGGGCCTCACTTTAACGTGTCATCCAAAAGATGGCACCTCTGACTGCAATACTCCCTTATATTTGAAATAGATGTTTTTATATTAATCCTAACCCAGCTATAGTTCTCCGTGTTTTGAAAGCGAGATGAAAGCGAGATGTATCGCACTGATTCCTATTTTAACTCACTTAACCCCAGGACCTCTGGGCTGTGAAACTCCTTAACTCCCTCTGTCTTTCTTTCCTCCTTTAATCTTCAGGCATTTAAAAGCCAAGCTTTTTTCTTAATCACCTACTTATTGCTACTTCCCTTACCTTGTCTTCTCTTCCACTCTTGGTGCTTTCCTGCACTATGAGCCTTGGCCCTTCACCTAGCTATCTCAATAATTGATGGCCTTGCCCCTTTCCTGCATCAGCATCATTCTTTGGCCTTATCATCTTGCTTGCCACAGGGGAATGGGCAGCCAGACAGGAAATTGGGACCGAGCTCACGACTATCACTGCTCAATCTACTCGAACTGAGGAATATTACTCCACTTGAATTCTTAAAAATATATATTTTTTTTTAAATTGGGAGATTATTGATTATGGAAAGCAGAAACACAGAAGGAAGAAAAGAGATTAGTAAATAGCTGCAATAATGGTTGGGTAAAATTTCAAAGAAGCATTTCCGTTTTTTATTTAAAGAGAATTATTTGATACGTTAACAAAGTTCATAGAATCATAGAATGAGACAGCACAGAAGGAGCCCATTTGGTGTCGGGTAGTGCCTGCTTTCGGTTTTGCTTTTCTCTAAAAGGGTCAAACATTAATTACATGAACTTCGCGTCCATTGCACCAGTCCACTTATCACCGTCTCACCGTCTAAAACTACAACTGTTACTCTAGACTTTACATAACACATCATAGAATCATACAGCGCAGAAGGAGGCCATTCGGCCCATCGTGCCTGTGCCAGCTCTATTGAAAGAGCGATCCAATTAGACCCACTCCACCTTGCTGTTTCCTCATCTCCCTGCAGAGTTTTTCTTTTCAAGTTATAGGTGTTTCATTATCTATTGGTTTATAGGATGTCCTGGTAATTGCCTGCAAATCATTTAGTGATTGTTCTGCAGTCAATATGTTGCCCAGTGCAAAGGCCATTGAGTGTCAAAATGTAGAGTGCACTAACAGCCACAATCGGTTCCACAACTGACCCAAAACAGACTAAAAGTCTGCGTTAAATCAAAACAATATGTAAAATGTACCAGACAGTGATTACTCATTCGAGCCTGAGACATTGTAAACCATGTGAGCTTCGCTTGTACGGTTTATTTTTGACACGATCCCCTTAGTTAGATTAGTTACATTACTGCCTTGTAATCACTCCAGGTTTCCATTAACCAATGAATATGCATCAAGGGCCTTTAAGCAATTTTGGCTCTGACTACCAAATTCCCAGATGTGACACTGTTCTGCCATTTCTAGAAATAAAAAGAAAGACTTGCATTTATATAGTGCCTTTCATGACCACCAGACATACCAAAATGCTTTACAGCCAAAGAAGTACTTTTGAAGTGTAACCACTGTTGTAATGTAGGAAACACAGCAGCCAATGTGAGCACAGCAAGCTCCCACAAACAGCAATGTGATGACCAGATAATCTGTTTTTGTGATGTTGATTGAGGGATAAATATTAGCCCAGGACACTGGGTACGAACTCCCCAGCTCTTTTTCCAAATAGTGCCATGGGATCTTTTATGTCCACCTAAGAGAGCAGACGGGGCCTCGATTTAACGTCTCATCTGGAAGACGGCACCTCCGACAGTGCAGCACTCCCTCAGTACTCCACTGGAGTGTCAGCCTAGATTTTTGTGTTCAAGTCTCTGGAGTGGGACTTGAACCCACAACCTTCTGACCCACAGGCGAGGGTGCTGCCCACTGAGGTGTAGCTAACACAGTGGCTCAATTGTATGGCAAGGTCGTTTAGTCTATCAGTTGGAGCAAGCGATAGTAAAGTAAAGTAACAAGGGAGCATTGATACAAGTACCAGCAGGTTGAACGATGGCCACTTTGTCCTGTAGTCCAGCTGGTGTCCATAGCTGCTCAAGCTGCGACGTCCTCTGAATTCCTCATTTGAAATGACTGTGTTGGTGACTCCCAACCATTCTGTATAAACCATTGACAATCAGGAGAAACGTGGGCCGAAATTCAGCCTCACGAAGAGGCCTCTTACCGCCAGAAAGTGGCAGCCATGTGGCGGAGTCCAATGAGTGCCGCTAGCGAAATTCACCTCGCTGGTTTTTCCGGCAGTCCCCACTTCCGCCCCACTGCTGCCGACCCCGCCTCTGAGTGCATCATCAAAGGGCACACCGCCGATCTCCTGCACCTCCATCGCATCTCCATCTAATTTCACATCAAAAAATCCATGGGCCACTGAGCGGTGCCCCCGACAGCATTTTCTGTCGCTGCACCTTGCTTTGAGTGTGTGGGACATGGCTACGCGGCGGCCCTTCAAGGTGAGGGCGCACTGCCGCGGCCGCCATTTTACTTTCTTTGCCGGCCGACTTCCAGAGCGGCCGGACAATTAATGCCCCCGGGTTCGGCTGGCCCCCTCTTGGGTGCAAGGCCGCTGGCCCAGCCGAAACCCTCCCTGGTGGCCCCGTGAAATAATTGCAGAGCTCGCAGCGGTCCTCCCCTTTAAGTGAAGGGGAGAGACGTGGTGAAGCATACACATCATGGCGTCATCACCGCTCCGCTGATGATTGACAGTAGCGGAGACTCCATCCCACTTCCATTTCCGCCCCTCTGTGGTCGATCTTTTACTTCCGCCCACATTATGACCGACTTCTGGCCCGCCTGAAAAAAAACGACAAAGAGCTGAATTTCGCGAAGGAGGCACCTCATTCAACGTGGAGGTGAAAACACTTCAGAAGCAGTAGGTGCGACCTGTTCTGGGCGGATCTGAATTTCGTCCCCACTATCTTTCTCGTGTGAATGTTATACCCTCATCATCTCAATAACACTCCCCTACTGTAATGTTTTCTGATGGAGAGCAAGCATATGACGCACTTTCCATAACACCGCTCAATATAACACTCCCTGATAGATAACAAATATATAAACCAATTGTACAATTATACAGTCTGTTTGGTATTCCACTAAGTCCTCAGCTGACATTGTTACTCATCTGTTCAGGAACGCATTTCCCCAGCATTTCGTAAGAACAACATATGGGACTAGATTTTACACTTTTTTTGCATGCATAACGTCCACTTAATGTCCATTTTACCGCTGAAATGAGGTATAATGCCCAGATATCGCCTATTTAGCCACAAAATGGAAACTGACGCCAATTTTTCAGACACTTATCGCTGAGCGTTACTTTCCCCATGTGCGTAATGCCAGGAGAAAATAATACCGCCCGCCCACTTTTTTTGGGCTGAATCATCAGAATGGGCGAAATCAATGGCCATAATATTGCCCAGCATTACTTTCTGCACGTAATTAACGCCGAGATTCAATAATACCGACCGCCCACTTTATTTTGTCGCAAAGATCACTTTTGCCGAAACTAACTCCTAGGAGATCGCCCAGCGTCAATTTCACCACCTCGCACACATCTAGCCCACAATACCGCTTGCCCAAAACACCACCAGCAAAAAGTGGAACTAACTGGAACTACTCACAGCGGTATGGACGCCATATTCTAAATCATATGTCGCATCATTTAAAAGTTTGCTCTGCTTCAACCTCGGGGGAGTTTGGATGTACTCTGGAGGTATTTGGAGGTGATGTGAACATCTGAACAAACATCTTTATCATACTGTGGATGATTGAAATTTAATAGGTGTCTTTGTCGGGACATTCATTCTTTGTGACCAATCGGCGGAAAACAAAGAGCTATTGGAATGGGGCCTGTCCTTTCTCACCCTCTCTTGATGGCCACTTACATGCTGCAGACTCAAGATGGCAGAAGGTACGCTCGACAGCATCATGTGTACAATGTAAGATGTGCCAGACTGATAAGGAAGACCAGACGTTACACCCCATCACAAGTACAGGGTGAAGCAGTCTTACACCACCTGCCTTCGGAGACTGCGCTTCCACAAAGAGGTTCACTAAGATATGCCAGCTCATAAGGGGAGATCTGCAGCCTACCAGCACCATCAGGACTGCACTGTCTGTCGAGGTCCCAGTCACCGTGGCACTGTCGTTCTACACGTCGGGTGCTTTTCAGGCCTCAGCTGCCGACATTTGTGGTATGTCTCAACATTGCTGCATTAGACAGGTCACTAAAGCCCTGTACGCATGTAGAATGGACTTTATCAGCTTCCCTATGACCAGGGAGGCTCAGACTGAGAGGACTCTAGGATTCTACCGAATTGCTAACTTCCCCAAGGTGCAGGGAGCAATAGACTGTACGCACATCGCGATGCGGACACCTTTTCAGGATGCACAGGTTTTCAGGAACCGCAAGGGATTCCACTCCCTGAATGTGCAACTCGTTGTTGACCACCAGCAAATTATTATGGCAGTGAATGCTAAATTTCTGGGCAGCATCCATGATGCTCACATCTGACTTGTTTAACAATCAACCACAAGGTCAATGCTGAATGCTTGGTGACAAAGGATATGGCCTCGCCACCTGGCTGATGACCCCCCCTGCGTGACACCCACACTGAAGCCGAGAGGCGATGCAATGAGAATCACAGAGCCACTTGCAATATCGTGGAGAAAACCATTGGAGTGCTGAAGAATGCCTGGACCACTCAGGAGGCGAGCTCCAAGACCACCCTGAGCAAGTAGCTCAATTCGTGGTGGTGTGCTCCACGCTGTATAACTTGGCAATCAGGAGGGGACAAGAATTGCCAGAAGGGTGTGACGATCCAGCTCAGGAGAGAGAGGAAGAGGAGGACGAGGAGGTGGACGCTGACATCGGGCCAGACAATCAGGCTGACCTGAAGTCATGCCCCTACCCCCCTGTACACTGCATGAAAGGGCTCGTGGTGGCATCATAGCTGCAAGAGCCTTACATCAGGAGCTCATCAATGATCGCTTTGCCTGAAAGAACTTTGGTGTTATTTACAAGGCTGACACACTGCTGGGAGTGCAGGTCATGCATCAAAGGTGGGCATCACCTTGGTGACAGTTAAAGTTTAAGTTGATTAAAGTAAGGTGTTATTATACTCTTTGATGTTAAAGAATCACCAGTGTGTAACGGTGCAGCTATCTGAGCCAATGCACAACAAGGTTATGTTAAATAAAAAACATTTAAACCGAATATTTGCCTGAAATCATAAGTATCTCTGTAAAAACTAACTCTTCCCCCCTCCCCCCTCCACCCTGCTTCTCGTCCCCACCTCTACCCCTTCCTCTTCCCCTTCTGACTTCAAGCCGCCTGGCCGAGGAGCTCCTCAGGCGATGCTTCATTGTGGGTGGGGCGGGGGGGGGGGGGAGGTGGGGTGACTGCCGAAGCGCTGCTTGGAGGGATACGGGAGAGGATGGTCCTGAGGTGGGAGCGTGCTCCGAGCCAGAATCGAGATGTTGCTGCTGACTCTCGTGTTATTGGCAATGGGGGTGCGGCACCTTGGGGTGCAGTGCCGCGCTCCGGGACCACTGGGAGCACTCTACCACCAGTGTTCCTGGCTACCAGCTCCAGGGCCTCCTCCATCCCTTCCATGTTATATATCATTTGTTGGACAAAAACTCTGTGCCAACTATGTTCTAGCTGCTTAGTAGGCTTTTTGCAACCGGTGAATCTCTGTTGTGCCTCCCACAACAGCCAGACAAGCACACACCACACCAACACACGCTTTCAGTCCCTCTCTGTTCCCTCTCTCTCTGTCTCCTCTTCTGTGCATGTAATGATGACCCCTGACCTCCTGAATCGCGGGAAACGAGCGTTGCCATGCTGTCGCTAAGGACGGCGACATTTTACGGCAGAAGGTCAGAGAGATTTAATGCTAACACCCATTTCATATCGCTCGTGGTAATACCGAATATTTAAAATGGTGATTAGGGGCTTTGAGAATGGGCAACAAGCTGGCGATCTGAAAACCCTTTTTTACTGCTCACGTCATAAATACTGCCCAATTTTGGGCGATCTGCACAAAAATGTAAAATCTAGCCCATGGAATGCAAAGAAAGCCTTTTAGCCTATCAAGTCTGATCCTTCCATAGATAGTGTAGGATCGACACAATTATTCACTATCCCACTTATTTAGATGCTGGATCAATTGTTAATTTTAAATCTGATGTTGATAGATTTTTGTTAACCAAAGGTGTTAAGGGATATGGGGCAATGGCGAGTCTCTGGAGTTATGTCAGCTGTGGCTCAGTGGGTAGCGCTCTCGCTTCTGAGTTAGAAGGTTGTGGGTTCAAATCCCACTCCACAGACTTGAGCACAAAATTCTAGGCTGACACTCCAGTGCAGTGCTGAGGGAGTGTTGCACTGTCAGAGGTGCTGTCTTTCAGATGAGACGTTAAACTGAGGCCCCAGATGGATGTAAAATATCCCATAGCATGATTACATAGAAGAGCAGGGGAGTTTGTCCTGGTGAATATTTATCCCTCAACCAACATCACTACAACAGATTATCTGGTCATTATCACATTGCTATTTGTGGGAACTTGCTGTGTGCAAATTGGCTGCTGTGTTTTCTACATTACAACAGTGACTATACTTCAAAAGTACTACATTGGTTATGAAGCCTTTGGGACATCTGGTGATCATGAGAGGTGCTATATAAATGCAAGTCTTTTTTTCACAAGAATTAGGAGCAGGAGTAGACCATTCGGCCTCTCGAGCCTATTCCACCATTCAATAAGATCATGGCTGATCTTCTACCTCAACTCCACTTTCCTGCACTGTGCCCATATCCCTTGATCACTTAATTTTGAAAAATCTATTGATCTCTGTCTTGAATATATTCAACGACTGAGTATCCACCGCCATCTGGGATGGAAGATTCCAAAGATTCACCACCCTCTGAGTGAAGAAATGTCTCCTCATCTCAGTCCTAAATGGCCGACCCCTTAATCTGAGACTGTGTTCCCTGGTTCTCGACTCTCCAGCCAGAGGAAACATTCTCCCTGCATCTACCCTGTTAAGCCCTGTAAGAATTTTGTATGTTTCAATGAGATCACCTCTCATTCTGCTAAACATGAGAGAATATAGGCCTAGTCTACTCACTCTCTCCTCATGGGACAATCCCTCCCATCTCAGGAATCAGTAACATGTAAAACTTATTTTAGGTCACGTATCAGCCATGAGCTCATTGAATGGCAGAACAGGATCGAGGGGCTCAATGGCCGACATCTGTTTCTGTGCTCCTCTGATTCAGAAACATTGCTTCAGTTACTTTAACCTGCTGTACACATGGGGCCTGTAATGGACAATAACTTTATTTGCCCTTTGTTTTGAGGGTTGGGGGGCTAAGAGCTATTGATACATATTAGCTGCATTACCTAGCTCCCTGTTTCGGCTGCGAGAAATGCAAGGAAAAGAGCGACGACCAAAAGTGCCGCTACTCAGAACTTTCAGCGGGCTGGCCTGTCCCACCGTGCCGAGCACTGCGCGGGCGTGAACGGCATGTGTGTGTGTGTTCAGCAACGCGTAGAGTGCAGTGCTTGAGGAAACCTCCCACCCTTAACCTTTGCAAGGTTCTGTCGCCCGGCACCTGAACAAGTGGATTTTGTAAACTTGTACATGATATCATACGGATGGTTTGCGCTGTTCATTCAATCTTGTTTATGTGCGACTTGAAGGTTGATGGCTGTAACAGATTGTGATGGCAATCTCCAGTGCATACACTGTGTTGCCTGCCAGCTCTGATAATGTCATTCTTCTCTGGCGTCGCCCTGTGATTCGCTTCACATGGCAGCAGCTCATGCTGATGGAATGTGCACCACAGCTCCCTCGAAAAACCCGTTGACAGTAAATACATTACAGAAATGAACCTTTATTTTTTGGGGAGAGGGTGGGTGGGGGACTGGGTGCGTGGATTTTCTCGCTGTGCTAAAGTTTGGCAGTGAACTCCCGGTTATCGGCGGTTTGATTTTAGTTGTGTGTTATTTTTTTTACCTCCCATTATAGTTAACCGAAAATAAACACGCATTACAGGGGTGGAGTTGCCTTTCTGGGGAGTTCCAGGCAGGCAGGCTCAGATTCTGCAATTCATATCGGTTTGTTGGGGAAAGTTCCTATTGTAACAGATTTCAATGTCCTTGAAATGATGCAGTCAGATCCCGGGGCCTGGACAATTAACACATTCACATGAAGTCCATTGCTGCTTTAACCCATTTAAGATCTCTTAACATAGTAGACCATGACATTCGGTACAATTGCAATGTTATTACAAAGGGTCATTTATGGTTTTGAGTGGGCCGAGTTTGGGGGGTGGGGGGGTGGTGGTGATGTGGAGGTAAAGTGGTCTTCTTGTTTCTACTAAAACGGCAATTAAAGAATTTGTTCTTGCAAGTGTGGTATCCTTTTCAGAAGCCCCACCGTTGTCCATTTGCAAGACCTCCTATCACCCCCCAAATGAATGCTGTGCCTCCCCGAACATATTCCACACAGATCAGTGATATAGAAAACAAATTCTTTCACCCAATCCATATGGGGTCTGCGCCTGCTCCATATTCTCTCTTTCTTTACCTGTCCCTCTACCTTTTCAAAAATGTCGTTACATTCAGTTACGTGGAGGAACGAGAGAAACTGGAATTGTTCTCCTTGGAGCAGAGAAGGTAAAGGGGAGATTTGATAGAGGTGTTCAAATTTATGTGGGGTTTTGGTAGAGTAGATGGGGAGAAAATGGTTCCACTGGCAGGAGGATCATTCACCAGAGAACACAGATTTAAGATCATTGGCAAAAAATCCAATGGGGAGATGAGGAGAATTTTTTTGACATAGCAAGTTCTTATAAAATGCATGCTTGAAAAGGTGGCAGATCCAATAGGAAATTTCAAAAGGGAATTAGATATATATTTGAAAAGGAGCAACTTGCAGGGCTATAAGGGAAGAGCAGTGGAGTGGGTCTAATTGGATCGCTCTTTCAAAGAGCCAGCACAGCCACGGTGGGCTGAATGGCCTCCTCCTGTGCCATATGATTCTATGATCTCTGAACCTTCCGTGCTCTTTCCTGGTCTGATCTTGCTTTAATCATCACCTGATCATTTAATTGTCTCCCTTCAACCCAAATGCCATAGCCTGATTCTAACCAGGATGTTCTAGTTGCCCTGGCTTCTGTCCTTCTTCTCAGGGAGAATTCATTCTCTGAACCGCCAGGCTGTGTCATCCCCTGATGTTGCGGTCTTCCATCTTCAATGGACATGAAGGGGGTGACAGAGGAGAATGATTAGGCTAGTAGCGGGACTGTGTCAGTGATTTAGGAACATGTTTCTTGTGGGATGTGAGGCCTTTTATAAATGTAAATATATATATATATTTTAATCATTGAGTTCTGGTAAAATGGGATGCAGTGGGATGAAATACAAACTTACGAACAAGGATGGACAGGTGAAGGCCCACTGGTCCTTCGTACCTTGGGGTGGAAATGTGGTCTTCTGCTGCCCCTC